>NC_136615.1:15706147-16243647 GCF_933228915.1 Telmatherina bonti | reverse complement strand
CCCTGTTATTTTCTTGCCAACACAGGTGTGTCCGCAGAACCACAGGCTACTCTTTGAGGTGTTTGATGAAAACCGATTGGTAAGATTCACACTTCAAATGTACTTTATTACTTTTTTTACCCCACTTTTGAAATAATTTTTATTTAAAAAATTTCAATTTAAAATGATTTACAAAATCTAATCTTTTGATACCACCCATACAATTTGACAATGCTTTCCAGTAGGACTGCTTTTAATGCTTTCGTGTCAATTGTCCTTATAAGGAACACTGCGTTTAAAAAAAACCAAAAAAAAAAACAACTTTTTTTTTTTTTTTTTTTAAATAATTCTGCATTCATTGTACTGCAAGGATTACAAAGTTGGATTGAATAATTTTAAACTTCAACACAACATTTCACAAATTCAACTGTATGCTCAAGCAGATTTTGACATTGTATAATTACTAACTTGTTTGTCTACGTTTAATTGTTCAGCTGTAAGAATGTAGTCCATTTCTCAGATTTCCATCTCAGACGAGAACACTGGTTTACTTGACTTGTGAAGTGAAAGCTGTTATAGGCCCTTGGTTGCCATGGCAGCTAAATTAGATGTCAAGTGTTGCAGCAAGACGAAGGCCTTAATAATAAATTCATTAATTCACACCAGTTTGTAAACTTCACCGTGGTGAAATGTGTACAGGGCAAATGGAGGTGAATGAAGTGGCTGTTGTCATCATGGAGATGCTGTCCTGCTGAATAGGCAAGACTTGCCTGGCAGTTTCATTTCTTTTCAGAAACTTGGTGTTTAATCACTTTACTCAAGTCACTCATGGATCTTGAGTTTTGATCTTTGATCAGAAACAATTTAGGTTTTTTTGGCTAAACGTGCCTATGGCCTGGGCCTCAGTGGTTTAGGTTTACTTGTCATTTTTTGTTTTTCTGACGGTTACATTGTTCACTTTTCTACATGCTCACATGCTTTACTTTGTTGGTAAGTCAGAAAATATATTGGTGCATGTTCCAAACGCCCCAGCAGAGGGAAATTGTTGGCTGGCACTCGGCCTGTTATGAAAAGGGCAGCTCTAGTATTTCCCTCACAACAGTGGAAGCTCTCTGTATAGAAGAGGATGACACAAGAGAGCATAGCACAGGCATCCTGGAGCACAGTCTTCTCCTTATATGTCTGAGAAGGTGCTTTCCATGTATCTCTAGCTGCGTGCCAAGGCTCCTCCACCATTATTTCTTTAAAGAGGCTGCTTGTTCCTTTGTATCCACTGATTTATGGTTTATTTATCAGATGAGCTTGGATGTTTAAGTACACTAAGTGTTATCTTACATATTCAAACTTTTTATTATTTTCTGAAAACGTGAATAGAAGTACATGGTGTATAGTTTGAGATGAGGATTGTTATGTAATTTTGAAAGCTGGGCTTCCTGCCATTGGAACGCACATTGGCATTTTGTTTCTTTTATACAAACCCGTCTCCATAACATTTTGCGCGCACATTTGTTGACTGTGCTGAACACTGTAGGCAGTGCGTCTGCTCTGTTATTGGCTAGTGAGTTAGATTTTTTTTTTCTGCTCCAGTCTTTACCCATCATTTTATTCAGATTCTTTTGTCAGGTCTGAAACACCATCAGTGACTTTTACCAGAAAGCAATTTAAGACTGAGAACGTGACCCACTTTGAACTAAACCATAGGTCAAAACCAGTCAGAGATGTTGAGCAGAACAGCCACATTTTAACCATGTAACTCTGAAATGTCAAGTTTATGATTAGGTCTTTGTGATATTCACATGGAGGCGGGCTCCACCCCCACTAACTCTTGCTGCAGGCATAGTAAACCCCTCTTCTTCACATACTGATACACTGGTGAATCATGTTGCTGTTAAGCAGCACAAAGCATTTTCTATGAATGTACAGTATACTGCTTGTGAAAAGTTCTGTTTCTGCTGTAACTTGTGCTTATGCCAAATAGGCAGTGACAATTATTGAAGCATCATTTGAGTGCCCTATTTCATTCAACATTGCAGAGAAGAACCACAGCTGAGTTGTATCTTGGGCGGTGGTCTATAAAACCACCAGCCACTTAAGTGTTTAGCTGCTTATTGCAGACAGACTGTCTATTCTGTTTCAAAAATCTTTCCCCAGAGAGGACTAAGCTGTTCGCCCTATCAAAGCTACAATCTGTCAGATAGTGTGTCCTTTCCTCTGCCGGAGGTTTTTTTTTTTAGTTTTTTTTTTTTAGTCTTCCTAAATCTATTTTTAGTTTTAACTCCACTGACAAACCTACTGGTTCCAAGCTACAAAAAGTTATAGGGCAAAATTTGTATTTGATGTTGCATTTTCATGTTTGGCTCTGAATGGCATTTAGTAGGTTAGTTTACAAGAAAATGTTCTCTTCATGTTGTGACCAGTCTAGTTGCTTGAAAGGAAGTAAGATTACTTGTTTATTTGGGTGTGTTTGTCCATTCCTTGTTTTTGTTATTAATTTCTCTCTCTTCGGAACAAGGGTTGTGTGTTCAGGGGGATGAGTAGCACTAGGAAGAGGTGGTGTTACTGTCTTTATGAACAGATAAGAGTGTCTATAGTACATAAAAGAAAATGTAAAGTTGAGAGAATATAGAGTTGGAGAATGAAGGAAAGCATTGACAGGAAAGGGGGTGGGTATTTGGCACTAGGGGGCAGCTTTGGGGTTGTAACAAGAGGTGGTGGGGCCATTTGCACTCACATGACTAACGGGCAACCCACCGTCACCTCGGAAACCAGGAGCGCCGACGGCTCTTATCCAATCATGTCAGGAATGCTGGCTGTCACTGGACTACGGCTATTTCTGCTGTCTGTCGCTAGTGCTTGGTATTGCTAAGAGTTTGCTATACAGGGATCCTCCTTTCTTATTTTTTATTCCCCCTTGCCCTTCCTCTTTCCTCAATTATTCTCTCCGCCATTCCTTTGGGGACATAGTGTTAAGTTTTCAGCTGTTTGGCACAGTTCGATATGTTTTTGTGGTGTAACTTCTTTTTCCTCTACAGTTTACTGTAAGAGGGAAAGTTGTGGAAGAGTCTGAGTGGGTTGGAAGGAAAAGGGGGGTGGAGGAAAAAAAAGGGGATCAGTCATTTAGCCAGCCAAAGAAGAAGTGGGCTACTCGAGGAGAGGAGAACCAGGAGCCAGTCTGAGGGAAAGGAACAGAAGTTGTCGGACGAGAGGTGAAAAATGGCACAACGTCTGCGTTTGTACTTTGGATCTGGCCGAAGCAACACAGCTCCAGAGATACTGGAAGGAGACTTAGAGGAGCAACAGGAAAACAGAGAGGTGGTTGCAGGACTCGGCATGCACCCACCTACATTGCCAGGGCCTTCTCAAGAATCAGCTGTGGAACATGTCCCATCAGATGGATATGGTTTGCGAACGGAGTCTTTGCTGAAACGCAGCTCCTCCATGTTCATACCCCAGCTCGCTGCTTATACTGAACCGCGTCCCACAAAAAGCTCATCGATGCACATCTCCCTTCAGCGCTCAAATGGATCAAGTAACGGAGATTCTTGTGACCATGCTGATGATGTGCCACCACCCTGTTATACTCCTCCAGGACCCGCACCTGCATATACCGAACCGCAAATTCCTCTGGACTTTACACAACAACCACCACCTCCATACTACAACCCTGATTCTTTAAACTCTCAAATTCTCCTGATGGGGCCAAATCTCCACAAACGCAGAGTCTTCAGCATTGGTTCCAGTGGCCATACTGCATTCAGCAGAGACAAAGCTGGTGTCCATGTCGGTGCAATCTGTATCCAGAGGAATTCTTCTCATGGCTCTGATGTCCAACATGTCAGGATTCTTCCTTGTGGTGGTGCTGGCTGGTCTGTTCAGCAACAAAGCCTGGATCAGGGTATTGGTGTTGATGGTTCAACTCAGAGGTTAGTTTTTCAGCTCCAACAAAACCAGAATCAAGACCGGAGCCAGAGCAGACATCAGACTGCCACATCCCAGGACGAACACGTAGATGTTGGGCGAGGCAGTTCAAGAAGTTTCCGTATGGTGCGTTATCCCAGAATCCGATTGCAGAGAAGCTCACCTCATCAGATGCTGTTGCAGGAAAATAAGCATCAGAACAATGGTGCCGACTTTCAGACTACAGAAGAAAATCTAACAGATGTAGAGACAGAAGCGAAAAACAGATCTGACGGTTGTACTTATAAAATTGGTGGAGAAACCCCCAGAAGGAAGCCACATTTCAAGATATACTTCACTCCAGGTGGAGGTGGAGGTCAGGATTTCAGTCTTGGCTGTGAATCAACAACAAATAATCCCAAGGTAAAGAAAGCATGGAGAGTTTAGTGTGACTTGACTGTTTTTATGAAAAGTTTGTGGTAGGGGTAAGAAAAAATAAATTACTTCATGGCCTCTTTTGGGATTCATGCAAATAGTGCATGAATCTAGTTTATAACACACTTAATGGAATATATATCTGTTTATATAGGAAGTAATTTTCAATTCTAATTTAAAAATTTTCCTGCCTATTTTCTCAGTGGATAAACTAGTGGGAGATGTGAGTGGTGAAGAAGAAGGTGGTAATGTTTTATGAATTGAAGAGCACAGACACCGTGGCAAAGCTAAATCACACTTGTACTGGCTTTCTTTCACTTTGCAACCACAGGCATTTGACATTTTACACACATCAGCTCATTCAGCTCAGAGAGAAAACAGGCACAAGCATCAGAATGAAAGAAAAATTTGTTCCCTTGCACTTGTTGTTTTCACAGAAACGTGACACTAAAGGTTTGATAATACCTCCAGTTGCAACCAGGGCTCTTCAAGAGTTGGCTGTTTCTATCTTTAGTACGTTTCAAGCAGGGCTGTTGATTTTGAGAGCAGGCAGGCAGCCTGTCTTTTCTGGTTTTAGGCTGGTATCCTTGCAGCTGCTCTTTGAGCGATTAAGAACCAAGATATCATTATAGCCCTATGCAATGATCAAGAAGTTTCTCGAGTGATATAAATGTTGCCAGAAAACCTGGAGTCTTAGAGGTAAGAGTTTGCTGTTTCTATGGTAATGCCTAGAGATTTAGAAGTAAATGCCTCTAAAGGATAATACTCCTAATTAGTGCGTAATTTTAATTATGAACACCCCTCCCCCTCAAGTTATAGGAGAGTATACAGTAACTCCAGCTCAAATAAGGCTAGACAACAACATATTATATTGAAGACAGAAATTACCAAAATGTAACAGCAGCACAGAAGTTTACACATCCATCCTCTGACCAAGTCTTTTAGTTGTGCTGTCATGCTGCAAAAAGAAGAAACTTTTGGGAAGATGCTGTTCTTCATCCACACTGAATAAATGGAGGCAGCATGTTGTTTCAATTAGCGTATCACTTTTGCAGAATCTGAAGCAATACAACTAGGTCAGTCTTCAATGTAATAAATGTGCTCAACCGTACTGGCTTTTCCCTACAAGACTTGTTGGTTGTGCTGTGGAACCACCTTTGTTGCTGGCTCAGATGTGAATCTTTTCAAAGTTAAAAGGGTTGACATTCTTGAACAGACTGAATAAAAAAAGGTCCATAATCAGTGTTTTGACCAACTCACCAAACTTAAACTTTTGATCCTGTTATGCTGAATCAATCACCCACCCATGCCACATGTATATTAACTGCCAAGGCCAGTGTCCCCTGTTGCTAAAAAAAAAATAAATAAATAAATAAAATCTAAAATTCATCCAGAATTTGAGCTAAAACATTTTTTTTTTTTTAAATTTAAGTGTTGTTGGCGTAAGATGCAAAAAATATATCGTAGACTAATGCTTGATTTGCAGAGTCGGAGACCTGCAAATCAAGCTTAGTCCTATGGTTTTTCAGTTCCAGCATTATATCTAAAAGGCATTCACTTTCCATATGTGTGTATTACCAACAGTTTGTCCATGCTTCCATGCATTTTTTAATAACTCCTCCTTTCCCTCATACTGTTTAAGAAAATTAATGGGTGATTGCAGGATATCCCGTTTCTCATGTGACAAGGAAATCCTCATTTAAACCATAATGATAGGTCTTCCCCAACTGGAATCCTGGACTTGGAGTGCCCCTTTTTTAAGCACAGGCATGTGATAACAAGGGCAAGCATTTGTTTGTGTGCATTTCTGAGTGTGTGCATGTGCATGCCAGACTGACTATCTGCAGACAGCAACTCCACAGAGCCATGGCCTTGTTACAGCCTCCCTTGATGTCCTTTAGTTTCCATTAACAAAGCGCCTCTAGGCCTGCTATATTTACCTGAGGCAGGATTGTGAATGGACGGATTGGGGGCTCTCTTTTTATTTTGGTCCAGTGGCATCTAAGCGGGATTGAAATTGCTATTGTTGTGATGGGCTTTTCTCTGTTCTGATCTCTCCGAGTTGCATGCCGTTGTAATTCAGTTGTGTCAGCACAGAGACTGTCAAGTAGCTGAGACAGCCTTTTGACGCCTCACTGCCAGCCTGGACATGTTCCAGGTTGCCCTGGATTGTAAATTCTTTTGCCATCTCCTCCTGTCACTCGAGTAGTTTTGCTCAGTTGTAGATGGTAAAATGAAAAGCGATGTATATGAGGAGCATGTATTTTTAATTTGCTGAACTTTTTTTTTTTTTCCCCTTGTGTTCAAAAGCCACTCCATACAATCCTTATCAGGCTGAAAGCATGTTTATTTTTCATTATTCCTTCTTCTCTTCTCTTGGTTGTTCAAAGTGAACCCCCTCTCTGGAGGCAGCTTCAGACTCAGATGTGACCCTTTAACGACTGCAATTTTATCCCTTTCCATAAACATGACCACAGCTTCAAATGCTTGTTATAGTTAAGGACGTGAAAAACAGCTATGTCTCCACAGACGCTATGTGTCCCAT
Source organism: Telmatherina bonti (assembly GCF_933228915.1). Classification (NCBI taxonomy): domain Eukaryota; kingdom Metazoa; phylum Chordata; class Actinopteri; order Atheriniformes; family Telmatherinidae; genus Telmatherina; species Telmatherina bonti. Next base: position 16,236,791 of record NC_136615.1, on the reverse strand, counting down.
GTGACGCTTCCACTGTTAAAACCTTTTTCATATGTTAGAAGCATTATGGTAATGACTTCATGCGTGTTTGTGTGGTGTTGGATGGTGTTTTCCAGGTCTGAACGGCAGACTGTTAGTGACTCATCAGTTCTGGAAAACTGGGCTGGTGGATTTCGTAATAAGAGAGGTGGAAGGATTTGTTCTAAAGCTTTTACAAATTCAGATTTGGGTGACTGAATGACATGTGAAAAAGCACAAGAAGATACGGCAACTGATGCTGTTCTCCAGATTCCATTTGTTTCTGTCTCTCACTTTAGTAAAAGTTTTACTGACTACCTCAAATGACTTGATAGCTACACTTGCAGTAAATTAATGTGCTAGTTTGGCAATGAAAGCTGATACTACTGTAATGTTACACAATTTTCCTAGAAGACATAATTTAGCAGGCGTGACTGTGTTTCACCATGTGGAGGCAGGTTTGTTTACATGCTTTTATATCTAGTTTTTTATGTGGTTTATTTGTAACCTTTCAGGTCTGTTAATTGTTATGGGAACCCAGTTAACTCACTTCCCACCATTGACTTCACTTTTTCTCTCTGATTATCAAAGTAAAACTGTACAACTTTATATATATTGACCTCAAGTCAGAGTGAAACTACCATATTATCATCTGTAGACAATAAAGAATTATTTAAATTACACTTTACTTTGGAGTCAGTTTTATTTTTTAGTAGATATAAAGAACTGACTCCTGGTTTTAAACCTTTTACATGTTCTTTTTAAAAATTGAACCAAAAAGTGAACCAACTTTTACAGATGCCACAAGATTGAATTGTGCCTCGTCTGGATGATTACTCTTAAAAAAAAAAAAAAAAAAAAAAAAAAAAGAGAGAGAGAAAAATAGAGTTTTCTCTCTGCTGATCTTTACAGCAGATTACAAGAAAGCCCCCACCATTAACAATATCTGACTAATAATTTTTATTTCTGTTCTGACTTTAGCTACTTTATTTTTTTGGCTTCTTCCCAAATCTACAGTTCAACAAAAACATGTGTTATGCCAAAGTTCAATGCATTGTTTTGACTAAACATCTCTGTCAAATCCCTTTGAGCAAACAGACATCATTGCTAGTTAATGCATTTTGTCTTAATGAGTTGTGTCCCACACACAGGCTGCTTCCAAGAATGGGCTTTTCCATCTCGGACAGGTAATCATAGCTCAATCATGGACAAATATGTGGGCCTCTTAAATCTGAAACACAAACCTTCCCTGGTTTTTCCTTTTTTGTCACATCTGTCCTTCTCTCCCTTTGTTGGTTTACTTGGCTTCATTTGGTGGCAGTGGATGTTTCTCCTTGCTGGGCTCACAGGTTTTTCTCCTATGAAGTGACACCAAACGCCTGTCCATAAATTAAAAAAAAAAAAACCAAAAAAACATAGTACGCCTTCTGTCTGAACACCTGTGGAATTCTGTGCTGATTGACCATAAGAATTCATGTCAAATAAAATATTATAGTTATCAAAACATTGTTTTTTGTTTTTTTTTAACTTTCATTTAAAGTCCTCAAACACATTTGCTCTTGCAGCCAACTGAGGATGTTCTTCAGACTTTCATAGGTGTTCTTAAACAAGGCCAAAAATTATTTCTGGATGGTGCTGCTCATGAAATCACAATGACTTTGTCTTACTCGTCATCTTTGATTAAAAAAAAACAAAACACAAAATGCTACTGGATATTCTGGTGCACCAAGTAATTTATTTTCAATATTGTGGTTTTTCCCCTCACCACCCCTGCTGGAAATTTAGGTTTTCTGAGAACACAGAAAAAACTAAAGTTTTTATTTTTATTTTTTAAAATGTGACATTTTCGTCTCACCCACAGACTAGAGATGATTTCCTTGGACAGGTCGATGTTCCTCTCAACCATCTACCGGTGAGTTATTCCATCTGTGAGTGTATACTGTTTTACCTCTCTTTTAAAAAGGTCAGCTGTTTCTAATCTTTTGTTGAGCCTTAATAACCTCCATGAAGGTCAGCCAGAGCTTATGTTTATGTGCACACCTGCCTTGTGTGTGAGAAAGTGCTTTGTTGTGGTCTAACAGCAGTCATCTTATTAGAAATGGAAAGTGGGCTGTCTCGAACGTAAACACAACAACTTGGCTGAGGGCAGTCTACCAGCGGAATCAACTGAAAAACACTAAGCATTTTCACACACTCACGTACGTGTGTGTGTGTGTGCAGACTCAATGTGCAGTGCTCAGTTCTCTCGATTTAAATGACAGACCCTGACATGCAAATGAAGAGACACAAATTGCAAAGCTGCAGAACTTCTTAGCAACTGAGCAATCTGCTGTCAGGTTGATTGTTGCTCCCTAGAATTTGATCTAAGTTGTCAACCTTGGGGAAAAAAAACCTCATTAATAAAAGTTGTTGGGATTAATTATTAATGTCCTATTTGGTTCCCAAAGGGGCAGATAAAAGCTTATTCATGACGAGAGATGAAGCCTGTAGTCAAGAAAGATCAAATTTGGCTCAGCAGCACATCGTATTTTAGCAATTAAAGAAAGGGGCTGAGTTAGCTGCCATCACAATGCTCTGAGTACAGATGTGTGTTCTGATTCACTTCATCCATTTTTGTAAATGACTACATGTTGTAGGAATTTATGTCTTATTCATAGTTACTGGACATTACTTAATTCATCACCTTTCTCTCTGTAGTAGTTTCTTTTTATATAGTGAGGCACCTTTCGTGAATCAGACCAGCAGTGCTGAGTCATCAGAAATGATGAGTCAGCAGAAAGCCACATTTAGCCACATTTGCTATGTGGAACTTTACGCTGCTCTTTACAAACTCATTTTTAACACACATTTTGAGCATGAATTCTTGAGCAAACTCATCAAACAGATTTACTTTAAAAGATGCATACTTTAAAAAAGCATACAATTTTAGCTTTATTGCTTTTAGCTGTCATGTTTATGCATTATATGTAAATTCGACATTTCTAAAATGTTGAAGAGCATTTTATTCTCAGGTTTCACCATTCCCCTGATTGGCACAACTTTTAGTCATGTTTTTACTGTTCAGGATTGGGCTTCTGATATGGAAACCAGCAGATTGAGTCGTTGGTATCTGACAAAGCAGTAGGCAGCCAGTGTGGACTGGTTTAGCCCTGTTAGAAAGCTGTGTAAGATTGCCGTGTATTACAAAAGACCTCTCTGCTGTTCAATATGTAACAGGAGAGCCTCAGCATTGCATAACCATGCTGGGATGATTTTGTAGGGCCATGTTGCCATGCTTCAAACTGGTGACTGTGATATTTTGTTGGTCTCTAATGTGTAATTGCTTACATGTTCAATCAAATGTTGACAACAAATGTACATTAAATTGCAGACGGAGGACCCTGCTATGGAGCGTCCATACACATTTAAAGACTTCCTGTTGCGGCCAAGAAGGTCAGTTTTTGCTCAGGAGGTGACAATTTTTTTTTTTTTTAGGATTTTACACTTGAAGTAGTTAGTGACAGATTATTAAACTTAAATCAAGGTTTGAGACTGCTCATCATATCAGCAGTAGCTAAAAGTTCATGTGACTGGAAGTCAAATATTAATGGTGAAATACTATCAGAAGCTTATGGGCTGTTTTGGACATTCTACATTTCAAGCAGATGTTATTCTTCTAGTCACAAATCCAGGGTGAAGGGTTACCTGCGCCTGAAGATGGCTTATTTGCCCAAACAAGGAGGACATGAGGAAGAGGCTGGAGAGATGAGAGAAGAAGCTGAGGTAAGGCTTCAGACACTATAGTTGTTGAGTTTGTTTAAACTGATGACTTAGAGGAGGCATTCCAACTGTGTTTCTTAATAAGCCGAAGCCAAATAATATTCTAGTTTCATTCTTTCTACACAAAGACAAACAAACTTGAAGCGGAAAGATGAAAATCTGTGCTTCTCTTTGGACCTACAGACATGTGAAAACGGTCTTAAGTAGGAGTGAGAGGAGAAAGGACAGCACTTCTTTTTATTTTCTGTAAATTCAGGAACATTCTGCTGCCAGAGTCTGGTTGAAGTCTTATCTAGGTCAAGGTCTGGAAAAATCATTTGCATTGTGGTCTGCTATTTGCAGAAATATGAGCTTTGCCTCTATTGCATTAAACTATTCTCTAGTCTGTCTGTGTGTAGAATTCTCTTATTAAAGAAGTGAAAGTCTGACACATAAGGTAATATTTAAGAAGTAAAGCAGAAGGAGCTAAACGCTGCAATGCAAGTGTAATGTAAGTTAAACTTTGAATAACCCCCCCTCTTTTTTTGGCAAAGCACAACAAAGTCTGTCTTTTCCTTAGGCACTGAATTAATTTTTTTTTTTTTTTAATCTGCTCATCGACCCCATAAAGAAATCGTGAGTGTCCATAAGGACATGGTCACAGATGTTCCATTGATGGCAAGTTGTCAGACACAGAACTATGAAAAATATCAAGTAGAAGTTTTCAAGCCACAACACAGCTGTCAGAAAAATAATGGAACCAGCCACATCGTCGACATATTTCCTCTTCAACTTGATCCATTGCTAGTGTTTATGTGTGTCTGGAAAGAATCTTTATCGAGCTGCTCATAATAACTTGCATCAAATGTGGACTTTTTCGTTCAGGGTTGGGATGAGTCTGCAGATTCAGGCTCCCAGCGTCCCCAGCAGCTGCTGCCCCCTTTGCCCCCTGGGTGGGAAGAAAAAGTGGACAACCTGGGTCGCACCTACTATGTCAACCACAACAACCGTAGTACACAGTGGAAACGGCCTTCCAACATGTACTTCTACTTATTCCATTACTTTTCCATTAGTTTTAGTTCAGAGTAAAGTGGAATGGGTATTAGTTTTTCTGCTCTGTTCACACTGCGGGCAAAAGAGGCTCAGATCCTTTTTTTTCCCCATATCTGGGAATATCTGACCCATATTGATCTTTTTATGACAGTCTGATCAGCATAAATCTGACCTATGTTGCTTTCTTATGTTGAATGTTATCTGAAACATCTGGTCTTTTTCAAAGCGACTTTGGTCTTTATGGTCATAATTTATGTCTTTGAGGTAAGATAGAAACATGCACTGGGTTCAGGCTTCACATCTACACATATCTCTCTATACAGAGGTAGCAGCCTACCCCCCCACCCCAATCTCCCTCTTCTCCTCAGTTGATCGTTGTTTTGTTGGTTCCAGCAGTGCATATACTTCCAAATGATTTAACCAAGACGTGTAGCATCCATATTAACTTCCATAAATACAGCGCGCTGCGTCTGTTATGTATGTTTTTTTTCCACATGTGGGAAGTTTCGGGTTTATATACTATTCACACTGAAGTGTGATGGAATTCGTATTTAGATAATGCAAATGATCATCCTTAAAAAAATTGATTTTTTTGCACAAAAAAAAAAAAACAAAAAAAAAAACTGGATATGAGCATAAGAATCTGCTGTGTGAATGTAGTCTTAGTCTTTTTTTTTTAGTATTATAAAAAGTGTTTCTATATTAACAGTGCTTTAATTTAACTGGTTTCCATTAACACCACCCTTTATTTAAAAGGGACGTGATCTCGGAAATAGAGAGTGACAATCAGCAACGGCAAATCCACCAGGAAGCACACCGTGTTTTCCGTGCTCGGCGTCACATCAGCGAAGATTTGGAGAATGAGCACCTGGAGCCTCGGGACATGGACAATGTGAGAGGAAAAAACACATAGTTGGACCTACGTTACACACATGCAAAACCACAGCTGTCCAAAATGATAAAGTCACCAAAACAGATTCGTTTCCATTGGTTTCTTTTCTAGTCTTGGGAACTCATCACTGAAGAGGATCCTAACGACAACTTGGCCCAGTCGCTGCCTGGTCCCTCCTCCATTTTAACACCACAGCACCCGCCAACACCTGTCACTCAGGAGTTTTCTGAAGATTTAAATCTGAGGCTCTCAATCACTCCTGATACCAACGGCGAAGTACCAGGGCCCAGCACTGCACTGGTGAGCCTTGAACACTGTCATTTTCTGTAGTCAAAACCTAAACTGCTCAGAAATTGCTTAGTGGTGTAAATGCTGGCATACAGGATTGATTGGCTGGCTAGTGCTTTTTTATGCTAGCTATAAAACTCTCTGCTTACTTTGAACAGAGCCAACTGTCAAACAGACTCCGTTCCTCAAGTATGACGGATGGCGTCAGCGATCAAGCCCAGGCTCCTCCTCTTATGGTACATATTTCTGAACTTTTGAGTTTCTTCCACTCTGTTTGCTTCTGTCCCGCCTTAATTCCCTCCCTTTCTTTGTTACCTCAGTAAGTTATTACCTCATTTAACTCCTCTTTGCTGACAGGGCTAAGTGTTTCGGCTGTACTGCATGTTTAGTCACCTTTTGAACCTTTTTCTCGCATGTCAAAATTCCCTCCTCTTCATACTAGGAAAACGTGGCTTTCATATCCCTTCTCTCCTCAAATTTGACATCTTGCTATTCTTACAATGCTTTTGTCTTTGTAGGGTAGCCGCTCTTCTTTCCTTTACATTATTGTTGTTTTTCAACTCACCTTCCACTGTGTTTGGTGCATAATTTACATTGACTCTACAGCTGTTTGTTATCAGAGTGACCAAGTCAGTAGCAACCCTCGATGGGGATTAAATGTTCAGAACAGCTCCACAGAAGCTCCCCACAGAGTCCTGAGTCATTACATCAGTAAAGATTGGGCTCAACAAACTGTCACGTATTCTTAATCAGAGGTTTGTTGCACAGCTGAGTCATTGCACTGGGTTTAGGCATTGTTAAGCTGAGGAACACGTGCTGATGCCAGTCCTTCTCTTGAATTGTATATCGTTTATTCTGGAAAAACAATATCTAATCACTTTTTACGTTGGCCATATGGACAGTCTTTTGGCTTATTCATTGATGTTTGTTACAAGTCAGTACATAGGTCTTTAATTAAATCAACCTTAGTGCTGGTGAATAAAATTTAAATTTCCACCAAAGTTTCTCTAAATGCTGTTTTTTTTTTTTTGTTCTCAAATAAAGATCAGTTGTTTTAACTTGGTGTTTTTGTTACATCTTATAAATTTAACTCGCCTCCAACAGATTTTTTACATCTACCATCTGCATTACTTCCAGATCTTCAATTTAGCAAGTATGACCAGGAATAAAGTACTTGAGCTTTAGTCATGCTTTACAATGATTTAGCAAAGAATGAGTAAACTTAAATCCAGTAGTGGATGAAACCATTCCTGTTGGTTTTACAACTTTTTTTTTTTTTTTTAAACAAAATCAGAGGAAATGATTGGAAAATATATGTTGACCACGATGGTTAGCTACAAATGTTCAAATATTATTATTGGAAAAAACAACTGTGTACTTATTATGTAAATAATGCAGTTTAGCCGTCCTGATAGCTTGTTTACCAGACAACATAGTCTCACTTTCGCTGTGTGTGTTTTTAATCTGAGCTTTGCTGTTATGTTGCTGCAGTTGAGCTTGTTGCTTCTGCACATCAACATATGAGGTCTTACTGTGTGGTACAGAACAAGCACAATTTCCTCCACATAACAAAACTTGTTCCACATATTTAAGACTACAAAAATAAAAAGATTAAACATGAGAGTGGTTCGGATTCCTTAGATTTTGAGCCTTGCTGAGTTGTTTCAAGGTACAAAGTTGGGTTTCAGTTCAGGTTCTGTTTGTTTAAGTCTGAATTGCTGCAGGGCTTTGGTGATATCCTGTGTTTCCCTTGGATCTTATGTTACAACTTTTAATAGCATGCTACATGGGGGCCTAAAAATGTAAAAGAAACCAAATGCAGATCTCAGCTTGGGTCTATTTTTTTTATTAATTAAACAGCAGAAATTAAAATAAAATTATTTTTTTACTGGAGTTACAGTACTGTTTGTAGTTAAGGGTCTAGTTACAGCTTTTACAATGCACCACTTTATCAGAGTCAAGAGGAGATCACTTCACATTTTCACTCAAACATCTTTTGGATACAACTGTTTTCTTTGACTAATGGTTTGTGGCTTTGATAAAATTTCATATTTGGGTGTAATAAAGTTGGCTGATGATTAAAGGCACTCTTCAGGGAAAATAATGAATGTCCTCCCTCCCAACAAGGAAATGCAAGCCTGATAGAAACTGTGATACAGATTCTGATGATTTGTCTCTTTTTAATCATACTTCTAAAGCAGATTTACTTTTCATTTTGTCAGTGAAAAGTAACCAGCACCACAGCATTTAAACTCCATGTTAAAACCTGCTTCTTTGTTATCGCTTTATCCAATCACAACAAAAGATGGTTCCTCTACACTGACCAGTCGGAGTCCTCTGTCTTTGAAGTTCACAGCCACTGCACTTTCCCACCCTGGCCCATAATGAAATGAATCTCCTCTCTTTCAACCTCTCCTCACCTCCTTTGAGAATGAATTTGCCTTCTTTGTCCATTCACATTTTCCTCACTCAACTTTCACTACTGCCCGAGTACTTGCCTCCTCACTTCCACTGTGGCTATGAAAACGTCCCATACTGTGAAATAAAGACCATGTTCCCCTGTTGTCTACCACCAGCAGAGTTCCCAGACCAGAAGAACGAGAGCTCAAACTGTCTCAGGTGGTGAGGAGTCTATGGTAATATCCTAGTTTATGTTCAGTGTAAACCCTTTCAGTCCTATTTCTAATCATGTAGGAGTGGCTGTGTTTGTCACCTTGGTAGTTTTCGGAGCCCCGTTCATTTAAACTTGATTTCTATTTAATAATCTATTTTCTTTTACAGGGATTTTCCAATATTTAGGCTTTGCTCTGCAAATTTATCTGACACTTGATACATCAAAACAACGCAGTTTACCTTCTTTTAGAAATGGACAGAAGTTTGTTCATTTGCAGCAGATGTATATCGTTTCTGGCATGTGATTCATATTTTTTCGTAAAGTGATTATTTTTATAGATGTTAATTGACTTCAAATGCAATCACCTTGTTTTCTCTTAGTTATAAAGCATTACTCATGTATCCTACATGAATTGTCTTATATTGGGCTGATACAATAGCAAAAGAAAAACTAAATAAGAAAAAAAAATGTTTTTTTTCCTTTATTTTTAATATTTGTGCTTCAAAACTTACTAAATTGAGAAAATTTGTCAACTTGTCTCTTTCCCTTCAACATGATCTTAGCATATTGAAAGATTTCCTCCACAAGGCTTTAAGCATTTTAGCTTGCACTGATTAGTTGTCTTTGCTTTCTCTTCACACTTGGCCAGTCTCCTACGGCAGCTGCTTACACCTTGACCACCCCTGGCCTGCCCCCTGGATGGGAGGAGAGGAAGGATGCCAAGGGAAGAACTTATTACGTCAACCATAACAACCGCACCACTACTTGGACTAGGCCAATTGTGCAGGTACAGCAGGTCTGAGGGCTGGCTGTCGGGCTGGCTCAATGCATGGGAGTGGACGTTGCCTTGGTTCCTGTCGTGGCGTTGGCCTGTGTGTTGGACTTCTTGTTCCTCTGGTTCCTCCTTTGTTTCTCATCTGTGTAGCTATAGAGAAGGACCGACAGAAATGCAGCGTTGAAGCCTCAATGCCTCTCTTTCTGTCTTTCCTTCTAACTTAGTGTCCTGCTCTGTCTGGCTTAATTGTGTGTCTTCTCTTGTCTAGCATTTTCTTTGATATTAGGATGAGGCACATCTCTGTGTTGATATCATTTTCCTTAACTCTTGAATGGATCTGTAACCTACCACTCTGTTTTCCAGTTGTCCTCCTGTGTCTTGGCGTCTAAAAATGTGGCCACTCTATAGACTGAACTCAGTGAAGCTGAGCACACATTTGATGCTTATATCTCTCTTCTTTGACATCCACTTTTTTTGTTTTTTCTGAACACCATTACCTTAATGTTGTTTTGTCGTGCTTTGATTCTCATCTGGTTTTATTGCTCAGAAAGAGAGGATACCACCATGTAATACTTTGTCTTTGACATTTTGCTGTCATAACCCATTTTAAATGTGAATGAACCCATTTTACCTTCTATGTTGTCAAGTAACAGTGATACTAACTTTATCCCTGTTTTCTATTTTCAAACATAATCCTGTTCATGAATTTGTGTTTTAAGATACAAATAATACCCCTTTTAATGGGCATAAATGGCTCTTGCTTTTGAGATTTTAGGAGCTCATTTCCTGAAAGAAAAGCTGGCACCGAGACCTCTCCTGTTCAAACAAGCATCTGTGACAGAAATGGGGGCCATGATAAAACTTTATTTTCACAAACAGCATAAATAATTCCTAACATCAGAAGTGCTGTTTTCACTGACAGCTGACTGAAGATGGAGCCAGCACCTCAGCAGCAGCAGCAGCAGCAGCAGGAGGAGCCTCAGTCCCCGCTTCCACCCCTTCCACCTCTTCCAATGCCTCCAACAACCACCTCCATGAGCCCCAAGTCCGACGACCTCGTAGTCTCAGCTCCCCTACTGTCACCCTTTCCACCCCCTTGGAGGTGAGAATTAGACACCTTGAATGGTCCTTTTCTTTCTTCCCTTGTCCTTTTTCCACTTTTACCACTTCAGGACGACACATTTCTGTTCCTTTTCTCCTGCACTCTTTACCTTCCCATCCTTCCAAGACATCCAAGATGAACCCAGTTAAGATAGTAGCATTGGTCTACTTTTTCATCCTTTTCATTAAATTAATTGTTTATATCAGTCATGGTCTCATCCTTGGATAAATCCGTCTTGTTGCTTTGCTTTCTTTCAGTCCTTGCCAGCTATACAGAAGAGTAAATCCCAACATTTAACCAATTTTCTCTTCCCATCTTCTGTCTTCTTTCTATTGTTAATAATCGTATTTCTTCATACTCTTCTTTCCTTACGTTTTAATATTGAATCGGATCATGTATGAGTGGTGTCTTACAGACCTCGTATAAGACATTTGTGTTGTGTTTTATCACTTTTTTTCAATAACATGAATGCACATTTACTGCCCTTTGATGAATATTTACTAATGTCTCTGCTGCATGCTGGAATTTATCACACGCACTTGCATGATGAAGCCAGTCTGTTACTGGTTAAAGAGTGTTAATAATCAGACAGCACAGGTAGTTAACATGTGACCCATATGAGGTAAACTATTGAAATTTCACCTTGGTATTTCAACATTTTTTAGGCTTTCAGATTATACAAAATAACATTTGTGGATCTGATTTTGTATTATTGCAGCTTAAAGCAGCTCGTGTTCATCTATAGAAAAAGTTATAAGTCATTTGATTGTCTCAGTTATGGATTTCACCTTAAACTTTATGCTATGCTCTACAGCCATAAATATACCACAAACTTAGCTAATTAAGACTGACATACTGTTTCTAAAAATGGATGGTCCTTTTTTCACCTTCCGCTGCTGTTAACAGCTTCACTTGGTGGTGAAAGTTATTTGTTTCTACCGAGGGAACAGACCTGAAAGGCTTTAATTAAAGTGTGTACGAGCATGTGTGTATTATGGCCTTGTGGAAGTAAAGGAAAATGAAACATTCACAGCAGAATAGTGTAATTACAACCTCCAGTGGAGGTGGGAAGTCTGATTAATTAAAGCAGTCTTTACTACTGTTAAAAATGAGATCAGTCTATGATAATTAGCTGTGGAACAAAATGTGATGAAGTAGCACTCATTAGTGCAGACAACTTCAATCTGATAAAACTTGCCTTGAAAGAGAATCACAAGTTTCTGGTATATAAATAATTTCTAATTTATTATTTTTTTAATTCATTTAAATTCCTGCCTGAACCAAAGTTAAAAAAAAAAAAAAAAAAAAAAAAAGTAAAACAGAAGGGTTAATGTTGATATTAAACATTATTAAAGAAATCATTTAAGTTGTTCTCTGACCACCTTTAATCTCTTGGTAATTTTACTAACAGATTGACAGAGTTTTCATAATTTAGTAACTTCTTGAGTTTACCTCTCTCTTCTGTACATACAACTCAGAGATGAAATAAGATTTAGCACAAGGAGACAGTCTTAATCTGTGACGTAGTGATTCCAATTATGACAAGATTTTTTTCTTTTTTCTTTTTAGCTGAATATGTCGGAATATCTGTGTTTGTCTGTTATCTTTTGCGGTGTTCAACTGATCACTGATAATTTTTAGCCAACTGCTAGTCATCCACATCCTTTCTAAACATGTGTCCTTAAAATCACCTTTTATCTGAGTGGTACTGATAATACTTTTTTTTTTTTTTTTTCCCCCTCCTCTTGGGCCTCAGGGAGCCAACAACATCCAGGTGAGGAGAGCTGTGAAAGACACCCTCTCCAATCCGCAGTCTCCCCAGCTCTCCCCTTACAGCTCCCCCAAGTCTCAACACAAGACACAGCAGAGCTTCCTGCCTCCAGGCTGGGAGATGAGAATAGCCCCAAATGGACGGCCTTTTTTCATAGACCACAACAGCAGAACCACCACCTGGGTGAGCTAACAATAAGTGGACTTCGCTGGTGATTCTCTCTTGTTTTAAGGATATGAATGTGAAAAATGTATTTAGTTTTAGGAGCCTTTGGAAATTCACGGAGATCCAGTAGTTCAGATTTAGGGCAGTGGTTACTTATGTTATTTTGGGATCTGTTAGTGACATCTGGTGGTGATAAGAGGCAATGTCACATTTGATTCGTTATCAGGATTACGTTCCTAAATAGAAATAAACTTTTGCAAAGTAGAGCTTCTGTCAATATATGCCTCTGCTGTATTGTTAAAAAAAAATCTTGTCACTTTTTGTTTTCTTTATTTGTTTTTTTTCTATGTCTTCTTTTTTCATTCTGGCAAACAGGAGGATCCCAGATTGAAATATCCGGTCCATATGAGGAATAAGAACTCAATGGAGCCTGGAGACCTAGGTCCTCTTCCTGTAAGTGTAATCACAAATAGATTTATCTGCTGGCTCCTTTAGCACACACATGACAACCTCATTAGTTGATTAGGTTTGTTCTTTACCGACATGTTTAACATTTCTTTTCTATAAATCTTATCAATTGTTATTTTAGCTAACTTATGAATAAAGAAAAAAATCATTATTCATCTTGCTGCACCATCAGTAACTTTTGTTTCTCTTCTGCTTTTTTAAAGTCTGGGTTGGCCTTATATAACTTTCCATTCATATTTCGGTTTAAATATATGAAAAACGCACTTTTGTGGTGTAAAGATGTTGCATGATCTAAATCTGAGTTTTCTTTTTGTTATCCTGTAAGTAATGAAGAGGTTTGGGTTAAAGTGTAGCTGATAAGGAAAGTCAGTGTTGTGATAAAATCTGTTTAGGCAGTGAAAACTCAAGCTTGATTTATGGTTTTATGTTAAATCAATACAACATGCATAATCAAGACCCTTGCTCTGTAGCAACCCTGGAGACCAATATGTGCCTGACCAAAAGTCCCAACAATAGAGCTCCTGTTAAACAAAAATTTAATATATCATTTTACCTGGCTTGTTTCTAATTAGCCCAGTAAGCAGCGTTTTGTTTGTGCTGCAGTGTGTAGTTTTCAAAGTTCTGCTGGTTCAGTTCTCATATGTTCTCCTCAGACATCTTTCATTTTCCCCTCCTGTGTTCCATTAATTCTGATACAAGAGACTATTTGATATTTATTAGCTTTGACGTGGGCGACCCCATGTGATTGCATAACTGAAGTTTCGTCCTGTAACTTTGCACTACATGAAAGAAAGCCTCCTGCAGCTGCCCTCTGATAGCTTAACTGCTGTACAGGTGTAAAAGTCTAAAACTGTATAGGTCTCATGAGTAGTCTGCACCACAGTTTTTTATTTTTTTGTTAATTGATTGAACACAAGAGCATAAATCAGGCTGTGCATAATGTGTTTGACAAAGTTAAAAGACCAAGAAATGGACTGAACTTTACCATAGCTAAATTCTATCATATGTGATAATCAAAGAATCATGGGTTTGTGCATCTCACGGGTTTGTGTGTTGTGTGCATGTGTGTGTGTTTTCTCTCTTTCCTTCTTTCTCTTTTCTCTTCGTTCTGATGGATCTTATATATGCTACTTCTACACCTGGCCATGTCTGTTTGGCAGAACCTACCAGAGGAGGTTGGTTGGTGCCTCCCTCCCTCTGCCTGCCTACTTACCTGTCTGATCCAGTCTGGTCTGGTCGAATGCCTGCAGACAGCCTTGCGTTTTCTTTTTTTCCTAGCTCTTTCTGTCTTTTCTCTTTCTCTCTCATGACCGGCATGGATGGATTGTACTGCTCTCCTTACTTTCAGTATTTTACCCCACTTCCTCTCTCTGTGAGCGTCCTCCCTGCACCACCATTTCTCCTCCTAGTGTTTAATATTTTTTAAGCTCATTCTCCTGGGATTCCTCAGACTGCTCCATATTTGTGTCTGAGGCAGAGTTAGATCAGTATGGAAACTAGAACAACGGGAGATGTTCTGAGTAGAAAGAGGTGAACTAAAAAGAGGGATTGATAGAGGAAATGGGGCTAATAAGGGGATAGAAGGGGAGTGAAAGGAGGCGGGAGGTATTTATTAAAAAAAAAAAAAAAAGAAAAGAAAAGCAAAACAAGCCATTGATGTTTGTCAGAGGAAGGAGCTGGGCTGTATGCTGCATGTGTTATCAGCTTTTCAGTCTGGTCTCCACTCATGCAGCAGCATACGTTGAAACATACATACTGTAAATACACCCCGTTTGACAGTTTGTTCCTTTGTCCACCCCTTCGCACCCTAAATCCTTTGTAACTTTTCTTACCGCTTGTTTGCTGGTGCCGTAAGAGTGTATGTGGCCTATGACACTGTAGTGGTCACTGTGTCAGTGGTGGTAAACTAGTTTGAACCTTGGTGAAAATGAACTTTTATGTTGTGGTTGTACCCTGCCTTGCTGATGTGTCGGACCTGACTCAAATAGGACCGTAAATCCTTTCATTTCCCTTTAAGTTGTTTGATTGAGCTTCTCTTGATTGTGCTACTGGGATGTCAGTGTTTGGACCATTTAATGGTCAATCAAGTTCAATTGAACAGAAATTAAAAAGGAAAACTAAATGGATGGATTTGAATGACTATTTGAGCATGGCCTGTTGAACTGTGCCATCTAATGTTTTCCTTACTCTCTTTTTCTTTTGCTTCTTTTTCAGCCCGGTTGGGAGGAAAGGGTTCACACAGATGGACGCACGTTTTACATTGACCACAGTAAGACAAATCTGTCTCTGCTACGATCGCATCATGTAGATGTAGACTTTTACGTAGACTTTTAGTTGTCTGGGAAAACATCAGGAAAATATCTGGGACTCATTCATAATGCTGGCATATATACAAAAAACAGCAGATGCCAAAACATAGTCAACTTTCAGGACTTATAAAAACTCTTTATGGCAACTCTGACCCTACCAAATGCAGAAAATCTGGTGAAACCGCAACTCTATTGGCAAAATACAAAAATTAAAGGAACAATGTGATTGGTATGCTGCCACTCCTCTACATTTCTGGTTGTTAATGGCCCCCCAAATAAAATCTTTTATGTTTTTCAACATTGTCTATCAGGATCTTGCATTCTGAAAAATTCTGCTTTGTTGTTCTTGTCCCCTCCTGAGCCATCATGGAAATAAAATAGATGAATATATATCAGTGGCATTCAGCTGGCTTTTTATAGACAACTTGTAGGCCAAGCAAGGCACTTCCTCACATGTCACAAATTTAGTGTTGATTTTAATTTATAAACGGAAACTGACGTAGGACATTTGTCCACACTCTCATAAATCTGGAAGTTTTTGTGCTGCATTTCCCGTTTTCCCTACGTACACCACCTGTAGTTAGGGCTAGGTATGTATGTGTGCTGTATGCTATGCACGGTTTTATAAATATAAAGATGTGTCCTGTTCTATTACAGGTGTCTTGCACTCATTTGTTTATGCTTTGTTTATATTTTGTACCAGCCCCCAGAATAATTGATTTCCCAAAAGAGCTTTTAAATAGCTTTTTTTTTATTTATTTTTTTTTACTTCTGACTTAAAGAGTTAGAAAGAAGAAACAAATAAATGCTCTTGTGTGTTTTATCCAGATACAAAGACGACGCAGTGGGAAGACCCCCGTCTACAGAGTCCAGCTATCACAGGACCTGTGAGTACCTTCCTCTTACAGGCCCACTACCACAGCAGTGTCTCTACATCCAGTACTCGTGTTTTATCTGACGCATTACGACTAGCCTTAGTTTGACCCTACAAGACTAAGACATCACTTTGTCACCCTACGTGTTACTTAACATGCCAACATCTCTGCATTTTCAGAAACTTTTCTCCTTTGCTGATAGCTCCACAGCACTCTACACTTTACTCCTTTAAACACAATATCAACAAAAAATGAGCCAAAACTGCACTCAATTGTGCTTTTATAGTTCCATCATCGAGATCAGGGGTCTCCAGCTCCAGTTCTTGTGAGCTACCATCCTGCAGGTTTTGGTGTTTCCCGGTACAACACACTATTCGAAAGAAAAGGTTCTTTAACAACTTGTTGTCGTCTAATGCACTTGCCGTTTAATGGGCCATTGATTTAGGTCAAGTGTGTCACATCGGGGAAGTACCAAAAACTGCAGGATGGAAGCTGATGAGGACCGGAGTTGGCGACTCATGATTTACATTGATCCTTTTTAGCACTGAGTGAATAGACCAGCGCTTATTGCATTGAATGTTTGAATAGTATTTTCTCACTTGTAAGTTGCAGTGTATAAAAACGTATACAAAATGATTACATGGATTGTGTTACCAGCATACGTCAGACTATTCCCAGGTGTTGTCGGTTTTTGACGATGTCTTCCCTCCTGTGTTTTGTTATGAATGCAGGCCGTTCCGTACTCGAGAGAGTTCAAGCAGAAATATGACTACTTCAGGAAGAAGTTAAAGAAACCGGTAAGAAATTATTCCTGCTTATGAAAATATCTGCTTAATGTGATGCCAACTGTGGCCCAAATATCGCGACTTTGTTTCCTAAAAAGTCCCTTTTGACTTACTTTTGTTTTGCTCAGATATTAAACTCAGTCACCACGTGACTGTTTGTAGCACAAAAAAAAATCATTTCAAGTTATTTCTATGCTGTTAGTTTCACTGCTAAAATGTGGTTTTGATTGAATAATAAAAATAGTTAATGTGAAACTACTTTGCTCTTTTTTACCTTTTGTTTTTTCCTGTTTGATGCCTTGAAATCTATTTCTTTGTTCTATTGTATTGTTTTATTCTGACTTAAACAGGATTATGTGCAACACAAGTACAATTTCTATTCCTAATAAAGCAGAAGTTACAGAATTCACTTTGTAAATGATTTCAGGCTGATATCCCAAACCGATTTGAGATGAAACTACACAGAAACAACATCTTTGAAGAGTCATACCGCCGAATCATGTCACTGAAGAGGCCAGATATTCTGAAAGCAAGACTATGGATTGAGTTTGAATCGGAGAAAGGACTGGACTACGGCGGTGTGGCCAGAGAGTGGTTCTTCCTTCTATCTAAGGAGATGTTCAATCCCTACTATGGCCTGTTTGAGTACTCTGCCACGTAAGTGTCTGCTTTTTTGTTTGTGTTTGCTGTAAATTTCCGTGTGATAGAGAGATTTAAAGCTCTACAGGATATCACTCAGAACAAAGTGTTTCCACAAAGCCAAAGCAGTAAAAGGAGAACAAGCTTTAATGGAAACATCCTTCTCTGCTTATGTATTTGCTTGGCTTTGTATGCATGCTGTTATGTGCTTTTCCTATGAGACTTGTTAAGGTTTCCTTTTACTTTGATTAACTTTTCCTCTTATTCAAAAAGACATCTTTAAACAAAGGTTTCCCACATGTATGACAATGAAAGTGTCATATGTTTTGTTCCTTTTCTTGACATCGTCGTCGGCTCATGACTCAGTTTTCTCTCCAGTTTGCCCACGAGAGCTGTTGAAAAATAAACAATAAACAATTAAAACTTGTAGCCTTTTTAAGTAAACCATCCAAGTTGGTTTTATTACTTTGTTTAAATGTCACGTGCACTGTAACATTTTCATTTTTAAGCCATTTTACAGCAACAAGTAGCAAAGCTACTAATGGTTCCAAGTCATTACTAGAAGTTTTTTGCCTGCACTTTGATTTAATTAAATGTAAAAAATATTTAAACTTGCTTTTAGTGTCTCACAATACTTAAACATGAACCAGATGAGCTTCAAGTACATATTGTGGAGGGGGCTGGAGACATAAGGCAAGAGGTGGGAGCCATGTGCAGACCACTAGTCAAGCTAGTGGCCAATGCAGAGACAAGAGACAGGACAAACAACTCCATACAGACAGGTTCACATTCATGTGAACCTGGAATAAAGCAGGTATAGGAAGTGAGTGAATGAGGTTCCAGGACATAGGCTCAGCAGTATTGGCTTGGCAGGTTCTACTCTGATGCAATGCTTTAACACTTAAAGACAGGCTGACTGGACGCTTGGAATTGTGAGGCAGGTCAAGTTTATTTAAATAACACTTTTCATGCTTGTGACAATTCAAAGTGATTCACATAAAAAAATTAAAAAGCTTGACAGATGATGCAAAGAAAGCATTTAAAGTAGTAAAATACAGCAACAAATAGCAAAAATCACAATAAAGTCATAATAAAATCTTAAGAATCATGAAAAGGATGATGAATTCAAAGTTACTCTGCATATTTTATGAATAGGTATGTTTTTAACCTGGATTTAAAATATCTGCATTTGGGGAAGGTTTAATCTGCAGTCCCAGTTAACTCTAGCAGCCACCTTCTAGTTGAGCTGCAGACATTTTGTGCTCTTTTCAGGAAATCCCATTAAGACCATTACAGTAATCCAGCCTACTGAAGATGTAGATGCAATAACATCACAAGATCAGACATGCAGTAATCAGATGATTTGATTGGCTCATGTTTCTGTTGCTGAAAAAGAAAAACTGTTCTGAATTTTTCAACGGAGCCGTGGTAGCTGTTGATACCTGTAACATGTATGTGGGAATCTGGCCTGAGGAATGTCTGGCCAGGTCAAAGGAAGTATGTGGCAATTGCAGAAATTGCTGTCTGTAACCAAAGAGAGTTGGAAACAAAACTTAATAAGTTGCATGCTATTGGTACTGCTCTGTGATGTGAACATGACTGGATAAGAATCCTTCCTGTGTTCTCTTCATGTGTCTATTCAGGGACAACTACACTCTCCAAATCAATCCCAACTCTGGCCTCTGTAATGAAGATCATCTCTCCTATTTCAAGTTCATTGGGCGTGTGGCAGGAATGGCTGTGTTTCATGGAAAACTGCTGGATGGTAAGTTGCTCGATGCTCTAGGTATTTTTATAGGACTGAAAACATGTTGTGAGTAAAAATCCTCCTGCATGGTCAACATTTAACATTAACATTTTTCCTCGTAGTGCGGTCATGCATCACAGTCTTGTCTTTGTTTTCCGCAGGTTTTTTCATTCGTCCATTCTACAAGATGATGCTGGGAAAACAAATCTCTCTTAAAGACATGGAGTCTGTGGTGAGGTCTTAGTCCTACAGTACCAGTACCATAATATGAATGACAAGTAGTTTATTTGCATCAACAGCAATGTAGTGGGTCTAGAAGGGTTAGTCGATTAAAGGATTTGGTAATTCTGTGTCCCTGAGTTTGGCAGTCAGTATGTGCTCCAATGTTTAAAGCTAAGAATGAAGGCCTACAAGTTCACAAATTAAAGCCAATGACAGATTTAAGCATTTTGTGTGGCTCTCCACAGGACAGTGAATACTACAACTCTCTGAAGTGGATTCTGGAAAATGATCCCACTGAACTTGACTTGAGGTTTTGTATTGATGAGGACAACTTTGGACAGGTTTGCAGACCTTGAATCACTGTTTGTTTTTAGATATAAAGATTATCTGCAACCTTTTTATGTTATTAATTTTTGTATTGAAATATATTTTTCAGACATACCAGGTGGACCTGAAGCCCAGCGGCTCAGACATGGTGGTCACAAATGAAAACAAAAAGGAATACATCGAGTAAGATTTTTTTTGTGATTTAAAAAATATAAATATGAAAGCTATTCTAACAGTGACAGGAAATATACAGCTTTTTTTTAACACATGCTTCTCAATGATTTCCCCCCTGTCATCCAGCCTGGTCATCCAGTGGAGGTTTGTCAACCGGGTCCAGAAGCAGATGAACGCCTTCTTAGAGGTATTTATTTGCAGTGATGATAGTGACCACTTGGGGGCATTGAAACAATATGTTATCAGTTTTGTGGAAGATGTAGAAACATTTTTTGTTGCTAAATAGAATAATTATGAACTATTAGACATGCCAATAACCTCACTGTATTTATGCTTATTTGGATTCACTTTGCTTGAATTGAAAGAAATAATACAGACATGGTTTTGTTTATTTTTCAGGGTTTCACTGAGCTCATTCTCATAGATCTGATCAAAATCTTTGATGAAAACGAACTGGAGGTAAGAATACTTCTTTGGTGAGACTTAATCACTGTTTTTATTGGTTAGTCAAAAGCAAATTATTCAGAAAAAATATTTTGAAGTAGAATCTGAAGAAAAATTGACACAAACCCATTTTCTTATGAAAATTTGTTTTATTCTGTTTTGTTTTATGTATACTGAAATTGAAGCTGTATTGTTTTAAGATATCTCCTTAAACCTTGAAATTTCTCATAATCTTAATGAGCAATCTATGAATTAGGACTGTGATTCACTTTTAAATTTCCAATTTAATTAGTTAGGTTACAGGTTTTGTAGCAGAATTAATTTGAATGTGATATAAATGTATGAAATTATTGAGATGAAAGATGATCCTGTCTGTAAAAGTGCTATTTCCTTTCTGCCTCCTCCTCTGCTTCCGCGTAGCTGCTCATGTGTGGTCTGGGTGATGTTGATGTCAACGACTGGAGGCAGCACACTGTTTACAAGAACGGCTACTGTCCCAACCATCCAGTTATTCAGTGGTTCTGGAAGGTCTGTTTCATATCTATACTTGGATTCTACATACAACAGAAATACACAATCTTTAATTTAACCCTGTTTGCCCAAAAAAGGGAAAAAATAAAAAAAAACAAAAAAAACCCCACTGTGAAATATAAGTTAAAACCATTGACTGATTTCTGAACTCACTGATGTATAAAATACTGTGAGAGTTTCTTCAGTAATGAGTAGTTTCTGAAGCAGAATACTTTCAAATTTTAGGTTTAAATGAAATTTCAGCTGCTTGTACAGAACTGATATTGCTATGTTTGTTTCTCTGAGCTCAGATGTTGTAAATGAGTGACAGGTCTTATCTGCACGTTAGGACCTGGACTCTTTTACTGCTAAGCTTTGCAATTCTGATGTAAGCGTACTGTGGTTTGGTCTTGTCTTGTCAAACAAAGAAAGACCTTTCTTGGATGCTCCGTTATGTTGCTCCAAAACAGGCATAAACCATGTAATTCAGAATTGAGGCTTCGTGTCGGTAACTGACAAGGATTGTCAGAAATTGTCCTATTTTCATGAAGGGATTTTATTTCTAAAATGTATTTGCTTTAATCACAGAACTGCTGTTAATAAGAGATGTTTATTGAGTTTTCAGCTTTTTCCCCTGTATTGGGAGGTTTTTTGTCCACTCTTCAAAATAAAATTAAGTTTTCTTTTGCTTTTTATATGCCTTTTTACAACTTTTGAAAGTAAAAACAATTCTAACATTGAAACAAAATTTAAAAAACTGAAAATAGATATTTAAAACATTTTTTTAAACTATTGATTTTTTGCTTCTTCACGGTTTTAAAAAGGCAAAAAGTTAAAACACTTGACACCAAACTTTATTTTGCGTTTTATTTATATTTCACATAGTGTCTCAGCTTCTTTAGAAGCAGGTTAGTTTTTTTTGTGGAAAGATAAGTTGTGATAAATACTTGTTCCTGTCACTTTTACCTCCACATGAAATGCAGCAGGTTTACCGGCCTCACTTTTGAAGATCAAAGTCTGTTTGGAAGACCAGACTTGTTTGCTGTGTTGAAAGAGCCTGAAGCATTACCTGCCCTGGTTATCATCTTGACTTGAGTGTTCACACACTCACAGACTTCAAATATTCTCATGTTTGAATTGTTTTGATCACTCTTTTTGTTTTTTGAGGATTTTGTTTTTCATAAGAACATAATAGATAATGTTAATAGATAATAATATATAAGATAATGGATTTCTTAGCTCTGCTCTCAAACCTCAACCATTACCATTAATTGCTTTAAACTGACCCACTCAAAACTTGCCTACATTTTTTAAGATTTATTCAAAAATGTGATCCTCACATTTAGGATATTCCAGGTCCGCTTGTCAGCAGTAAAAGCTTTGCATGATTTCGATCACACTGTGATCTGTTCAGTTGATTAAATTATCTGTGTTTTAAGAGAATTTAATTCTTGTCAAAAGTAAGTCATTGAGACTTTATTTCTCCTCATTTCAGGTTGTTCTGTTGATGGATGCTGAGAAGAGAATCCGACTCCTCCAGTTTGTTACAGGAACATCGAGAGTACCCATGAACGGCTTTGCTGAGCTGTATGGTACGTGACCTTATCAGATGACTTCAGGTTCTTTTAATTCCTGCTTTCATAACCATTTTGTCCAGGCTAAGCCTGAACTTTATATAACTGTGAGACAAATATTTCTTTTCTTTTTTTTCCCCCTTTTTTTTTTTCTTTTGAGAAATGATAAACCTCCACTGTTGGTGCTGTAAGAATCTATTTACTATGATTGTACATATTGAAAAGAAGTTATCAATGATATAACAACTGTAAAAGGGGATTGTAGACAGGCACATGCCATGAGCTTTTGGGTTAAGTAGGCAGACAGTTGCAAATTGCGACAGACACACTAATAATCATTTATATTTGTAGGCAGGTGCCAAGTGCCTGCTTAATCTAACAAAATATAGATTGTAAAACACCATTAAAACACTTGCAAAGCTTGTTAACTGATTCCACATCAGTCCACAGATTTTCCCAATATCCTTGATATGGCATGACAACTAGTTATGTAGTTATTTGTTCTTTAAAGTTCATCAGACTAGTTTTTTCCTCAAAAAAAAAAGAAAAAAAGACGTGGAAATAGTTTAAGACTCTCTAGCAGGACCATCATGCCAGTGAGCCTGCCAGCTAGCTTCAGAGCAAAGCATTAATTCACTCATTCTACTGGAACGTACGTAGACCATTAGTATAGTACAGTAATGTAAAAAGGCAGCGCAGCAATCTGCCTTTTTAAGTGAAGTATTTTCTTTTGGGGAAACACTGTGCATGCGCAAACACACATTTTTACAATGATATGAGAGGAAAAGGCAGAGCAGAGTGTGCCTCCATTAGAGGGTGTGTCTTTGACCAAAATACAGTGAGGTAGTTGTGCAGCTTCTCTGCTTGGCCATGAGGAGGTGCTGTTGAGCCGTCTAAATTTAAGCTATGAAAAGCACTAAATGCCATCACTTTCAAATTAATTGGTGCTGCAGGTTATAAGAAATCATTTTAAAAATTATATGAAAAAAATTAAAGAATGTAAAAAACAAAACAAACAACAAAAAAAGCTAATTATTAAAATAGAATTATGTTGTTAATTCCTGTCTGCTTATTGCTGCCTACGCTGACTGCACATCACTGATTGTAGATGACCAAAATTTGGATTGAGACTCTTCTATTGATTTCCAACTTTTCTGTATTTTATTTCTCCACCTTATCATCTCCTTTTCCACAAGCAGCAGGCCAAACATAGGCAACAGCCTGTCCAGAAGCAAAGGTCGCTTTGGTCATGTACTTGAAATACAAACAAATTTCTATGATAACTGAATGAAAAATGCGTGATAATAAGCAAACATTGCTTTATGTACCCGTTCTTCTGGTTTGCCTCTTTTCAACCACAAGATTGTTATTTTGTCCTGGCAGCAGGATGTGGTCTTTACATTGTTGATGAGTGCCATATTTTTTGCCCTGACGAAGGAGTCCTTTTGTTACGGCTGGTTTCTGGCATCGGTGTGGTGTATAACAGCTCCTTACGATCCTTTTCTTTTCTTTGTTCCAGGTTCTAATGGTCCTCAGCTTTTCACAATCGAGCAGTGGGGAACCCCAGATAAGTTGCCAAGAGCTCATACGTGGTATGCCACTGTTGCATATACATGCAAAATTAACAAGACTGCGACTCTAGCTGGTCTTCTGTTCATGTTTACTGTTTTTTTTTTTTTTTTAAAGAGTTAATCCTGTTTTCTTTTCCAGTTTCAACCGCCTGGATCTGCCAGCCTATGAATCATTCGAGGACCTGAGAGAAAAGCTCCTAATGGCTGTAGAGAACGCACAGGGTTTCGAAGGGGTCGACTAAAAACAAAACTACCCATCGACTGCATTTGACAATGAATCAAAATAAAAAGTCACAGGGAAACCAGCTGCTGTAGCAGTTCTGTGCACGCATGTTGTACTGTAATGCCAGAGTATGAGCCACCTCCACAGCACGGTGGTTTGTGACTGTACAGCGATTTGTTGAGCCAATATGCCTATGTCTTTATATCTTTTCAGCGTGGTTAGATCACTCTGTAAAGGTGTCCAGGAAAGAAAGGGAGTGTTGCACTGTCTGAATGCTGAAATCTCTTATCTGCAGGCACGAGCGACAAATGACAGGATCTGGGCCCTGATCCACTGTTTCTTTCCCCTCTACCCTCCTCCTGTGAAAATCTTCAGTGCTGGAAAACACCAATGCATTTCAATAGTTCCTTTATGTACACTATAGCACAGTATTTGAGCACCCTTCAGTGGAGGGGTTTTAGCATGGCCTTAATCTGGCTCCTACATGCACTAAGAAACTGCAATGGCACTATGATCACAACTCTTAAAATCTTAAGACCAACACCAGATTACCTTAGGAATGCTAGCCAATCACATTTCAGGAAATCGGCCACACCCCTCCGTAGAGCCTTCTCCGTGTCATGTGATCAGATATTGCCGCTGCAGCCTTGTAGAATGATGTTTTGTTTTTTTTTTGTTTTTTTTTTTTAGCTGTTAACAGACATTTCAGTGCTGGGGTTTAAGATAATCCCCAAATATGATTTTTTTTTTTTTTTTTAAAATATGTTGTCATCTGGAATATTTTTTTCCTTTTAATAATCATTTGTATGACTCTTACAGGAACGTACTCAGTGTATTTGTACTGATGAACAATGTCCTTTAATATTTTGACAACTATATATCACATGGTTGTGTGAAGTGCAAATCTGACTCGTCTGGGAAATGATTAATGCATATCATTTGTTACAGTGATAGCAAATGTGTTAAATACAATGATTTTTATTGTAGTGCTTTAAAAGCAGCATGAAAATTGTACCTTGTGTTTGCTTTGACTACATATTAATTGGAAGTGTAATGGGTCTGGACGTTGTGAAGGAAAAAGTTCCAACTGGGGTTATTTTCTCTGATTACATTATTTTCATGCCTGTTGCTGTTCATAAATGCTGTAAATTGTTGTTGGAAAAATACATTTTAATTAATTTCATGATATATAAATATATGTATGTATTACATTTAACAGAAGTATTACTGATCACACTAAAATTAAGCTGTGCGTGTGTGTGAATGAGAGAGAAGCTGTGATTGCCACTGAATATAAAACAGCACGTTTCTTACAAAGGTAAAAATGTTCTTTTTTTATGTCCTCTCTCCTTTTCTAACACTATTGAACCTAAAGGGCACTTTATAGATCACTCTGAGGTCATGTTGCCTGAAGTATGTTATTTGAATGTGTTTTTTTTTTTTTTTTTTTTTCCCCTCCCATTGAGAGCACTCACTTGGTGCAATATAAATAGTCTGTAAATCTGGGCTGCTGCTAAGGTAGAAAAAAAAGTGGAGCTGAGACTTCATGTCTTTAAGTTTTTCCCAGTTTCATCCATTGTGGCCTCTTTCTCTGTATATAGCGCCCTTATGTTTCTTCCCTTCTGTGATCTCATCATTCAGACAGACTGACTGCATTTTTTTTAACTGGGTTTTCTTTTTTAATGGATGGGAAAATATAATTTTTGTTAACAATTCCACTTCTTTCTGCAACTCTTTGTGGTTCATTTAACTTCAAATAAAATGAAACTTCTCAGACTGTGTTGTTTGAGTTGATTGAAACTTACTAATGAATGAATCTGGAATATTCTTAGAAGATCCAAACAACTGTTTCAGTCTCCCCAATACTAGAGTTAAAAAGCAGCTAGAGTACAATTTCTGACACTTTTTACATGTAAATATACACTACTCACAAAAAGTTAGGAATATTTGGCTTTCAGGTGAAATTTATGGAAAATGCAATATGTTCATGCTACAGTGATATCATAAAAGTAAGACATTTAAGTAGAAGGATGCACTACTGATTTCCTCATCTCAAAAAATTCATTCAACACAAAAGGTAACAACAATGGTAGTTACACCACAACAAAAAATTTGAACGTCTTAATATCTCGTCATGTGCCCTTGAGCATCAATTACAGCTTGACAACGACGTCTCATGCTGTTCACAAGGCAACTTATTGCCTGCTGAGGCATGGCATCCCACTCTTCTTGAAGGGCAGCCCTCAGGTCATTGAGGTTCTGGGGTGCAGGGTCTCGAGCCTCTATACGACGGCTCAGCTGATCCCACAGGTTTTCAATGGGATTCAGGTCTGGAGAGAGTGCAGGCCATTCCATTTGAGGTACACCAGTCTCCAACAGCCGTTCCCTGATGATGCGGCCTCGATGAGCAGGAGCATTGTCGTCCATGAAGATGAAATTAGGCCTGTGCTGTTCATGTAGGGGCACAATCACTGGATTAATGATGTTATTCAGGTAGTATGGGCTTGTCACTGTACCATTCACAAAGTGTAGGGCAGTTCTGTACCAAGTGGACACCCCTGCCCACACTGTAACACCGCCACCACCAAAAGCTCGCCTGGTGACAACAGTGGCTGATGCATAGCGCTCTCCCTGACGTCGCCAACATCGTTGCCGGCCATCATTTCTGCTCAGTGTGAATCGACTTTCATCAGAGAACAGCACTGAGGCCCACTGGTTCCTCGTCCAGCGTAAATGCTCCCTGGCCCATGCAAGACGATGATGCCTGTGCCTGGTGGTGTGGTCAGGTACCCGTGCAGGTCGTCTAGCACGCAGACCACGCTGATGGAAACGGTTTCCAATGGTCTGACGTGACACTTGGGTGCCTCTCACCTCTCTTAAACGTGCCTGGAGTTGAGTGGCATTCATCATCCGGTTTCTCAGGGCAGTGTTCACAATGTAGCGGTCATCAGCACGGGATGTGGCCAAAGGACGTCCACTTCTAGGCCTTTCTGTGACTCTTCCAGTCTCTCCATATCTCTGTTGCAACCTGCTGATGGCACTCTGTGACACTCCAAGCTCAGTGGCCACTTCTGTCTGAGAACGTCCTGTTTGAAGCATCGCAATGGCAAGGGACTGTTGTTCCATTGTTAGGTGTCGTCTTGGTCTCATGATGTCAAAATGTGAACAGCATGATGAGGACAACTGTTTAAACACCAGCTCTAATTGAACCAGGACATTTATTGGTCAATTCAAGGATCACACACCTGCCGTGATTTTTGCCGTTAAGCTCCTTGTTAGAGAACAGCAACTTGTGCAAAATTTATTGAAACATTTAATAGTTGGACATGAGCATTTAAAAGCTTAGAGAAGATCACATTAAGTTCACCTGTACAGGTTTAAATGCATTTTAGGCTTGTTGTGAAATTTCACCCAAAAGCTGAATATCCCTAACTTTTTGTGAAGAGTGTATCTCGGTACCATTCATTCTACCACTGCAATTACAATACTGAACCGTTACAACTCATTCATAGATTGTTTAGGAGATGGTGTAACGTATGTTTAAAAAATTTGTTCTTTAAAGTTCATCAGACTTTAGAGAATCCTTAAAATATCAAGGAAATCTAATGGAGCATCCCAGTAAACTAAATGGTGGAGCAGAAGCACATACCTGCCACCATCCTTCAGTGATGAGCCCATTCCAGTCCTTTCAGTGACCTCAATAAAATTAAAACCACTACTTCAGAGAAGCAGATTTCATGTTGGGGGGGTGTGGGACATTTCCTAAATGAAGCAAATAAAGCGCATTGTTTTAGTAGTGCAAATACTAAAGCATTGGCTAAAATAAGTCAGCCAAGAAAAGATGAATGAAAATAACATTTTATTCATAGCAGCAATTAGTAGTTGTGTTTTATGATTTATTATTTGTTTTGCAGGATCTTTAGCAGTCAGGTCAGGCAGTGGTTATGGAAGACAACTTAATTCACTTTTTAATTTTTTCTTTTTTTAAAAAATGTTTTCTTTAAAAATAAAGACATAAAACTTACATGAATATAATAAAAAATAAAATGTATAGTATGAAAAAAAATCCTCTCCTAAGAGCCAAAACTTAAATATTAATAATGAAAAAAAGTATTTGAAATGTGTCCGTAAGTTTTCCCAAGCTGGTTTACATGTGTTGGCAAGGATTGACTGAATTAGCGATGTTCTACATCTAATCACTTCCTGCTCTACCTTTGCCAGAGTACTTGAATCTTTCTTAAACTTCAGCAAATGTGTTCTCCCAATAGCCAGCTTTTTAAAAAATCTTTTCTTTATAAAATATCTTACAATCCCACACATGCGTCTGAGAAGGAACCCTATAACTTTCCCACATATGCATCCTGTTGTACAGTTTTGCCCGGACATTAATGAGATTTACAACTTTTTCTGTTTGTCTCTCTGGTGTGTGTGTGTAGGTGCACATGGTGTGGTGAAGGGACCTCAGTTCATTCACACAGGCAATCTAAGAGTTATCAGCTCCAAGGACGAGCAAATAAAAACCACCCTACCTGCCCGGGGACATTTTATCAAGCCCTCGTACCCTCCATCTGGTCACAAACAAATCAAGAGCCAACTCTTCTTTAGTGCTAAAATATTCCACCTGCTCAGATGCTTAAAAAAATATGTAAATAAATAAATGGATAAATAATATCAGAATTATTTATGAATGGCGGGGCAGTACTTGTAAAGGTGAGACTTCAGTGTCCATTTATGTCTCTGTCAGACCTCTGATTCTGGTATGTCACAATAGTGACCTTAAATGATGAGATGTTTGAGTTGTAACAAAAGTAAGATCATATTAGCAATAAGGGTTTTTCTTATTTAAAACATCTGTATTTTTTTTATTATTATTATTTCTGAATGAATTTTAAAGGTGATTCTCTCCTATTATTGATGGAAGCACACCAGTTTCACTACTTAAAAATTTGGTTGGAATATGTGTTTGTGTCTTTTCAGGATGACTGCAAATGATTTCTTTCTAACTTTAATTAGTGATGCTTTAAAACTTGAGCTTAAACATAATAAAAAACAGAAACATAATAACTATTAACACAGTGACAACATTGTTAATGTGCTGTGATGTGGGGCTTATATATAACTGATTGGATTACTTTTATCTCTGTGAAACATTTTTTCTTTAGTTAAAACTGAATATTAAAAGTGAATATTTAAAGTAAATATTTCCAAAATATTTCTTCAGCAGAATTCTGAGTTTGCCACCTAAAAACCATGTCAAGCATACTGCACGACTTTATCAAACTCCGTATTCCAAATTTGATCTTCTATTGGAAACCGTCACTTACGTGATCACATCTGCTGCATTCAGCTCACTTTGAGTGAAAGATCACTTTAAAGGCTCCAACCAGGGTTGCCTTTTGGTCTCCCCCTCCTCCACCCTTCACCCTCTACCTCTGGTCAGGGTCGATCAATACTTCCCTTGTAGCTTATCACTAATATGCAACTGGCTGTTTGTCCAAACTCTGCTCTGTCTACATAAAGACTTGGACGGGACAGTGACTAACCAAAATGTACCACGTATCACCTCATGAACCCCACAGCTGCGGACGCACTACTGGACTTATATTGACTTTAACAAAGACACAAAGGAGCGGAGAGCTGAGAGTTGCAGCAGAAAGGGGAGCAGGACACTTCAGAGTATGAATGAATGAATGAATCTGGAGACCTTTAAAACATGAGGTGAGTTCGGATCATTTTGTATCAGGCCTGAAAGCTTTAATAATGTTTTTTTTTTTTTATCACAATTTTCAAGTAAAGAAACATATCAGAAATTAACATCGTCAGGGATGATTTAAGGATCCTTTTGTCAGTTTACATGTTTTCTGTGAGTTATTAAAAGTAGACACATGAGGCCTGTGTGACACATGGTCTGAATCAACTTTATTTATCGATTATATTTTATAAAACTTAAGCAAAAACTGTTTATGTGGTTCACACAGTTATTATATTCCTTTGCTTTTCTCACACTCACAGTACGTCTCTCGCACTCTTCTACATGCACAAACAAGCTCATACAGCTGCAGTCATCCCCACAATCAGTGAAAAAAGAAAAAAAAAAAAGAAGAAAGGCAACATGACCGGACTTTGGACACATTGAATAAGCCTCAAGTATTTACTTGTCACAATTTTCTCTGAAGCTATCAGCATTCTTTCCACAAAGTGTGATTGTTTTCTACCAGAAAATCTAATAAATACACACAGATAAAAACCAGGTCATGCCACTTTAAACCTTTTTTAAACTTTATTTTCTTTTATCCGTTGTTCTCTTTAGTGACTAAACACATCCAAATGCTGTTTTTCCTTTATTTTCCCAGGTCATCCATCCATCCACCAGCTTGTATTAACCACCTCTTCATCTCCACATCTACAGCCAAACATTGTCCTCCAGAGCTATGGAGTGTGACAATGGTGTTTGTTTTCTGTTTATCAAACGCCATTATCACACTATATAGCTACAGTGCGAAAAGGGCCTCAGTGTATTCCTTCACTTCCTGCTCTGTGTAGTTAATATTCCTCTTTTCACCATGTATCTATTTCTAACCTTCCGTATAATCCATACTTTCCCGACATTCACACTGTAAAGCCTGAACATGTGGCCCCATATGTCAAAGGTGGCAACAGCACGGGACAAGTTACACCAGTGAAGGAGAGGCAGAGATAGAAATAGACATAAAGTGTGTTGAAACATGATGTCGAGCCTCTGAGTGCAACCTATTTATTTTTGCATGTGACGTGCTAATTTGATGCCGGGTTCCTTTGCCTGTAAGAATAGATAAAAACATGAGGGCATTTGTTTCCATGTTGTTGCAATTGCATGTGAGTTTTCAACATGTAAACAGGACATCATATTTATGTTAATGGGTTATATGATTGCACTTATGCTGTCATGCATTCAATAAATAAATAAATAAACTGTTGTTGTCTGTTGCTATGGAGTGGAGTACCACACTATAGCCAATCCTAAGAATTAAATATCATCTAGTGTTCAAGTTTCATGACTGTTCTCAATCTCAGACCTATTACCTCTATCATGTCTGTCCAAGTACAGAATATATGAGCTGATCTAACTTCATGCTACAAATATCAGAAAGCATTTGGTATTGATAAAACCTCAAAGACCTGCTATTTGCACTCGCATTGGGCACAGCCTCAAAATGAGCCTCGTATCAGCAGTTTGGCTCAGGTATTTAAAAGGCAACAGCAAGAGGGGGACAGTAAAGAGACTGTATTTAAATAGCTGGAATACTTCAGAGATCATATTGATGTCAGGTCAGTGTGCGATTACTTTGACATGCCATTCACTTCACATCCACTAACTGCTAGTAGCTTAAACCAGCACAGTGTGGATATCTTAAATTATGCCATACACTTTAAATAAATATAACAGGAATATACAACCCCGATAATATAATCATGCACTGAAAAAAGTCATGTTTCTCCTGGAAAATAAAATCTTTTCATGAATTTTAAATTCATAGTTTCTTTGTGTTTTCCCCCACAATATAAAAGTTCTCTCAATCTTGAGCTCCACTAGACAAGAAGAATTATAATAAAAATAAAGCATCATTAGCCCAAATATACTGTATTTCAATACACAAAAATAACCCACTCATACAGCCTACTTCAGAGACATTTCCTCCAATCAATCAATGAATAAGTTCATTAATTTAATGAACTAACAGCTTGAAGATATCACAGAAGTTAAAAAAAGAAAGAATAAAACATCTGTAAGGAAAAATATTGCACTCCATCAATCAAGCGGTCTAAGACATCACAGTTAATTACTGCGGACAAACTCATTAAGTGTTTCTCAGTATTTATATTATCCCAAGTTAAATAATGACACAAACCCATTGCAGTTCTATTAAACTGATTGCATGTTTCTTCATGTGTTCAGCTCAGATTAAACGCCAGCTGGTTGTGTGCCAGCTTCCTCGGTGATCTGGCATCCTGCAATCCAAATCTGGGAAGATCACCCCCTTTTCTACTAGTCCAAGAATTCTCCTGCTATTATGACTTGCCCTTCACTGTTGAACCGAAAGTCTTTTTCTTGGTTGCAGCAGAGGGTTGGGGTTTAGGTTTTGGAGCAGCTGAAGCTTTTTTGGCCTTGGGCTGCATAGATTTGAGCCCCAGGATCTCACAGTACCTATTACACTGGTGTAAAGCTTTGAACTGGTCAATGAAGGAGGTGGAGCAGTTTCCTTTGAATCCCTTGTAACTGTAAAGAAAAGCAATATTAATTAGTCACTTAGTCTAAATTAGTTTGCAAGCGTATATTAAAAAACAAACAAATAAAAATAGATCTTGAAATGGATAAAAATACTCACCCTTTCTTACAAGTGGCTATTCCTACATCTGTAAGCCTCATGCCCACTCCTGAGAGAAAATCAGAATCATGTTTAGCTCCGTATTATAATTTAAAGCAATCATTTATATGAACAACATTTTTTTCTGTTTTCCTGACCTTGCATGTCAGTAACCAGCAGGTTTCCCTCTGTATTTTGGTAGACCCAATGCTGGAAAGCACAGCATTTCTGTCCTGCTTCAGAGTCGCATCTCATCAGGTTGATCTCTTTGCCATCCTTGACTGAATACTTGACAAAATCACCAATCAGCTCCTCTTCCAGTGTGGCATAGGGGATGTCATTGGATGGGCGGTGAACCAGGTAAATGGGAATGATCCTGAGTGGGTACATGAAGAGGGAGGAGTTTGATAACAGGACATAAATGTGCTGTGGGGGGGTTTACAGCTGTTTAAACGTGCCACTCACTCTGGGATGTCCCCGAAGGCTTCAACAGACTGAGCAGCGGCGGTGTATGCCTTGATGTACTCCCTCGCTGTGTTCTGGACCTGACACTCCTGAAGAAACCAAAATCCAGTTATTAGCTGATCCTCATTGTATCTGGATACATGATGACAATCTTAAAAAAGCCAACAAAACTTTACAGAAATATGAAATGGCTGAATTCATCCTTGTGTGTTCTTTTGTTGCTGTACTATGAAGTAAACGTTCACACAGAAGCTGCAGTGTGAAATGTTCCATTATTGTCTCAGGCCATAGCAACTATATAAGACCTTTGATGTTCTTACCTCCACAGCTAAACTGAAGTTCTTCTCAACAAGCTCGTCATTATTCTTGGTCCCGTAGCTGATAGCGTTGTGCACCTTGAGCACACAGGAGTGTCCTGACACCAGCAGGGGTATCTGGCCTGCCTGCAGCTTGGTCCTGAAAGCTCGCCGATGCATTCCCTCTCCAAAGTGGACCTTTTCGGTGACGATGCTGATGGGATGTTTTTCTCCAAAGTATTGGTCTGAAAGGAAATCTTCTTTGAACAGGAGCTTGGAACAGTGGGCATCCTCTTCCTCACTGCAGACATCCACAGGAGCAGCTGGTAGAAGAAGATACAAACACTGTGTCATCTGCCACATATTTTTGAGGTCGGCTGTGCAAAGCAGTAAAACATCGTCTTAGATCTTCACTCACATGAAACTGTCTTTGGAGAGAGAGGGATGACAATCTCACTGAGAACTGGAATATAATAATAAAACAAAGATTAGTTTTGAACTAATTGTTTTCTTGTTGGGTCATTTTTCTAGAGCTGACATATTTCTTTCACCTTCATATGTGAGCAGGTAATCGAGGGTGACTGAGCTGTGCACGCTGCTGAGCCGACACTGGTACCTGCCCAGGTCTTTGTGAGAAGCGCTGGAGATGGTCACCGACACTCTGCTCTCGTCCCCTGCACTTAATAGACAAATACGTTTTACAAAAACATCCATCTTGGTGATAAAATCATCACTTTGGAGAGAAAATGTCCCATTTACATCACATTCATGAATTATTCTCCAAGGTCACCTTTAGTGAAAAAGTTCTTAGAAGATGTAGGTTTCATGACAACAGAGATGCACGGATTTGGAGAAAATAATATATATAAATGAATAATTTGACATTAATGAATCAGAGTTAATTTCACATACTTTCTTACAAAATATCTTTTACTGCATATAAACTGAAATGAATAACTTAAAATGAAAAATACTTTTATAATCCTAGAGGGACAATGCAAACTTGCAGCACGACAGAAATTTAAATTAATTCAGTAAATCAAACAACTGTTTCTCCATCCCGGTCCTCAGGGACCATGGACCTGCATGTTTTAGTTCCCACCAACTCCAGCACACCTGATGCAGATTAATTGAAGCATACCTGTCAACTTCTGAATTTTAAAACAAGGGAAATTCTTTGGTTACCGTCAAGATGGTTGCAGGGGTAGTAAGTCACCTGTTCCTATATGCAAGCCTACTAATGAGCCATTCATTTGAGTCTGGTGTATTAAAGTATGGATTGGACACATGCAGGGCAGTGGTCCCCAAGGACCAGGATTAAAAAAGACTGGGTTAAACCATCTGACTTTGTGTTTACAATTAGCATAAATACATTTGATAATATTTCACTCATTTTAATTCTCTGTAATTTAAATCTAAACTATGCTGCTGTCTGTGTCAGTGTGTCAGGTTATACAACTTGCCATTTTAATCTCCAATGTCTTTCTTTTACAAACAAAATGAAAAAAAAAAGAAAGAAAAAAAATCCAGTATTAAAAACAACTCATGTTATTACTGGATATATTTTTTGTTTTTTAACCAAGGCAGTGATTTTGAAGGTAGAGTGGTCATGAGAAGTCATAGTGATCATCCACCAATCATAAAGTCTGGTTCCTTCTCCACATGTATATCCCCTTTGCCATGATACTGAGGCTCACATTAATGTAAGTGGAAAGGCTGGAGTTTGCTTAAAAGCTATATATATATATATATATATATATATATATATATATATATATATATATACATATATATATATACATATATATATATATATATATATATATATATATATATATATATATATATATATATATATATATATATATATATATATATATATATATATATATATATATATATGTGTGTGTGTGTGTGTGTGTGTGTGTGTGTGTGTGTGTGTGTGTGTGTGTGTGTGAACTTGAAGTGAACAATTTTGAAGTATTTTATATAAGAAAAAAAAAATCTCTCATGGACCTAAAATTGCAAAATTATTACTAAACCTTTTTCCTCATTCAGTGATTGTGAATTCATGAATATGCTAAATTGGCTGCATACACCACATTTCCCCTTTCTGGCATTGGTTATCAGATCTCCATGGCTTGTCAGCTCTTCCTCACTTTTTGACCAAACCTTGTCCCAGCTGCTGACCTCTCTTTGTAAACTGCAGCTTTTCCAGTTTCTTCAATATGCATGAAATTAAGCTGTACAGCTCCACCTTGCAAGCAACTGGTTCCACCTCTACAACTGTTTGCCCTCTCCATTTAGATACTATAGGTGTTGCTCTGTAGATCTGCAGAAGATACATATTACTAGCTTGTCAACATGATTGTTTGGGATTGCTTATGGACATGTTAGCAAGGTTAGAAAACCCTGTAAGCTAAAAGTTAATACCTTCTTTTGATCTCAGCCAGGATGGTTCCATCTCTACTCCAGGTCACAGTGTAGTCCGAGAAGACAGCAGAGAACTGACACCACAGGCACAGACTCTGAGGGTCCCCACTCACTGACTCTGCCTGGATTGGCTGCACCACACTTGGATCTGCAAAGATTGTGATTTTATCATGAATCAAATCAGTTTACGCTGGTATCAAACAGGAGAAGAAATCTGTCCTGAGTTGTTTGACAAGTCCCCTCACCTTCCTTTGGCACAATGCTTTGTTTGACCACCTCACTGTATGTCTTTTTACGAGTGGCTCCAACATCTGCCTGGTTTCCTTCTCCTTTGACCACAACTGAAGCATCCGTTTTTGGAAGTTTAGACTCCAAAGTGCTGACAATTTTCCCAAACGCATCTCCAGAAACACGTCTCTTTTTGATGGTTTCATCATTCCGGGGACTCGTAAAGCTTTTTGACTTGTGGTCTTTGAGATCTGTGTAATGTTGAGATTGCTCTGCCTGCAGCACTTTAGCCACTGGCTGCTGAGACATTTTCTCTTTGCTAACTGACTGATCAGAGTCCCTCTGAGCTTTCCCAGCTGTACCACACAGCTTGACCTCGAACATATCAATCCTCCCCTTTGCAGTCTTTGGTTTGGCTCCATTCTCCACATTAGCTGATTGCTCACCTCCGCTCTTTACCGTTGTGTTCTGACCATGTTTCTTTTTCTTCTTGCTGTGTGGCTTGCTTGTCATCTTCTCAGTCCCCACAACAGTCTCAATTAGCAGCTTAGCCTCCTTGACCTCAGGCTTACCTGGACTCTTCTCACTACTGTGGTTTTCCCCTGCTGTGGGGTGGCTTTCTTGCTGTTTGCTGGTGTTCTGTACGGAAACAAGGTGGGATATACTCTCCTGCATTTTGGAAGCTTGCTCATCATGATGATGACCAGCTGATTTCTCCTTTTTGGAGCGCGCTTTGCTCTCAGAGGGATTCTTGTGAGTCTTGTGAGGCATCTTCAGTTCAGCCCAGTCAGAAACTGAATCTGTAAAAATGGGTTTCACAGCACTGGAGACAAATGGATCATTCAGATCTAAAGTAATGCACGCAACTCTGTTCTCTTCTGAGTCGATGAAAGGATCCTTGTGAAAAAATGTGAAGTTAGCAAGTGTTCGGCTGAGATCTGTAATCTCCTCCGTTCCTGTTTTTCTTGCAGTAAAGAAACTCTCTGAAATGTCGTCAACGATGGACTCCTGTGTTGGATTCTTAACAGTGCTTATTGTATCCTGCTTTATATAATTCAGCGCGTCATCACCTTCCAGAGATGGCTTGTCAGTAATTCCATCTGGCGTTGGGCAGAGCGTGCGGAGTCGTACGTGATCACAACTAAAGCTGTCATTGAAAGACCTTTTTGTACAAGACTTATCTCCTTCTAAACTGCTGTTCAGCCAATATATGAGGGAGGAGCCACTACTCAGAGGAGCTAAAGGCATAATAAACTCAGGAGCCCCCAAATGTGGCTCTGCTTGACATGCTCCATCAAGATCCGGCCAAGTTTCAGCTGACACGTGCGAATGCAGGTCAGGTTGTGGATCCACACCTGGAACATCTGAGGTTGTCAAAGTGTGTGCAGTGAAGAAATTAGGATCTGTTGTGCACTTGTTGCATTCACAATCAACCTGCCGTGTAGTCACTGAGCCCAGCTGGGGGACACTGTGTTCATCTGTCACTTGACACAATCCATCTCGAAAGGGCTGGAAATTGAAAACAAACAGAATTTACAATGTATGTATACTTTAGGAAATAATAAAATTCTGTAGCTGGCCATTTCTTAAACTCTTCTTATATTCCACAAGTCAAAAACCATGAAAGTAATAGTTTTTATGAAATGCTCCTTTAAAGTCAACAGCAGATTATTAGTTTAAAGGTGGATTCTTTTCTATTTAATGTTCCTGCTCAACACGTACCTTTCTATGGAGCTGGAAGCGGACATCTATGAAACATTAAATACTTGTATATCCAGTCCCAAAGTCCATAAGTCCTGCATTCGCTTCAAACTTTCACTGCTGCAGATTTACTTTGCACACCAACCGAAGCAAGTGAAAAGCAGTATTCCCGGCCCGAGGACCTGTCAGCGTCTAGATCTCAGGTTTTTTAAGGGAGATGTGGTAGGAATGGGTGTGTTAAAGGGGGCAAAAGAGAGATAGAGCAAGGGAGGATCGTGTTTCAGATCTCAGCTGTGCTCTCCTCTCAGCCCTCCACCCTGACACGCTGCAGATGCCTGCTATTATCATTGAACTCTCAGCTATTATTAGATGCCATTTCTGTTCATCTGAAGTTTTCTTCTCAGGCTCTCCTGTTTCTTCAAACACTGATCGTCTGTCTGTCCGTCTTTGAGATGGGAGCCAGTAACACATAATGTACATTGGCTGCAAATCCTGACTGGCTCCCACCCAAAGCAACCTGACAGTACTGGTGAGTTTCACGTGAGTTTGCAAAGATGGATTAGTCCCTAAAGGTACGATAGCAATCACAAGGACAAGAGCAGGAATGTCTCTTAACATTCTGGCAGTGCTTTTAAAATGCATAACAGGGTTGCCAAAATGCAGTCTGTTGCTGTTTTCTTCGGGTGAATCTTTGCTACGTATCTCATTGTGAGCTGTGTGTCTGAAGTGAGAATGTATTTGCATGTATTTATGAGACGAGCACATAAACAGAACAGCAAAATATTCACGTTTCATATCTTTTTACTTATATTTACTAAGTTTTGTCAGCTTCATAATAGCAGAAATAGTAACCAATTAAGGTTATGTAATAGATAAAATCTTACCTTTTTATATGGCAGCTCTGCAGGACGGCTCCAATCTGTATCCTCAGTTATATTCAGTAAAACTGGACGGTCGTCTGCACTAGTGAAAATGGTTGATTCAAAAGACTTCATGTACCCATCAAACTGGGAAAGATCCACCCCACAAGATGAAATGAACATATCATTGTGATCCACCGTGTGTTCTCCAGGAGAGGCCGTTGCATGGGATGAGTTCATGGATGAGCGGTGGGGAGTCGGGTGTTCTTCCTGCTGTTTCTGAGGTTTCTCATCTTTTGTGGTTCGAGCTGGATGACACAAAGGCTCAATGCTTTTGGTGTCTTCTCTGTCATGGAGTTCAGATCCTGCAGCTTCGAGGCACAAAGAGAGACAGCTGTGCCGAGAGTGGATGGAGTTCTCTGGGATATTTTGAGTCATCAGAGGCTGATCCTGGACACCCATAATTTGCTGCGCCTGTTCCTGCTCTGTCTTTTCTAGATCTTCTTGCAGTTTCTCAGACTCTATGTGAGTAGTCACCTCTTCTAGAGCCTGAGTCAAAGCATCTATTTCCGCTCCTATCTCTGTGAAAGCAGCTGTGATGTCTTCTGGTGGAGCCTCGATGATCCCGACCCAGTCTGAGAGTGCACTTGCCCAGCTGTCCACTGATGACCACCTCTCAACTGGTGGCCCCCAACTTCTAGTGTCATCACTCAACCAGCCAATCGTCTTGCTACCATCAGGGTTGTAATCTGACACACGCGTCTGTTCTGAGAGAAAAGAGGTGTCATATGAATCTGAGTGACCTGTCTTGTCTAAAACCTCCAGATCTTCTGTTTCCTCGCTGGTTAGATACTGGCACGCATCGAGCCAGAGCTCAACAGGACTGTCACTCTGCTGTAGATGGTAGGTTAAACTGTCGACCTCTGCATTCCCTAATCTCACATCATTTACGGACATCAAGTCCACCACAAAGGCATCCGGAGTAGGTGCTCTTAATTCTTCTTGTTGGCTCACCTCTGACACACTGTCCTCCATGGCTTGTTCCTCACTGGAGCCATGATGACATTGTGTCACAATGCCTGCTGAGTCACACATCAGGACATGTGTATCACAGTCATGGCTTGCCTTTCCTCCTCCAGTTTGTGATAATAGCTGGTATTCAGAACATGTAATATGTGGATCTACATTTTGGCTCAGGATGAAATCATGTGAGTCACTTTCAAAAATATAAAGGTCAGACACAGGTGCAGCAACTGTATCGCTATCTAAACTATCTGACTGAGGTGACAACGATCTACATAAAGGAGTGGATTTACTGGGCTCAGAGCTGAAGCTGCAGCTGGAAACTGGCTCAGTGGTAAATGGATCGACCAAACTCTCAACAGTCCCCTCATCCCCAGAAGATTCAGGTGTAATAATTCCCTGCATGACCGAGGAGGAGAGCAGAGGCTCTTGTTTTAAACAAAACTCAGTAAAAGCAGACTGGAGTGAAAGAGGATCATGAGAGAGCTGAGATATAACAGGTAATAAAGGTTCTGATGAACTCGAACAGGAATGAACCCTGAAATCATTTTCTTTTGGTTCTGAACAGGCAGAAACTCCATGTGAAGTATTACAGCTGAGTGACTTTAAACTGTCTGAGTCGGGGCTTTTCTCTGGAGTGGAAGCATTTAGTGTCGATGAGTCAGTCGTGTCCGAGAGCTTGCATACAGACAGCAAAACAGAAACAGCATCTGAGTCCTCAGTTTGAGAGTCTGTGAGAGTCTGGCTATCTGCACAAAGAAGCGACGAATCCATCAGGGTTCTTTCTCGTCCTTCTTGAGGTGATCGTCTGAGAGCCGACTCCAGCTGTCAAACAGCTGCTTTGGGACAAATCTTGAGGTTAAGTTCTTTGTACAAGGATAGATTCTTTGCTCGTCTTTTTCCTGACATCATTTCACCTCTGAAGGAATTGCTTGTATTTGGAGGCTGAGTTCCTGAAAAGTATAAAATGTAATCAACCTACATGATAAACTCTCAGACTCGATGATCAAAAGACAATTTTTCCTCTCTGATCTAGCTGAAATAAGCCCCACTATCTCCCTCTAGCTGTCACTTTTTCTGACATGTTTATCTAAGCTGCAGCAGATGGCTAATTCTATGGTGGCTGGGAAGTGCAAAACAAATTAAAATTTCAAAAGATTTCAAAATTCAAAAACAAAATTACATTTTGAAAACCATTTCACAATATAAAAAACATCGTTCAATTTCAAAAACCAAGTTTGAATAAAAAAACAAACAAATTTAAATAAATAAAATAAAAAAAAACCCACCAGAAATGGCACAACGGTAGTCCAGACAAAGATTTCGTGATCATATCATATGAGTGGAGCTGGTATTGTAGTGGTTTAAGCACAGTTCTATTGTTTGGGTG
This sequence comes from Telmatherina bonti, assembly GCF_933228915.1. Taxonomy (NCBI): domain Eukaryota; kingdom Metazoa; phylum Chordata; class Actinopteri; order Atheriniformes; family Telmatherinidae; genus Telmatherina; species Telmatherina bonti. The sequence goes on along the minus strand of NC_136615.1, from coordinate 16,195,787 downwards.
TTCATGGGATCAACTCTCTCTTTTCCATTTTGACAAATCATGTCAGATCATTGCACTTCCTCTTCTTACTGTACCGGTTCCACTCACACTCTTGGACTACAAAATTTAGGTCTGTGCAACGAAAAGATGTCACCACTGTGTTACTTCTGGTGTCCCTCCCTTTCCGTGTAAAGCTGCCTTTTGTCAATTTGTTTCTGGATTTGTAAAAGTGTTCTGCCAATTGTAGATTGTCTCGGCTCTTTTGAAAGTGTTTCCTGAAATAATTTGTTTCCTCAAATTGGAATTTGTTTTCTTAATTCTATTTTGTTTTCTAAAATGTATATTTGTTTCCTAAAATTATAAAAATGTTTCTTGAAGTTTAAATTTGTTTTTAAAAATGTATTTGTTTTCTAAAAAGGGAATTTTTTTTAATCTAAATTTGTTTTTTAAAATTTAAACTTTGTTTTTTTTTTTTATATTGTGAATTAGTTTTTAAAATGTAATTTTGTTTTTTAATTTTGAAATGTGTTCTTTGAAATTTTATATTTTATATTTTTTACTTCCCAGCCACCGTACAATTCAGTGGCAAGTTACATCTATTTCAGGGATTTTAAAAAGCCCCTTCTCACACATTATCACTGCAAACCTTCCTTTTGCTTTAACTATTGTTGCTAAAAAGTCTGTGGCAGATGTAAACTAAATGTTTCCTGCTATACATTGCTGAGTGATAGTAAAACATGTACTTCTTATCAAGACATTAGATTCATACCCAGGTCCTGCATATAGAGGAAAATAACTGCATTTAAAGCATTAAATTGCAAACATCTCTTATTTTAAAATCTAAAAGTAACTAGTAGTTACAATTAGAAAATTACTTTTAATATATCAGATTATTCTAGCTGTAACTTTTTAGTTTTAGGGCTGTGCGTGTCCACATTGCTATGTTTTTGTTTCCTTTCTTTAAAGGCAAATTCAAAATTATATTGTTTAAAAGCTTGTTCAATTTTTATTAAATCCATACTTGCACTGATTGTGATCTGTTTTTATTTACATCTATTTTCATCAAGCGTCCAAAAAATGGGGTTACACGAGCAGAGCATTCATACGAAGTGTTGAAGCGGGGGGGGGTGGGGGTGGGGGGGTGGGGGGTGGTTGCACTATGATATATAAGATGAAAGCCAGTGGCAGAGACACTGGAAAAATACCAGCACATCTTCCCCCATGACCTGCATTTGTCACATTCCTGCTTCATGAAGGACATCCAGCTGAGCGCTCCTGCCTCTGATGTTTTTTATGAAACACTCATCCAAATACCTGAAAGTACCTGACTTACACGAGCAGACGAAACAAAGCCAAATTGCAAAATGTAAAGTTCACTGAATACACTGAAGTACTTTCCTTTAAATGAAGTCTCTTTTTTTATTTACAGTATCTGGTGCAGTAATCACAGAAGTGAATTTAATTTTACACATCCAGATAAATCTACTATTGTCCAGATTATACATTTATAAATTTTAATCATGTTCAGATCAGTAATTGTTTTATGATTTGACAGAAAGGTCACAATCTGCATGGACAAAAAAAAAGCAAAAAAAAAAAGCAATAAAGCTGTCAGCACCTGAAAGCAGTGAAACATAATTTACTTTCCTCTTGACTATTGGTGCCACGATGGATCAATCTTCAGTCAGATGCCCCCCACCCCCGATCCACCACACCCACCCCGTCCTCACACACATCCCGTCTTTAGCTCTTGTATGTTTGTCTGAAAGGTAAAAGCTTTTAACACGGATTTAAAAACAAACTTCCTGAAAATGTAAACTGTCTCAAGAATGTCAAATCGCAAATAAAAAGCTGAAAGAAAACAAAATGTGTTCATATTTGTTGTTCTAAACACAGGACTGAGGGTATGAATGCTTATCCTTGACCAAGTGAGTCATGTGAATCATGCAACATGGCAGAGTTTGCGTCAACCTATCAGCAACACAGACAGCATTTCCCATTCCCAAACAAAGCCACGAAGAAATCAAAGGGCACCTCACAAACAGATCATTACTGATAAAATATATTATCATCACTTGAGACATTAAAACAGTTGCTGCCCGGTTTGTGAAGGGTATTTCCAGTCATGCAAACAGTACGTACCCTTTTCATAGCCGTGTGGTTGGAGATATAGACCTATGATGTAGGACATCAGTATGAGCTAAGGCAGGGCCGGCGGTCTCGGGGTGTGAGTCTAATTTTAGATGTTGTCCCCCCGCTAGTACAAAGTCAGTTACTTGATATTGCAGACATGTGCCGATCTTGTGCATTTAAAACTTGATATCTATATTTACAGTCTTCTCTCATGGATGACCTACTTAATAGAACAGGTTTTTTTTTATTATCATAATTATTTAAGAAAAAACTTTTTGATGGGAAAAGTGAAAACAAAGTGCACAGAAGGATAAAAATTTTATATAAAATTACAATTTAAACTCTAATAATTACTTTTCAGATATCATATTGGCCAATATGCTTATAACTAGTTTAATTATGGAAAAGCGAAAACAAAGGAATTAATCAAAGATGAAAGAATGATGGTTTTGTTTTCACTGAAACAGTTAAATAATGGCAAAATTTATGTCTGGTCAAACAAAAGCTTAAACAAAACAAAGAAAAAAAACAACAACAAAACCCCCACAAGCATAACCATGGACTGTTTTCAGCATGCAGAGCGTACTAATGAGACCAGACATCATGTTGAGACAGTTCCAATTAGCCCACAGCGGTGGGACAATGATCACATCCAATTTTTGACTCTTGCTTGGCTGGTTTCTCATCTCATAGGTGTGGAATGGAAGCAAATCCCACATGGGAATAATTTCCCAATAGTATGATTTGTTCAAAGATTGTGATTTAATTAGGAAGTGCACAGCTGCTGTTTGACGTCACAAAACCTACAATGCTTTTACTTTCTACACTTAGTAGTGTCCACAGGCACTTTGTTAGGTTGTGAAAAGTACCTTTAATTGGCTTAACTTGGACAAAAGATGTGCAACAATTAAAAATAGGACTAATTGGGTCAGAAAACTTTAACACTGACACTCAGGCAGTTTATTAGCAAATTTATTTAATCCGATCATATTAGAATAGCTGCAAAGTACCGTAACTAAAACCAAGGCCAAGAACAGAATACTAATTGACCAACAAAAAAACATCAAATGTTATAACTGCATTGGGGTTATTGTTTGACCACTTTGTGCTTATATAATGTGTTCTTCTTAGATATGATGTGAACAATAACACATGCTGTTCATATAATATGCACTTGGATATGGTTGTTATTATGTCTCACACTTAGATCAGGATCATGGGTATTGAGAAAACGTGTGCCGGAACAATACATAGACAGCTGATGATTTAATTACTGATAACTGTTTGTGGACACTGAAAAGAGACAGTATTCCTGTGTGCTATAAATAATGTGATAGAAGATTCTTCAAGTGAACACATAGACAGCTAATTCAAAGCACATGAAGCTCTCTGAGACAAAAAGGCTTATTTTGGGCTTGAGACTCATTTATCAAGGCTTAATGAATAATTTACATCGGAATTATAAGGAGAAGGGCATCTACACACAAGCAAGAGATGGCAACCAAACATATTGCATAGTGGTCACCCACAGCACTTGTACAAATGGGCATTTACAGACATGTCTGCACAAAATACAACACGTTATTTGTAATCCATTTTCAGCCTTTGCAAAAGGACACATTTACTTAATCTCTAAAATTACATTTAGCATGGGAGTGGTATAAAACTTCTCATCCAACTTATTGCAAGAACATAATATTAAATTTGAAATTGCAAATATTCCCAGGGATGTGTACTATTCAACCACATGTTCATAAGCTAAAGCGTTCGTTGTCTGTTTTATCTCAGTTTTTAAAAAAAAACAAAAAAACTTTTGTTCATTTTATGGTTGCACTGAGCGTGTCACTTAATGGTTAGCCACTTCAGTTCTCTAAGGGAATTTTATCAAGACCAAAGCATTTATTCTTTTTCAGTTACCTTGTCTTTTTTTGCACACACGTTTTCATAAATGACACTTTTATGAGTGAAAGACATATGGCTGTTATATCTTTGTTCCACAACAGGTGAGAGGAGCCCATTATTTTACTGCTTTAAAATCAGCACATTGTAAATTCTAGTTCAACAACAGAGTCCTCCAATAAAACAGCAATGCCTCAACTCTTATTCCAAAATAAATAAACCAAATAAACTATTTGCAGCTACTACATATCAGACAAACAGCGCTAATTTGAGAAGGCAGTGTGAAGTCACTGTTTGTGTGCGTGTATGCGTGTGTGTGGTCTTGGTGCAACAAGAGAGTAGTCTACATCGTGGAGGTCATTCAGCTTCGCGGGTCCCACAGGTTTATCAAGATATTGTTTTAAGGTAAAGGTTTGGAGTTTAGTAAAGATAAGGTTTAAAAATTCAGCCATGATTGTGATAGTTGCAGGATGAGAGGATATGATGCATTTTACCAACAACAACCTCATGATGAAGGGAAATACAGATTGCATTTGCATACACAACAGATCAGTGAAAGCTTTTAATGAATGACTAGAAGAAAACAAACAGTAGACATTGTCATGTCCTCTATTTGTGCCATTAGGTAACACAGTGACCACACCTGTTCTTGTTGTGCCTTGTAAATCTACCAGACATCAGAGGGAATATTATTAGACTACTACTATGTGTCGGAAGCGTCCATCAGGCTTTCTTTCTTTCCTCAACATTATACTTAATTGTACTTTAAAAAGAAAACATTTAAGAGTTTCACATGTTCATGAATCTTTGATTATTACAAATCGTGTTAATCATCAAGGCAAAGCGGCGTTTGTAATGCGTCACCCCCTGAGTCTTCCATTCACTGAGTCACCACACAACACTTGAAAAGGACTAATGATGCAATTGTTGCAGGATGTGCGTATTTAAATATATGAGTTCTTCTCAGAAGTCACATTAAAAAAACATCTAATGATTGAGATAGCTTTTAAATAAGAAATGAGTAATCACCAATTATCTTGGAAAAAAACACCATATATTGTATAGACAAAACAGACAGCATTAGTGTTATCAGTAGTTTTTTTAACCAAACTAAATGTTTGTCGAAGTGTAGCTCTTTTTTCTCACCCAAAATAAGGTGAAATAATCAAATCACCGCTGTTGTGGAACATTAGTAAAACTAACAGTCTCAGACATCTTGAGCATGTTGATATGAGGTTTTAGAGAGGACCTGGCCTCATGGACCCATGTAGTCATGGAGAGAGAAGTATCATCTTACCAAAGCAAGATATATTTGTACACCATGTTGTTACACAGACTGTCTCAGCCTGGCGTCTGCACTATTTTCCAAAGCTACCACAGTGCCAGGTGGAAAACAGTGTCTGCGTAATAAGTGAGATGGCGACACATTTTTACTAGATGGCTAGAAGAGAAAAACAATTAGATAATGCTGGATTAATATTGCACATTAATCCAAAAAGTGATTACACAGTCTAAGTTATGAAAACAGCATGACTTATAGACACAGCATGGACTGAACTTGGAAAGGATGTTTACGATGTCGTGGTCTTTGGTCTTTATTGTGTCAAATATGATAAAGTTTTAAACGGCCTCACAGTAACTTCCAGTAAAATACCTTTGAATTCTGTTGATTTTATTTTAGATAAAAATAACCACAAATGGGTTGTGGTTTTTAACTTTCTGACTAAACCAAGCAGCAAGTAGAGGAAGAGATTTCTTTCAGGCTGTTCACCAGAGATTTGTCAGCGTAATGCAGCTCATATCAAATCAGCCAATGTGATGGGGTGAAAACATAGCATCTTGTCTTGTGTCATAATAAAATCAGAAGCTTTGTTAGGATCCCATCAATTAAGTGAGCAAAATTGCTGTAAAAAGGGTTCAGGCATCAGACCTGTTAATAGAAGATGATTGGTGGGGAGTGAGATATGACTCAGAGATGAGAAAGCTTTTATTAGTGAGGCAGCATTACTGCACTTACATCTTAAGAGTTTTATTGCCTGGTTAAATAAAAGTTTGAAAAAATAAGTAAGTACTACAAAACATTTTTAGTGGCGTAATGGTCCTTTCCAATATTTACAAATTCCAGAGTGAAACTATAAAACTAGAAAAATTGTTAATTGTAATGCATACATGGATAAATCTTAAGTGTAGAAAATTAATTTAAAGAAATGTGGAATTATATGTAGGGATGTGTATCTCCTGCGATGGACTGGTGACCTGTCCAGGGTGTACCTTGCTACTTGCCCAGCGATTGCTGGAAGAAGCTCCAGCTTCACCACGACTGGATGGATGGATGTGTATCTCTTCATTAAAAGAAAAGTCAATAATATATAAGTCAATAAGTTTTCTTTCATTCATTCCTTTTCCAAACTGCTTAGTCTGATTAAGGGTCATGGGAAAGCTGGAGCCTATCCCATCAATCATTGGTTGAGATGCAGGGTACACCCTGGACAGCTTGCCACACCATCACAGCTAAAATTTTTCATTAATATCTGTGTTTTTTTTTTTTTTTTTTTTTTTTTAAATTGAGGAAAAGTTATTTCTACATAAATGGCAAAATTATAATTCAGCTACTAGAAATATTTAAGAAAATATCAGCAAATCACACCATTATCTACATATTTTTTCAGTGTATTGTTCTTGTCTTAAACTCACTCAGATATATCACGAGTATTCAGATCTGTCATATTGCCCTGGTACTTATGCTGCTACTCCCCCCATTGTTTCTATATTTATATGAACACCAAATAACTTCAAAACATTGGATTTGATGGTGCATTGTAGACTACATTAGCACTGGTTGTCTATATGCAATACTTCATCTCACAAGCAAAATGAGGGATACACAGTGCAACACTTTCACCAATAGATCTAACCTGACAACCAGTTGGGTGAGCCATTTACTGCTTACATGAATGGCAACTCTGCTAATTTGGGGCGTATAATTATCAACACGGGGTGTCCACTCTTACATTTTCCTCTGACTTTGACATTGTCCATGACTGCATCATATCTGTAGTCAGACACATACAGCCTGATTTTAATGGTTTAGGACACATTTATATAGGTTGTGTGTAACAATGTAATTTTATGTTTGATGTTAAGAGGATTTCAATTTTTGCTGGAAAAACTTTGCACCTTTCATGAGATATCTGGAATATATACATATTTTAACTGCAGCTTTAATCTGTCACTAATACTATATGGACTTTATTATCAAGTAGCTTTCATGATGCAGATAGTCCTCATTTCTGAACACACGTGCAACTTATTCTCTAAAGGGATGTAGGATATCATGCGATAGTGTGCTTATTAAATACTTTTATAAAAGCAACTATTGTGAGAAAAAGGTTTTGCAGGAGTAGAGCATGAATTAATTAAACATAAATGACTGATCTCCTGTGTAAGTTTATGGATTGCAGCATAAAGGAGACTGACAAAATCATTTTGACAAAAACTGTCCTTATAATTTGGGATATTGAATCACACCTCTACAGGTGTGATTCCAGCACCCAAAGCAAGGAAGGCATATCAGTTGTATTGGTGTTGTCCAATAGAAATTAAAAATAGCATATGCACACCAAAGACAGGTTACAGCACAATGTAGAGATTAATAATTTTATAGTCACACACACTTGTGTTACTTCAGGGCAAAGCAGTAATCAAATCCAGTTTCTCTTTGCACAACCAGGCAAGTCAGTTCTATTCATATGAAAAAGGGACACATGACTCATGCAAACTTTGTTTTAAAGATTGTTAGAACTGCAAGGTTTTCTTAATTTGTCAACAACTAGTACATTGTCACTTATTTATGGCATAAAAATGTAGCCTCAGCAAGTGATAATTTTTAATCATACAGGAAAAAAATTGAAACTAGCAATGGCAGAGAAAATAAATCACAAACAAAGAATAAGTGATATTTAAAGCTTGGTGGGTGCTGCCTTTTCTTTAGATGCGGGTCCATTTCAAGAAGAGGTAGGGCTTCTCAACCAACACAGTGAGGATGTAACTCACCACCACTGTCAACACCAGGTGACCAAAGAACATGTACATCTAAAGAGGACAGGTCCAAAGTGGTTGAAAGATATGAAGAACTGTAAAAACAGCCAAGCTTCCTGGGTTAGATTTAAATGAACAGATTAAATGTTTACTTACAAAATTGATGTTTGTGTAGTGGATTGGAGTCTCTTGCAAGCCATTGTAGAGGATGATGAAGACAGGATGTACCAGATAGCAGGCAAAACTGATGTTTGAAAGAGGAACCCAGAAACTCAGTGATAAGAATGTCTTGATAAAACCTGACAACAAAAAAAAAACAGACATACAAAAATAGAGGTTGTACAAATTTCTTTAAATGCACCAATTTTGCTTTTGTATACCGTTGTAAAGTTAGTACACCAATGATCACAGAAGAAAGTAGTGTGTGGTTTGCATACTAGATAATGTATTGTCACAGGACTCACTACCATGTTGAAAATTATTTTTTTTTGCAATGAAGATGGGATTTAGTTAATCATTACCCTACCACCATAGCCTTCCTCACAGGCCAGAATGATCCAAGTTACAGTCAATGCCCAGAGTGGTCTGTGAAGGCCCTGATACAGAGCATGTGGAAAAGACGGGTAGGTTGGAGTCTCCTTGAGGATGTAGGCCGATCCAACCAAGACAGCCATTAGTGACAGACAACAGAACCAACCAAGCGCTGCCAGCCTCTGGAACAACAACAAGACCAGAGAAGCACATGTGAGAATGATGAAACATCTGGCTGTACCATAAAAGTTAAGATATCATGTAGTGATACTTGAAAGTTTTTTTAGCCACAGAAATTAAAGAATTTCTGCAAAGAAATTACAATAAAACATTAATATTCACACAAGTCCTAAAAGTAGATGAAGAGCACATAAATTATGATCATTTGTGAAAAAGGCAGTATCAAGGTTTGTTAAATTATCCATGTGATCTCACCGTTTGTGTCAAAAGCTGTTTTTTCCTTGTTGTCAGATATATTCCAGTCAAGATGCCTATTAGAAACGGCCCATATCGTGTATAGGGTTTCACATAGTAATGCAAAACATAGCCCTCTGATGTCCTACAACAAACAAACAAACAGAAAAACACTACATTTAAGGAAATCCCCTTGACATTAACATAGAAGAGCTGGCTGGTTCCACCTTAATTTCATGCAGTCTTGAGACTTTTTTTTTTTTTTTTAACATGTGACCAGGAAAATGAAAAAGTGATGAAGCAATTAATCAAAATATGCAAACATCAGTAGAAATACAATATGCAAGGTTAAAAACCAGAGCTTGAGAGAAGACAGACAGACCTTAAAAGACCATTCCCCATATAGCAGACACCTTTGAGCCTAATCAGCACATCTTTTGGCACTTATGACTGAATTTTCTGGCACTGACCAGCATTGTGGAGGCCAGATGTGGTCCAGATGTCAGTAGCTACCTTGGATGTGGATTATTTAATTTTCATTTTGGGGTATATGTGATGTCATATGAGTGAATCTTTATGCAAGAATTATAAAAAGAGTGTGCAAATTAGGGGTTGCAATTCAAATAGAGGGAAGAAAGAAAATGTTTTTTTTACTTCACAATTTTTAAATAGTTATTTTTTTCCCTTCAAATATATAAAAATAATCCATTATACATTTGTCATTTTTATTGATCTTTTTAATCATCTTGGGCATTATAGCAGCAGAATGATGGTCTGGCTACTGCGCTGTTTTTTTCCTAATTGAAAACAAGAAAAATGACGAGCAAAAAAAAAAAAAGTTTTGTTTTCTAGCTTATAGAAGAATGAAGTTTTTTGGGAAATTAGCATATTTTGTTACTCAAGTGTAATAATCAAAAATCTGTTTGAATTGAGTATCAATTATGAATCGAATTGTCACCCCAATAAAAATCAGAATCTAATTAAATCATGGAGTTGTTAGATTCACATCCCTAGTGCATATAAACACGCAGAAAATGTACCCAGGTATAAAGCATTGGCTCTCTGAGAGCCACACATAGTCAAAGCTGCAACTCAAGGTCAAATAAAACTGCAGTTATTTGGGCCAAACAAAATTTACTACGTGGGTGACAAAGTCTGGCTTCTTGGAAGCTAAACAAAGAAATAAGATCATAATAACTGAGATGTACATGGTAGATGGTTCGAAGACTGGCAGCTGCAGGACTGCTGTTACTACAGTACTGGCCACAATGGTCATCAGCAGGAGACCTACTGATGCAACAGCAAACACACCTCTGTTGCTGATAAAAGAGAAGAATGGATAAGATTATATTGCTGGAGCCGATGTATCGTTCAAAATAATATTGAAAAGTGTGGACATACCGTCTGTAAAGATACACCAGTACAGGAGTAGTGGTATAACACTGGAAGTCTAAAGACAGGTACCATGTCCAAGGAATACACTGAGGAGACAGGAAATTAAATCTTGTGAAATCAATCAGCACTAAATTCAAGTATATGCAGCATCTCTGAAGCACTGGCTAAACTTACTATTTCATGGACTGGGAGGAGATTGCTAATCAGCAGTAAGTTAGCCCACCAGTATGCCTTACAGTCCATCATTGTGTCTATAAATGGAAACCAGTAAGGTCCCCATCGGACCAAAGCGATCAAGCTCATGGTTAGACACATAATGAACAGATGCAGTGGCTGAATTCTGTAATTTTAAAAAAAAAAAAAGAAGAATTTGTTCAGTTCCAGATCACAATCCAACATAAACAAATATCCTAATTTTGGTCCTCCAACCAAAATCACCTTTTAATCCTCTTGAATAGATAGTTTGCAACCAAACTGGTGCTCAGTCTGTTCTCAGCCTGGTCGATGGAGCTCAGCAGCGACTTGGCACTCAGCAAACCCCTGAAAACCCAACTCAAATTTACCACTCAGGACTTGCAATATACACTATTGTAAACCCATCATTGTTCTCACCCAAGCAACAAGAAGGTATCTACAGCCAGAAAAACAGGCCCACTGATGGTAAGTACATATAGTGGATTGCTTTCAACAGTTTTCTTCCAGGTTTTATAGTTATCTGTAAACAAAAAGTTGTATTAGTTAAGTATTTATTGATAATCAAGAGATGTACTGAAATTCTTTGCCTTTTCATACCCAGATTGCTAATTACTGGGAACTGAGCAGAGTGGCCACATATGATCCACAACAGGCTAAGAACACGGATGCCATTTAGTGAGGAGAAGCTTCCACCAGGGATGGATGAGGAGCTGCGGAAGATGGCCTGACTGGTAGTTTGCAGAGAGAAGGCCTGAAGGCACCCGTACACACAGTTTCGAGAAACGCACAGTTGTGCAGGGTTGATGTTGTCTGCAGAAAACAATGCTCAGTTAGCATCAGTCTGGACATTAGCAAAGTCAAGTGTATGATGAACATCACACGTACTGTTTTCCTCGGATGTGGTGCAGTTCATTTCACTGCTGAGGGAGCCATTGGTCCTTATGGTTCCGTAAAGGTTGAGGTTACTGTTCAAGTTAGTAAATTCTGCTGTATGGCTGACCTCCTTACTTTGTTCAGACTTTACTATTGCTGTAAAAAGGGTAGCTGCTAGAGGAACTGCTAACATAACACAACACACAAACCTGCACAAGAAAAGAAACCCTCTTTAAGTGAATGGTGGTTGTTTAAAGCAAAAGCACAGTGAACTGGTCACATTGAGAAAATGTGTTTACCTTAAAGATACAACTGATGAGTAGGCCCTACATGTATGTGTGTGCATATTATACATACATACAATATATATAAAAATATAAAGTATTTAGATAATTGACTTACAGGCATGTGACTTCAGATGCATCAGGAGCAATTGTGTCAGATAAACAGTGAGTCATAATCAGCCTCTGAGACGACTGATTGATGAGTATTGAGGGTAAAGGAGGAATGAGGGACCTCTGATTAAAGTAAAGTCTGCCTGTTGAAAAGTGAAAAAAAAAATTACGTAAAAAGCACAAACACATGCAATACAAATAAATACAAAATGTAAAATTTTGTTATGAATACTGACCTGACAGTACTAGATTTTTTACATCCTTTTCCCCGCAGGAGTTAGGAACACAAATTCCCACAAAGTACTGGATTTCACCCTACACCAGTAACAAATGGCAGGAAAACAAAAAAAAAATCATCATCATTACAGCATATTATTGTATTTGTGATGATTGTGATGGATTTACCTGTTCCAGGAACACCTGACAGTACTGTCCAGAAAAGCTGGGACCAATTGAAGAGCGGCACTCCTGTACCAAACCAGGTTGGTTGATATTTCCTCCTTCTACATTGCTACCCATCTTCCCAAAAGCATCATACACTGGCAGTGCACAAGAAACAGACATTTTGTTATGAGCCATGAGCAACATCTAAAATGTTGCTTCTGGATAAATCAGGTGACTGTTTTGCAACACCTTGGCTAACTGCATCAGCTTGTTAACAGCTAACTTAACATAGGGTGCTTAAATAACTGAAGGTGTTGAATGTTTTTAGCCAGGTGCAGATGTTTATTTTCATAGCAATGACCCATTTAATGCATTTTATGTGTATGTTCAATAAGGTTGCATATAATTTGCCTTGCACATTTATCCAAATTTACCAGTGAAACTTTGTTGTGAACAGATAGTTTGACATTTGGTTAATGGAGGATGAAATGAGATTTAAGAGAAAAAAAAAAATTCTACCTTTGCTGTTTGAACATAGTAACACCATGCTGAAATAAGTCTGTCCATATAAATGACAGCCTCAGATGAAGCATGAATGTAAAATTGTTTCTAAAAGAAAAAAAAAAAATTATGAAACTTTTGGAACTAAAAGTATGAGAAAACGGGTGTCTAAAACCAGTCTTGGGTGCATATTTGTTATTCCTTCTGCAAAACACCTGAATCAGATTAATGGATCTACATGTTTGGGCAACATTTAGCAAGTTGTAAAAAGCCATTGAATTGGAATTAGGAGCTGAGAAACATCTAAGATCCCTGAGGATCAGAAGTAGACTGAGGATAAAGGTATCTTCTAGGCCTGAATTTGGCTCCATTGCAAACTTACTCATAATTTGCACTGATTAATGATAGGAATAACTCAGTACATTTAATGTGCTTTAAGTCTTCAATACACTTCAAACAGTTAAAATGTAAAGAATAATTAGCTACCAGAAATCAATTCTGTACAGGAATAAAATCCATATGTGTAGACTGAAGGCCCAGCCTTCAATTCTGGTCTATTAGAAAGTTTTACAAATAAAACTTACTGAGAACTGCATATTCCTTTGGCTTGTCCTGGTTAATTTCCCAGAGAAAAGTGTTTGTATCTTTCATGCATCTTTGTGACACATTGAAGGCCTTTGAATTCTCCAGCGCTGCACCACCTCCTACCAACAACAATAATACAGCCCAGCCGACAGCCATGTCAAAGTCAACTGCATCTTTTAAGGAAGCGCAGTGCTTAAATAACAGAAAGGGACACGTCATCAGGCAGGGAGTAGCATGAAATTCATCTTCTTCAGCTGGATTAAAAAACTCTGGCTTGCCTCCACCTGCTTTTCTACATTAGGTGTGAACAAGATTTAGTTAATTGACAGAACAAAAAGATACAAGCTGATGAGGTCACTATGTAGAAGTAGCATTACTGAAGTTCAACCATGACAATCATCGCTGACCTAAAAAAGAAAATTGTTTAATCAAACAGAGCACCAAAAATGACTTATGAGGTAGTAAGGCTCATTCACGTCAAAGATCAGCTCTGGATTTCCAAAGAGGACAATTCGAAACAGGTGTGTTCATTCATTTGCAGCCAATCAAATGCAGGGTTTTTTTTTTTTGTTTGGTTTTTTTTTTTAAATTATTTTACAAAAAATATAAATAATTGAGTGAATAAATTAACCAAATGCATTTTTTAGAGATGACAGCTTCTATTTGTTTTTTTTTAAAAAACACACTAATGTGTTTAATAAAAAAAAAAGTCAGACCTCTTGAAAATACAATACCACAATAGACTGGTCACTAGAGGGGGGAGTTGTCTCAAAAACCTACATGGAGAGTCGTGATATTACCTAGCAACAGTGAAATCTACAAATACACATACACACAATAATGTGTATATATATATATATATATATATATATATATATATATATATATATATATATATATATATATATATATATATATATATATATACACACACACACACAGTCTGTAAAACTCCATGTCTTCTAGCAGGTTTTACTTGTCTTCTAGCAGGTTTTACTCATTTCAATCTAAATTTCGGTTCCAGAGGACTAAAATGATGGATGTTATATATCTGTATAAAAACATTTTTTGCTCAACTGATGCAGTAGAAATTTGCAAAAAGCATCTGGAGTACCAAAGTCTCACAATTCACACCAGACACCAGTCTATGATATATTTACAGACAGAGACAAGGCAGGGACAGTCAGATTTTAGGAGTGGTCTATACCCCTTTAACTTTACCCTCAGTTCATACATTATAACTGTGACTTGTAATATTACTATTAGGTTTAGGCAGTGATATTTTACATTTTGGAAGGCAGACAAATATAACAATGGCGTAATGTCGCCTTTTACAGTAAATATAGTCATTTTCAACAAGGAAAATGTATCATTTATTTATTTTTCATCCCTTTCTTGCTCTATTAATCAATAGCAGCAATTTTCAGAACTTTATACTGTGCAAAACATATACCAAATTAGGTAATATGCTCAGTGGTAATGCACGTGGTGTTATGTGTTGTGTATGGCATTCAATTTACTGGAATGAGATAATGAGATAACTCTTTATAACTTGTTGAATTTTTGTGCTTTTTAACGCAGTAAAAAATATATCACATTAAAGCTAAATATATGAAGATATTACAGGTCAGTAGAAGATAATAATAATTTAGCTGCAAATATGACAAGTATTATTGTTAATTATTAATTTCTCACTGCCACGAACACCTCTTATTCAAGACAAGGAATGGCAAGATTTTAGAGACTCTAGCATTTAGCAGAAACAGCACTAATAATTGTCAGCAAGAAACCCAAAGTACAATTAACCACAAGAAGATTTTCTCTTACACATCCACAAGGAAGGGCTGATGTCTCATGTGCAGACGACATCAGATTGCTCCTGGCTGGTTTCTTCATTTATTGACATAAAGAACAACTTTGTACACAAGCATGAGAAATGCTAGAAATGGCAGCAGCAGCAGCAGCAGCAACAATACACATTCTAAACACAATTTACAGACTGCTTCTCTCATGCAGTTTTACAGCGCCAGACATTTGTCTAGTCAGCAATGTGGAGAAACAAACGTTCAAAAGTAAATGTGGTTTTCTGGAAATGCTTTAAAAAAAAAACTTAAAATGACATTGAGAGGGTTTTATATTGAACTGGCTAAGTGTGTGTGTCACAGCTTCTCAGCCAAGTTTACATTCAAAGATGTCTTCTTTTGCTTTATTCAGCTGATTCCTGCCAGTGAACATTCATTATTTATTATGACTCCACAGAATTTCCAAAACTAAAAAACAATATTAATATAAATACTAAAAAGGGAAATATGTTGAATGATACTGTTATATGGTTTTGAAAGATGGAGTCATCACAGTTTTGTTTCTTTGTGCAGTAATGACAAGTTTTCGTTGATAATCTGTGAAGATGATGGTTGTCCAAGAAAGAGCAAGTGCCTTGTGTCTTACATTTCAAATATTAATATAAAGAAACTTTTCATAAAGTACACTGTCATCTCAAAGAGCTGCCGTTTGGAATATATTAGGACAAAAATGAAACATTAAGCCAAAAAAGTTTCACAATCTTCTACAAAATATGTTTTCAAACGCAAATTTGGCAAACATTAATCTTTTAAAGACATTAAATGTTCAGCAGAAACCATCCATTAACTTCTTTATATTCATTTGATATGTAAATCATAACTTGATGCATTGCAGCTTTGCTTCCATTTGATTGTCCGGAAATCTTCTTAAATTTTTGTTGCTTCTACTTAAAGTTACTGCATGGATTTGGTTTCTTTGGATCAATTGTTTCAAACATGAACCAAAGTAGTACCAGGGTCTTAGAAAGAAAAAAAAAAAGCTTCAGAGAAAAAAAAACACTTTACTCAGGAAATTTAAAAGCTGAAACGAAGGACCTCGGTCAGGGAAACTTGAAGCTCCCTCAGTTTTATGATCTTCCTAGCACACATTCGTCGGACGAAAGCAGCACTGATTATTCACGACACTGTTGATTATATACATTACATTTTCCAGTCTTAGTGAGAATATAATGGTGGAGAGTTAAAAATAAAGGGCTCTTCTAAAAAAAGTTCTATTCAAGGCCTATATAAATGTCTATCTGTACAAAAACTATCTGGTTCCATTGACTGAAAGACATAAAGGGACTTTGATGTAGGCTATATTAAATATTCTTGTGTGTATTTTGTACTGTATACATATTGTTGGACACTATCTTCATGTATTTACAGTATAACCATAGATATTAGAGGTACCGCAGGTTTAATAAAGTTATGGAATGATTACAAACTCTTTGCCTCACTTTTCGGCTGCACTCAGTCTCTTTGACTTGATGAATGCCATCCCGTGTGTCCTCATGTGTGTATTTAGGTTTCCCTCTGTTTCAAACATCTTCCCACACACTTTGCACTTAGTATTTGGTGTCCCATCATCATTTTCATCTGTAAAACCTAACTGGTTCTCTCTTTGACTCTCTTCATTGTCTTTGCCCCGTCCATTGTATCGGCCGAGACCTTGCGGCTCCTTCAGTCGATGGACGATGAAGAGGTGTCGGGCCAGTGAGCGGTGGGAGGTGAAGCACAAGCCACACTCCTGACATTGGAAGGATGACCTGTCTGATTTGTGCTGGGGAATGTGCTTGTGGAAGGCAGCAATATCCTCAGTGGTGAAGCCACAGACAGCACACTTGTGGATTTTAAGAATATTCACTTTGAGCCTCTTCAACGGCTGTGAGTCAGAGCCCCTGGAGTTCAAACCTGGAGACCCCTCATCTTCCTCTGGCTTCCTTTTAGGACTTTGACTCTAAAGAGGAGAAATAATTTAACTTAAGTAAGGATTTCAAATCAGCTCTAACTTGCTAAACAACAATATAATGAACAAACACACATCATCTTACAAAAGAAAGTGACTGCTTTCATAACCACATACTCTGAATACTAGCTGGTACAGTACAGTATAGTGCAGTGCATACTGCTCACTATGTTCATGTTCTGCACTTAAAATGTGAGCTTGGAATAAGCCATTCATGTTTTTGCACACAACATTTTCAGGTATCAGCATTTAGCTGCATTGAATGCTTGTAGGAGAAATCTTAAAAATGTGCATCTTTATGATATAACTGTTGCATCTACTTAGCTAATGAAAAACAAAAATAAATAATAACTAGAAACAGCTATTATTGAAGTAATAGCAACTGTGAATGCCTATTTGTTGAACTATGCTGAATGATTGAAATGAAATTGCATAAGTACAAGAAATTTTTAAAAAAAAGCACCACTGACATTTTTTTCTAATTGCCCCACATTGGGATTGAACCCATGAACTTCTGTATTGAAGCACACTCACTTACTCACCAAACCACCAGTACTCTTAATTGTACTTTGGAAAAAGCATTCACATTTTTTCCAATTAGCATGGGAACATCTTTTTCACTTCCAGCAGGGTGTAATTAGCGGGATTGCAAAAACATGTGCAAGGTTGAACTAAAGTCCAGTAAAGATGTGACAGACTTTGTTCAATGTGAAAAACTTTTCTTTTAATGTGTTTAAGATTTATCAAAGTGTTGAAATGTTGCAGGGAGGATTGTTGGGACAAATCCTTCATGTTTGACTGTGACATTTGCAAATAAATTCCTTAGCTCCTTGAAGTGTGCAGCTGAGACCAATAGCTCACAGTGAGCAGTCTGCAGAACTGCATGCCATCACACAAACAACAGCTGACAAATGACAACAGAGCTACATGTTAAATGCTGCATTTGAACCAGTGCCTTGTATGTGTACCTTTGTACCGGTGCACAAAATGGACCAATTGCTGAGCTGACTTCCCTTTTGTCCAATCACAGGAGAGGATTTTAACATTTGGCAAAAATGTGAATAACTTGAAAAGTTTAAATGGTAGACAGACCAAAAGTCATAGCATATATCTGAATGAGCTGAACAGTTTGATATTTGAATGGTTGAAGTGAGCCAAAAGGTGTAGGAGAAGTAGCGTGCCAAACATTTTGCAGGAAAGACAATGGGGACGGGAACTTGATGAACTGGACACTGCAAACTGGTGCAGAGCTCCGAAACCCTGTTGAAGCAGTTTTCAGCTCATTATGCAAAAACTGACCAATCGCTGTGCTGAATTTTTGCAAGGTTCAAACCACATTTGGTTGGAAGGACTTTCATCCAATCACAAGGCTGAATTAGTTTTTTACAAAATGCTAAATGTCTCAAAAACTACAAAGATTTGAAACGACAAAAGTCGCAGCACACATCCCCCGAAGGAGCTGCAAGGTTTGAGATGTGAATGATTGAAGTGACCTGAACGGTGCAGGAGGAGTAGCACGGCAAAGTTTGGCAGAATAATAATAAAAAAAATGGCCGAACAGAATCTCAATAATGTGAATGCCCCATGGGGCTTTCACAATAAATACACATTTTTTCAGATTTAAGACCCCTGCAGCATATTGCATAATAGGATGGCTAAAACAGGTCAAATGTGTAATGGAAATTTTCCCAAATAGGTACACCATCTGGGTACGCTACTACCAATTTTACAGTAGTTTACACACTAAGAAGTATAAAATTTTGGCAAAGTATGTACTACCAGTAAAGTATGTGGTTTTGAAAATAATGAATCAGAAAACAAACAGAAAAAACAATTAAACAGTTAAACAATGTGCTTCCCTCCTCAAAAGCACTGCAGCAACTGATAGAATAATGCACTTTCACTGCAGGTACATTGCTTCATACTCTCAGTCTTACTGTACCGTTTGCTTGTCAGGTGCTGTCCCCACATTATTGGTCTTTCCTCCAGGATTTTTAACCCTGTGCACCAGCCGAATGTGTTGATCCAGCAGCACTTTTTTAGTGAAGGGTTGTGTAAGACTGGGGCAGTGTCTGTTAAAGAACAATAACGTACAGTCACAATTATAGCAATTATGTTGTTTTAGATCATATTGATGAATACAGAATGCATATATTTTTATCATCTGTTTTAAAGAGTTTTTCTTAATAATTCTACAGGAGTTTATTGAAGCAAGGGAAGGTTTAAAAACAGCCTTGCTCCTTCTGTAAATGTGAGGACACAGTTTATTTATGTTACAGTTTTCAAGCTCATTTCAAGGTGGCCATCCGGAGTAAGAATTTGATCACATCTGTTCTGACTTCTACATTTTTTTTATTCATAATGAAACTTACTGTCATGTTTTCTCCACTGATGATTCCTGTACTGCTAGTTAGCTGCCCCTTCCACATGTGTTGATCCTGTATCTCGTCGGCATCCCCTGTTTGTGTCCAGGTATTTAAGCTCCTTCCTTACCTCACATCTCAGCTAAACTGTTTGTGGTTTTTTATATCCTCATGTGCATATATAAATATAATTTCTTGCAACCTGAACCAGTTTCAGTATTTGAGTCCTCTCCATACCTCGTCACTTATTTTATGTTGGCTGTGTGTGAAGACTTTTTGAGAAAGTGTGGTTTTGTGAGTGAACTTTGAGTGCATACTTACGGGCAGGTGTAAGCCTTCCTCAGACCTTTGTGTTTGAGACGGTTGTGTCGACAAAGACTGTGAGAGGAACTAAAAGACTTGTCACAGTGTCGACATGGATGTTTCTTCAGTATCTGCAGTTAAACAAGGAGGATATGTAAGTTGGGGGGGGGGAATACCATGGGACATGTAGCTAAATTTTCCACTGCTGTACTTTCAAACCTTGCCATGTTCCCGCCTCATGTGTGTCACAAAAAGCTCCCTCAAGCTGAAGGGGCTGTTGCACTCTCCACATATGTATCCTGAGATGGAAGGGCTCTTTTTGTCGGCTGAACAGTTACTGTTGGTTTTCTTCAACGGGGAAGGTGAAGGCTTTATTTCTCCCTTATCTTGAACGTTGATGTGCCCTCCATCTTTGTTGTTGTCATTAAGGGGGCTAATGCAGTTAGTGCTGTTGGAATTGGCCTTTGTGCTGAGCGGAAGGTTGATACCTAAGTTTGGTGGCCCTTCAATAGTCCTCAGGGTGCCATGGATGCCCTGAAAGGAACAACATAAGCTATAAATCATAACTGAAATCATAATTGAAGTGTGGTGAAACAAAGCAAACATAGTTTCAAATTAATTACAACTTTAAAGAATTATTGTAAATGTAGAGAAGGATATGTAAAATGCCTACCTTAATGTGATCCAACATGAGCTGTTTCTGTGCGTAATGCATGGAGCAGTCAGGGCATTTAAACACAGAAACTTTATGATTTACAACATGCTGATCAAAGTGTGAGTAGAGCAAGGACTGCAGAGTGAACACGGTATCACACATGGAGCATTTATAGATCACCCTGGAAGATAGAAATCCTTTTATTGGAATAATGTTGGAGATTCACAGAGATTATAAGGAATGCTAAAATCTTTCCGTTCACTGCATGTTGAAACCTAAATTTTAAATCACAGCCAAAATGGACATCTATGCAAAAACAGCTGATACTAAGTGTGTCGTCAGCACCACCAATGGTGGATGATGTACGGTAATAAAAGGTTGCCACGTGGAAAAAGACAAACCCATGCTAAGCTACCGAATCTAAAATCCATAAATCCTGCTAAAGAAGAGGCAGCAAGGATGATTTTCCACATAAAATGAAATTGGACATGGGTATTTGGTCACACTTTGGTGGGCTTGTGGGTGAAGGAAAAAGCATGTGTTTGTGTGCTGATGTGTAATTTAATATGTTCAAAGGGGAAAAAAAAAGAAAAAGAACCAAAACTTTTAATTACAGCTAACTGAATGAATTCTCTTTGTATATAAAATTGAATCTTCTTTAGACTTTTTTCTTTTAAGTAAATGTTCCAGCAGATATACAGCAGCATAGAAAAACTTACTTGGGCTCTCCTGCCTTCACTCCAGGATGTTGAGTATATGCATGTGAGTGTGTTCCAGGGGCAGACTTGAAGGCCATGGGGCAGAGAGGGCATTTATAGAAGATCTCACAGTGAGTACTCTGAATGTGAGACTTCAGAGTCACAACATCAGCAAAGATCACACTACAATGGATGCAGCTGGAGAAAGAGAGAATGGAAACGGAGAAAAAAAGTTTTTTTAAAAAAAAGTCCAATTTATATCCCTTAGATAAGTAAAGTCCATTTGATATATATATATATATATATATATATATATATATATATATATATATATATATATATATATATATATATATATATATATGTGTTATATCATTCTGAAGTAGACTCACCGGTAGCCAACTCTGCGTGTGTAATGCAGGCAGTTCTTGGTGACATGTGACTGGAAGTGAATAGAGCGACAACTGGCTCCACACTCAGGGCAGATGTAAGGAGACTTGTGCTGGTGGATTCGATGGTGTGACAGAAAGCTGCACTGATTTGGGAGGAGCATTTGGCAAATGGTGCATGTTTTCTACAGGAGAAGGAGAGGATATGGAACCATCAACAAGCCCTTGTTTGCATTATGTTGCCACTTCAACAATTACACAAAGAAATTACACATGTGAACAAGAAACATTTGGTCATATTTGGTGCAATAGGTCAGATGAAACAAACTGTCTTAGCAACATGAAGAATTGTTATGTTTTGCTTGACTATTTATTTGTGTCGTATATCACCTAAATTGTTCATCAATAAAGCATAATACCAGACAGCGAAGCAGTTCACAAATCAGATACACACACCTGACCACTGGACTCTGGTGCTTGTTGATAGTGCATGGCTAGTGAGCTGTCATCTTGGAACATTTCATTACACTCCAAACATTTTAAGCTGTGCCGGCACAGCTTTGATGCATCATCTTCCAAAGGCATAGCTGCCACAAGAGGAGCACTGCATGGAGCTGAAATGACAGCGACTTGATCTCCACAACTTGCATTTTTCCCTTGGGTTTGACCTGCAGATGCCTGTGCTTGAGAGGTAGAGGTGGTGAAGGTGACAGCAGATGGCCCAGATAAATTTGATGTACTAATCATCTGATCTGCAGGGATGGGTTTCAGGATTAAGTGTGAGCACTGCATGACCACCCCTTTGTCTTTATGGCCTCTGGCATGAGACAAGAGGCTGCATTTGTTATAGAACACCAGACTTTTGGCACAGTGGTTGCAGGTGACCTCAATTCGCACACTACGGCGTTCGTAGTGCTGGGTCAGGCTTTTCTCAAGAGCAAATGAATCTCCACACTCCAGGCACTTGTAGCCCCGTGAGGGTAGAGAAATACAGGCTGAGGTTGGTGGAGTGAGGTTTGGGACATACATTGGAACAGGATTCATGCTGCTCAGGACTTTATTGAAGGCATCCACCACAGAGCTTTGAGAACTAGTGAACACTTGAACCCTTGAGACCTTCTTTGAAGCCTGGCCAGGGAGAACTATCTGTTGTTTGACTTGTGCTGATTGTTTCTGTGGTTTTTTGGATGAGGACATGGCCTGTTGCAGATCACAGGCAGCAGAGGACACTGTTTGAGGCAGGAGATTGAGGTTACTAAGATGGACTGTCTTTGACACAAGTTTAGCATTTGCTAGAGTGGATGCAGGTACCATGACAGTCTGTTGCTGGATAGCATTAGCAGTTTTCAATATGGCACTGCTGGCACTTTGCACTGAAGCTGCAGGGATGACTGTTGCTTTTACTGTGGTATTGTTTGCCAGCTTAAGGTTAATAACTTGTGAACCAGCTGTCTTGACTGCTGAGACTGGCAAGAAAGCTGTTGCCACAGGCTTGATAGTCATCTGCTTGGTTATTTCAATAGAAGAACCTCCACTAGTGGTTACTACTGTAGCTGGTAGTGAGGACCTTGTGGACGATGAGAACATTGCACCAGTCGTTGCCATGACACATGGGCTATTCTCTCCTTTTTTCATCCCTTCAGGATCAAACTCTGGGAGGACTCTTGTAACTGTTCGTTTGATCTGTCCAGATGAGGTTTTGATGGTTTTAATCCTCACCTTTGGAATGACTGGGGTGGTGTCTGGATTTGAGGCAGGGGAGCCTTTGTTGCTGTTCTCACTGGTGACACTGGAGGGGCTGTCTGGTTGCTTTGTTAACAGCTTCTTTGCAAACTCTAAGGCTGACTCCTGCTCCTGGGGTCTCTCTGGAACCTTGGGATTTTCTTTGGTCTTGACAAATTCTATCGGTGTCGTAGCAAAATCCAAAGCAGCCAAGTCTCCAACAGAAGCCTTTTTGGCACTGAGTGCTGCTATCGCTGCTATGCAAGATGAAAGTTTTGTGGAGGACTTGGCTTTTCCTTGGGAGGTACTGGACACCTCAACAAGCCCCGGTGACTCTCTAGCATTGCCGCACTCTTGACTGTGAGACTTGTTGACCGTATTCTTGAAGTTTTCTTCATGTATAGCTGATGGAGAGTGATTATTAGATTTACAACTTCTTTCTTTTTTGTTTGCTCTTGGTTTAGATGCACAATCCACAATGGGAGATTTCTGGTCCTCAGTGGACCTGATGAAAGTCTGAGTTCTCTGTTTTTCCATCGGATCATCTACCTCAATTTTTTCGTCATCATCAAACTCTTCAGCACTAGAGATTGGGCTAAACTGATTGAAGGTAGATGATTGTTTATTCGCTCTATGTCCCTCCTCTCTGGGAGTTTTCCATTCATTCTTTGTGTAATGAGCACCAGGTGGTACAGTGGACAGGGGACCGTTATGAAGTCCATTGCTGACAGAACGTGATTGGGTAGGAGAGTTGAAATGTCCATCTTTTTCTGATCCAGTCCCAACATGTTCACTTGTGTCCATGTTTTTAATGTTTTTTACAATGACACTAACTCCAGAATCAAGTGCATTTGAGGAAATGTGGGAATCTTCTTCACTGGCAGGCATTCCACCACTGGCTTGTTTTAGTTGTCCATCATGTTCATCTTGGTGTCCAGATTCAATAGCGGCTTTAGGATCCACCATGTCAGGGATGTCGAAGGCCGCCAGTAGGTCATCAAAATCTGGCGTCTTCATATCTCCCATGTTCCTTCTCCTGTCTTTATGAGGAGGTCCCTGGAAACACATACATGGGAAAAAAATAAATTATTTTGCAGTTATTGCAAAAAGCATGCGCTATAGCTTTAATTAACCTCGAGTGAATCTGATTCAACAGAGTTTGAAGTAGTCACGCTGAAACATACAGATGAAAACCCGTTCCTTTCAAAAGTCATATAAAAATAATATATATATTAGAGCTGTGACGATATGCTTTTGTCCTGATTCAATTCGATTTTTTTGGGTGCTGATTCGATTTAAATTGCGATTCTCACAATATTGCTGACTTTTGTAGATTAAAAACCACAAAAATGTATGACCCCTTTTTTTTTTTGCTCATAATTTTTCTTGATTTCAATTAGGAGTAAACAACACGGTAGCCAGATCATCATTCTGCTGCTATAATGCCCAAGAAGAAAAGTAAAAAAAATCAATAAAAATAATAAAAATGGCAAAAAATTCCAATGTGGATTATTTTTACTGATTTGAAAAAAAAAAGATTTTTTTAACAAAAAAATTGATTTTAAAATTTTTAAGAAAAAAAATCCCGATTTTCGATTAGATTTTTCCACCCCTAACATCTATCATGTAGTTATATGTCTTGATAAAAAAAAATAGAAATATTCACTTTCATAGCAATCTGTATCTTTCTTAAAGTTTATCTTATACGCACGCTGGCAGAAATATTTGGTCCTCTAACATTAATTTCCAAAGGCAGTCGAAAGTTTCTATGATGAAGAGTTTCATATTAAATTTCAGAGTAATCCTGACAGCAGATGTTTGTGTCATGGTGCAGATTCAGATGTTTGTTAAGCTCTGATGGAGACAATGATGATCATCAGCCCTCTTAAAACATTTGCAAATACAACAATTTAGGCTCCATTGTGAAGTTAATTTATTTAAATGTACACCATATTCAAACATAAATTACAAAATTGATCCCAAATAAGGCATTGAAACATAATTTCTGACTATTTGAAAAGCAATTCTAAGTCATAGCTGGAGTTACACAGATCAATATTGATGGTATCAAGATGTGCCCAGTATGGATGCTAATGATTTATGTATCTGCCATTGATAATGCCTATGTGTGTTGAAGTTTTATGCTGAGAAATGAAGGCTGCAAAAAAAGTTCTCTCTTGGAAAAAAAATCATAGTTTTTTGATGAAAAATAAAAACGCAAAGCCAAAATCATAGTCTGTATGTTTAATATAAATTCCTGTCACTACAATCTATGTTCTTGTATTTCATAGACTGTAGACTAATGAAAATTGTTGTTCAATGAATTTTTAAATAATGAGTAGATCAGACACTAAATGGATTAAGCAAGTCCATCCATTAGCTATATGTGCTTTATCCACTGCTAGGTCTTGATCCAGCTGAAGCACATCACAGCTGCCAATGCTTGAGAGGCAGGTACCCTATGGACAGGTCACTAGTCTACTAATGCTTACATTCACACTATTTCTTGGGAATAGAATAAACAACTAACCCAACATGCATGCTTTTGGAGAGAAGCTGGAGTACCCAGACAGAACAAACACACATACACAGGGAGAACATGCAGACTCCACACAGAAAGGCCCCAGCCAAGGTTCATTCCAGAAACCGTTTTGCTGTAAAGTGACAGTAATCCACTGTCTAGTTACTCATAAAGAATAATTACAATGCCCAGCAACACTGCTGGATTTTAAACATAACAACCTGTGTGGGAAAGATTTTGTTATATAGAAAAGTAATTTGGGTTTAAGCAAAAAGCAGTTGCTTAGACTTTTAGCATTGTTTTGTTTATGTCATTTTTTACACAACTTTCTTTTTAAACTTATCGATGTCTTCCTGTGTGTGCATCTCTCTTAGTACTGGATTCTTCTTACTGTCCAAAACATGCATGTCAGAATAATGCATTGTTCTAGACCCTTGAGTGAGAGTGAGTATACATGGCTGTTTGCGTCATTTGTCTATGTGGATGAGAAACCTGTTCACAGTGTACCATCGCTCACCCAATGGCAGCAGGGAAAAGCTCCATCCAAAATGGATGGATGTGTTTGATGTTGCTGTTAGAGCTTTCCCAGTGAGTCTATAATGGTCTATCAGCAGTTTTTTAAGAGAAATCCAGAGGCTGAAATTATTTAACCACTTCACCATTCCCTATTTTAAATGTTCATTCATGCATATGGAATTTTTGTTTTTATCAACTATTTAGTAGCTTTACACACCAATACTCTCTTGTTAAGTCTTAAAGTCGTTTGACTTTAGGCATTTAAACTAGCGCTCACACCTTAGGTTTAGGAACGGGATCTTCAGTCAGAATCAGATTCAGAATCAGAACCATTTATTGTAATTGAACCAGCGTCCTGGTACAACAACATTTATCCAGTACAACCCATTCAAGAGCAGACATACAAATACATATAAACATAAACAGGATAAGGCAGACTGAAGCAGCTGCTTCAGAGCAGTGCACCTTTTGATGCAGGAGGGGTAGAAAAGATAACATGAGGAAAAGAACTCTGGTTCTACGAGCCACTGTTTTCCTATACCTAGAGATCCTAGGTGTAGGAAAACAATCAATGTTGAGCCTAAAATAAAGCCTCCCACAAGGTCTGAGATATATTAGAAGTTAGTTCATTTTTCAAAGGAAAACGATAATAGACCTTTCACCTTTACAAATTACACATGAAATCTGAAATATCTTATTTTGAATATTATGCTGTATGTCATTCTTAGTACAAAAACGAATGATGTTTGTGAATGTTTCAATCTTTGCCATGTTATGATACTCTAAGTTTGTGACTTAGACATGATCATACTATTTTTGCTGCTGTAGATTGTCTCTCCTATGCTGATTTTAGGTGCTCATAATGCAGATTTAGCTGAATCACAGGAAAACATTGCACAATACATGCTGGTATAATCTATAAGCATGTTTGTAAAAAGGTTGATCTAATCACAGGGAAATGGACACAATCTCGACAGGGTAATGTGTAAGTGTTATTTTTTTTCCTCCGAAGAAAAACACAAATCCATGAAGCTGCTTTGCTTGTATGTACAACTAAGCCTGTGCTGCTGTTTGATCCAAATGTATGGCAACCACAGCTGCACACACAAACCCACAGTTGATAGCATCCATTTTGGTTTCAAATGCAAAAATGCTGTTTCATTTACTACAATCATGAGTTTGGCATTACATAGATGGCAGATGGAATGAGACTTGTTATGAAGGGAGAGGGCAGACAAAAATTGCAGTGAGGGTAGAAAAAAAAAATGGCTCCTGAGCTGTGTGAAGCTGCAGCAGGGAGAGGGAAAGGCCTGGTGGAAAGAACAGCAAGTCTCAGCCACGACAGCAAGACCAGTCGGACGTAAGAAGTAAATAAAGGTTTAATGTAGAAAAATAAGAAAAATACACAAGAGAATGCCTGTCAACAACAGTTTAATGCACATGCACTATTACAGTATGTAATATACACTCTGTAAAAGGCAGCTATAATCTAAGTAAAATGTATGAAAATAAAAGGTGGAGACATGCAAGTGAATCAGCAACTCCTCACCCTCTTGCCTCCGTCTCTCCTCAGCCACTAGCAATTCCTTCTTTCCTTCCTTCCTTCCATCCTGTAACAGAGT
Organism: Telmatherina bonti; assembly: GCF_933228915.1. Classification (NCBI taxonomy): domain Eukaryota; kingdom Metazoa; phylum Chordata; class Actinopteri; order Atheriniformes; family Telmatherinidae; genus Telmatherina; species Telmatherina bonti. The sequence goes on along the minus strand of NC_136615.1, from coordinate 16,167,866 downwards.
CACAACACTACTAACCCACAAAAGCCATTTACCCCACCCTGCCTGAAAAAAAAAGTCTTCCCAACCAGGCAAAGGCCCAGAATACGGGTCAGGTTACATCCAAGGATCTGGTGAATAATGGTGGTCCTGGTAAGGATCATCTTCAGTCATTTTCTGCACCATTTGCAGCTCTGAGACATAAACAGACACATAGATCATGCTCCTCTGTGTGTGTGGGTGAGTGTGAATATGTGAGGCAGGCTCTCAGCTGCAGATTCACAGACTCGCAGCCAGCTACGTCCCCCCCTGCCCTCGCTCCTTCCCAAGTCTCCTTGCTCCTCTTGCAGTGAGCCATGCTGCGTAGCCCTCCGACATTCAGTCAGCAGTGAGCGGCAAAAGCGTGTGTGCCATGATAGGCAGTGTTTCAGCTGTTAAAGGGCTGCCATGGAGCAGCCAGGGCTATCACTATCCCCCGTAGAGCACAGACACGGCATTGTTCCTGTCAGCCCTCAGTCTGCCTCAAACCGGTTTCAACTGGTTCCGGTCACCCAACATAAAGCCCTGAGCTGCAGCACGGCCTCAGAATCACACAGGAAGAAGCCGTGTGCCCACCTCCCAGGAAGCACTGCAACATTTCTCACTGAATTTGGTGAATATTATTGACATGAATTTGTAAACAGGGAATATATTATGTATTACGTTGGAATTACATCATGAAAACACAAATAACAAGGCAAAGGAACATAACATGTTAACTTAAAATGGCAGAAACAGCTAAAAAATATAGGTTTAACCAAGTAAAGAACAACACTAAACCTTATACATGTTTTTAAAAGCCAAGACTAAATGATGTGCAAATGCACTTGTTATGATGAAAATGAATGATGATTCATGCACTGCAAGCAGGAGGTTTAGGTATTTGTGATGGTTGTAAAAACTCAGCCTAGGCCTGTTTCTAACCCTTTTCCCTCAGTGCTGTCACTACAAATATCACAGTGGTCACTTTAAAAGCCACACACCATCATGTACCCCCCTCAAGTAGCTTTAGACTCATCCCTTTAGTGTAAAAACAAAGAATGTAGGCACACCACAACAATCTAACATGATCAAATTCAGCCATTCATGCACCTCCCTTACTAGATTTTCATCAAACACACGCCACTCTGCCCCACCTACACCTCCACAGAGACGCACATGAACATAAACATGCTCTGTCATGCATATATAGAGGTAAATATGGCATACCCTTGTCAGATTTTTTTCCACTCTGAGAGATAATCAATGGGAGAAATTCTTCCTGTAGAGGCCTCAGCACCTGCCTATAACAGCCCCAACCACTTCAGCCTCCATCCTTCTCCTTCCCACCTCCCCTTCTCCCCCTCTTCCCTTTCCTCCTTCACTTCTAGATTTTAGTTCCAGTCCAGGCCTTGCTTTCTCCCGAAGCCCCTGCCACCACCACCACCACCTCCACCATGGCCGTGCATGAAGGACGGATGGAGAAAAGGGGCAGTGTTCAGCAGGCGAATCAGGCCTTTTGTCTCAGTCTGTGCAGTGGGGTGAGGGGACTCTCCACTCTGGCTCGGGAGCAGCAGCAGCTGGTGCAGAGAAAGAGGAAAGAGAGGGAGGGAGACAGAGACAGGGGGAGGTGGAGGAGACGGAGACGAAATGGAGGACAAGGAAATGAGCCGAAGTAGATGATAAGGGCTTCAATTTTTGCATGCTCTTTATTTGTTAGGCCTTTAGCTTGGAAAAATATCATTGCAAGATTTGTGCTTGAAAAGGATTAACAAACAAGTCCAGCAGCATTAAACAATCGCGAGCATAACCAATAAATAGCCGTTCCCAGTGATAAGGCCCAGCTGAACGCAAAGGTCATTGAATCTCCTGCCTGCTTTTGTGTTCTTTAAGATGGAAGAGCAGAAACATGGGAACCAGCTGCCTACAAAATAGTCACATGATAACATGACAAATATGCAATACATAAGACTTTTGACATAACAGGATACAATTTACTCTCACATGTAGTAATTTCACTCCATCCTTTGGCAATTTTCATCTGCAAACATGAACTGTATTCACCTGTGTTCTTCTAGCCTACATGCACTGAAAGAACAAAACAAGACAAAAAAGCACGTATGAGCAAAATGACCTTGCAAATTCATATATTTTATAACCTACCTGTAAAGAGGACTGCAGAGAGACGTTTTCAGTAGAAATAGTCTGACTCTCATAGACCTGCTGCCAGTCCTTTTTTCATCTTGGAGAGCTACCAGTGGTAGCTAACAATGCTGCAGCCTAAGCTCATTTTCATTACTGTAACTTACTACACCAGGTTTATTCACCTCATCACACACATGGATATTAAAACCCTGCAAGAGCTGAAGGTCAGCATGATTGTACACATGATAAAAGGCCCTTGTGGTGTCTCCTGCCTGTCTAAATTATGACGAATTCAGTGCAGGAGGTTGCTCCCCACCCCTTTCAGAGTCTCATGACGTCATGCTGCTTCCATTCATTCTCTTGTATAAGAGGGGCTGCTAAAATAGCTAGTCAGTTTTTTTTCTTTTTTTGGCAAGATACATCACATCACATCATCAAGATACATCACATCACATCATCAAGATACATCAAAACCTTACCATTGGATATTGAAGAGAGGAAAAAAAAAACATTATTGTTTGCTTATTTCACCAAATATCAATAAATGACAAGTAGATCATTATCACTGACATCCTTTAAAAGTAATCAATCTCTTTAAAATAAATCAAGAGGTCTATATGTTTTTAAATCACCACCATAGCACATCATATTATATAATCAAAAAGTACAAAAACAAAAGCTTAGACATTAGTTTTATTTATTTATTTATTTATTTGTTTAATTTTTTGCCCCTTTTCTCCACTGAAAGCAGCCATTCCCACCCTTTCCCCAATCTGAAGGGGAAAAGGATGCATCCCACCACAGACCTAGAATTAAATTTATCCTCATATCTGTCAGGAAGCTCCAGATGCCCAAGTTAATACTTTCATAGCCAATGCTTTACAAGAACATCATGCTTTTCAACAAAACATCTTTACATCTTAATTAAATTAAATGTATCATTTTGGAGATATGTGTATATTGTGATGTACAAAATGAAACTAAACTCATTCATAGCATTTCATTTTAATGATGGAATATATTCAGTATATATAAAGGATTAAATTGATCTTAAATAGGAAAAATATGGAGACATTAACCCTTCTAGAGGTTAAACTTGCACTACGAACACATGATATTTTAGTGCACTTGTACTTTCTGGTTAAAAGGATACAGTACTTTTAAAGCAACAATGACAATATGAAGCAATACACCTTAAAATACCTTTACTGCCTTCCAGGAATTTGAAGAGGGAGCTGTCAAATGATTTCACAGTCAAAACAGTGATGACAAGTAACAATCACATAATGGAAAACCATTTATTTTAATTGACACTTTCCCAGTGAAAGACCTTCCTTTGATGTCTCTTTTACTTTTCATAAAGCTGATATTATTAAAATCATGAGAGCATCATCAGACCACTTAATGTATCATGTGAAACTGAAAAGAATAAATGAAATGACTATAAAATAGAAAGGTCATTATTATCACAGCTCAAAAATAGAAAGCAATCCTTTATGGGGGTACATTTGTTCTTTAAATATATTAAATTGCCAAAAAGACATGTCGTTTCACAACTGTTTTCACACCAGTTATTGACAAATGAAGATGTCTATGTAGATTGAATTAAATTAAATTAAACTGAATTCGCTTGATTTTTTTAATTTCAAAGCAAAGCACAAAGTGCTTTACACGTTTGAAAACAGCCCAATCTCTACTTCATCCCCCATCTGCGCCCTTCCCCACACATACACACCCACACACATCAGACATCAGTAAATGAAATAGCGTCTCTCTCCATTGTCATGAATGTTTCATATAATGAATTAGGATATTACACATATGGCATTTACACTTAGTCATAATACTTGACTCATCATTTTGCAGCTGAATCTTGTCTAAACTCACCCCACAGCGCCATCTGCTGTTTCAAATCCTAAAAAGCAAAAAAATCTCTGATTACTTTCGTAGTTTGAATATTTCCTTCTTTTTCACTTTTATGAACTGCAGCGTGTGTACTTCTGGTGAGTAATAGTTCAATTACTTGAACATTTCACCAGCTAATTACTCATCAAATGTGCTGAAAGCCTTTACTTTGATTGGTTTAATTGTGTTGCCTGATCATTTTCTGTCCAGGGGATCAAGGTGAAGCAATCAGGCACAAGAGGCTGTCTGCAAAGTTATGAGTTAACTGAAAACCTTTGTAGTCTCTCATTGTGCGGCCATGCTAAGTTTATACCTTTGTGTTATTAAGAATCGTGTATCTCAAATGGGCATGGATACACATTCCTTTTGTTTCTTTGGTTTCTTCTTCTTTTCTTTTCTTTTTTAAAAATCCTGTAGTTTCCAATAACAACAAAACAACAAATATTTCAGATGGCACTGTGCAGTACTTCCTACCTGTTGCTGCCCTTTGAACATAGGTGACTCATCCTGCTTTGTTAAGGTCATCCTTGGATAAGGATGTGATATGTTTCGAGCCATATATACTCTCTGATATCCTGCGGGGATGTGTGTAAGGTTGTGACCTGACAATACCCAGAGGAAACCCTCAACCTTTTCAACACAAAATGTTACTTACTTGTGTGGACTTCGTATCTGCTCGCATCTTTCCCTGGCTACTTGTACGTCAATAACGTCATGAAAGGGATCAGTCAAGTATGAAAATTTGACACAGACTCATGCTTGGGTGCCTCATTGTGAATGAGGACTGCTTAAGTCACATTGTTGACCTTTCCAGAAGCCCAAATACTCTGTAAAATACCATTTGCATAAATGATTTGGACCGTGCATCATGGGTTATCAGGTACTCCTTTGTTAAATCAATGTAAGTGAGTCCACAGCAGGTGTTGTCAGAGGCAGAAACAATCCTCATCATCATCATTATTAGTGACTATTATTGTATCTTGAATGAGCATTTTAATATATTCATGTAAAACTGATGTAAGTACAAAACAGTAAGAATTAAGCAAAAGAAAAGATGGTATAAAAATAAAAACTGCAAGAGGTCCTAAAATGTTTCTCATGTTGGATTATTATACATTATTATGAGAATCATGATTTAAATCTAGTGTGAAACTAATATGAAAATCCATCATGGACATCTTGAGTTCTTAGCTGCTGTTTCTAAACTAAGTTCTAAGGTGAAAAGGAAGGAAAGTATTATTTAGAGTTTATTGATTAGTCAGCAGATGTGTTCCAGCACCAGGTGGTGTACATTTTATAAATTCTTTTGTACAGATTAATAGTTGGTGTAGATGTCTGCAGTCTACATCTATACTCATCACGTAATTTGTGGAACCAGGATTTAGCCTCAGGAGTCACTCTACTGTTTACCTATTGGCTTGCCAGTGGAAAATGAACATTTCTGTGAGCCTTTAAACTTAGATTACCTTATTTTTGCATGCTCTTGTACCCAGCAGGAATCCAAAAGCCCAGTGTACTAACCTTTCCTATTTATATTTAATTTTACATCATGAAAAAGGCACATTTAAAAGATGAACAGTTTGAGTCTTTTATACTTTCAAACTGTTTATAATTTAACTTCTAATTTTATAAGACTTTCATTGGACTTGAGAAACTTTTGGTTTTGAGATACAGCACACATTGACAGCTGTGTGTCAATCACCAAAAGCAAGAAAGTTTCAGAACATTGAAGAGAAGACTTGGTTTCAGAGATCACATTACAGAAACATACAAACATCTCCCATTACAGAATGACACAACACTTGGTTTGTAAAATGTTTCTTTTTGTGTGTGTGTGTGTGTGTGTGTGTGTGTGTGTGTGTGTGTGTGTGTGTGTGTAAATGTTGATCTGTTGGCTAAAATGTTCCATGATCTCTGTTGGGTTTTTCACCACACTGTTACAGTAAATCTTCTAGCAGGGTACTATCATTAGTATTGTATGTTATAGTAATTAAAGAGGTACTCCGGCGATGAAGGTGGGAAAACTAATAGGGTATAAATTTAAAGTGAAGGGCAAAAAGCACAGAACCCTGTAGAAAAAAAACTGTTTGTGACTAAGAGAAGTCAAATTAATGACTGTTCACAATAAGGTTTTAGTTTTTTTTTTTCTTTTTTTTTTGCTAATATGACAACACTACCTCAATGTATTATATCAAATCAGGCATATTTCCAGTTTCAAAACCACTTTGAGTTCATTGTTTTGGCTTTCAGAAATCTTGATTCTCTGAAATCAGTCATGATGTGGATCGGACTGACAAAGAGCAGCTATAGAACATGTTCATCACAAGAGCTCCATACTAAAATACGGTATATCCTGCTTTATAGTCTACCTTCTTGTGAGGTCATTCATATTTTGCATGATGAGTGTTATGTTGTTAACTAGTTATTATGATCATGAACTTGTTTAGAAAAATTTTTCTGTGCAGTGTCATTTTCACAGAAAAAATAGAACCTGACACCTTTACAATAATCAGTGCGGTTTCAAATTTAAGAAGCTTCATCTGTAACTTTTAGCAAATAGCCAGCTTGATTTTATACAGCGACTCCCATTCAGAGGTGTATTATCCAGGTGCCATGAAGTAGAAGTCCTGCAATGTTTTTGGATCTGTGCATTTTACAGATTTCTTCCCAGAGCTGTGTCCTTTTAAAACAAAACAGAGAGCACTTTCTAATCTTTTACTGGAGTTAACTATTTTTTTATTGCTTGTTTTTATTTCTTACAGAGTGACTGCTTTGTACTTCTAAAGGTGTTGACCTGTTGTGACCAGAGTATTCTGATTTTATGATTTTTCTTTCACTTATTTCTGTAATTTTCTGTAATCCTTTTTGTGTTAGTCCAGTTTGTATTGTCCTTTTGCGCCTATTATTGTGTTTTAATTTTTGTTTGGATGACCTCTATTTTACTGCAAATCAAACCTACCTTACCTTCGTGTATCAATAAAGTGAACTTTTCACCTTTTAATTACTGGTTATAATGTTAAAAAACTGGATGTTTAAAGGGTTTAAAGTGAGAATTTAAAAGTAATGTATTTCTGTAGTAGGTTTAAAATGTGAGGTCAACATGTTTAGTGTGTTTGAAGGAAGGGTAGTTCTTACAGTGTGCTTAAACGGAACAAAATGCCATAATGCTTTTCTAACTTCAGCCAAGTCATTTTAAACCCATCGACTAAAACCAAAGTAAGTTTTCTCTGTACAAGTACTTCAAGAGGTCATAGTGTGGCACTACTAGACCCATCACTAATATCATACATACATGTGAAGATTTTGAAAAGTCTTTACCTAAACAAGTGAACTCTGAAACACCAGATAATGTGCTGGAAGTCGCATGTTTTAGTTGTGAACTAAAGATTTAGTAAATCTTGCTGGATCACTGTGCTCAAGACTACAACTAGACTCCTTCTGAGATCTTTTCTCATCATGCTCCAGGTGGTTAAGGGAAACAAAAAATTACAAAACCAACTCAGAACAAAAAAGACTGTAAATTATGGTCTATTGAGACAAATAAAATGTGTCTGCTCTGTCCCCCTTGTTTAAAAGAACCAAGATTATTTTCTTGTGAAAATCCATTGATATTTTTTGTTTTTGTGCCAGATGTGACCAAATTTAGAGAAGAAGACAGAGCTGGAAGGCAGTCCTTGAAATCAGACTTGACTAAAGGACATGGGTTCACTCTAAGTGTGTGCTATAAGAAACACACTAGCTGTTACCAATGACTACTACTACTACTAATAATAATGATAAGAAGAAGAAGAGGAGGAAACAAGAAGGAAATATTAGGATGTTGAGATGTGAAAAACACTGACTTCAGGCCGCTCAGACGGACTTAAATGGTAACATGAGGCACTGAGACTCATTACCAGCTTACTCACGATTGAGTGCTAATATTAATTGGATGTCTTTATGTGCTTGTCATTGGTATGTGTTCATATACAGAACCATTTTGGGTATCACTCCATCCTATTTGTCTTGTCGGGAAGATAAGGATGAAGTCACAATTTCCAATCTATGGATGCTCTGCAATTTGTAATCCCCAATGTACAAACTGAACTGGGAAAGAATGTAAGTATGTAGCTTATCAGCACCTAATACTTGGAATAAAGGACAATCCGAACTTCTTAAAACCCTTGTTACAGGTTTTTTTTTTTTTTTTTACTAGTTTTGTTGACTGTGGTGAAATCATTGCAGTCTGTGTGCACATGTTTTATGTGAGAAAGTTTTAACATTGTCCATGTTCTGTGTTGTCTACTGTCTTATTGTAACTCCCTGTATGCTGCTGCTCTCTTGGCCAGGTCTCCCTTGGAAAAGAGATCATTTATCTCAATGGGACAAATAAAGACTATTGATAATTAATTTAATTGATAATTAATTAAACCTGAAGCTACACACTAAAACTATTATGATTTTATGTCTATAAAACAGTGGAATAACATAAATAATATATTTTGGTGTAAGGGCTGCACAAAGGTATTTCTCTCTGAACATCCAATGTTGGGCTGCTTTGATTCAAATGAATGACTTGACTGATTAAAATTGTGACAGAGAGGTCATGATGATCTTGCAGGACACTCATCAGGTCCTTTTTGTGAATACCTCGAAACCCACACAGACCACAAGCATGTCCAGCTGTTTCTCAGACTGAAATGCTGGTGGTTTATTGTGAATAACTACATTTTAAAAAAACAAGGTAAAGTCAGGCTCTTCAACTCTTTTGAATGATATTTAAAAAGAATAAAATATCCATGTTGAAGGGATTAATGCTACAGGGCAAGCTTAGAATAAGTACATTTCTTTCTTTCATTTTGTTTCTCTTCTCCCCTCCATCTGACTGTCTAACTGTTGTGGACTGCAATTTTTTTTTTTTTTTTTTTTTTTTTAAACATTTTTAACACTCCTATCTCAATCAGCCAACTATAGATGCTTACATTTGTATTTACAAGATGTATTCCACCCCACTGAGTTTCTACTGTATCTCACCTCACCAGAAAAAACCTAATCTACTAAATGAAGAGGAACCATAGTCTCGCTTTAATTGTTTTTTCTTTTCCTTTTGTTTTGTCAGCAGAAATATTCAGTTGTAGTATTTAAACAGGACCATTTAACCGTGTTACCTCAGTAAATAATCAGCATATTCTGCTTCATACTTCCCCATCTCTTGCTGGCTGAGATGGAAACCAACAAGTCCCGTCTATCAGCGTGAAGTGATGCAGTCACCTCCACATATCTGGTCGAACATCGGCGAGACCTGATCATGGACTGCAAATCCTAATTTGCCGTTACTTTCTCATATTGGCGGCGGTTGCGTGGCACTGACGTACAGCTGTGTCAGGAGGGGCATTTAACTTTGATCATTAGTCATTTCTATCTAAGGCATCAGGAGGGAACTTCTCGTCGGCTTCTCGTCCGTCCAATCAGCGTAAACATCTACTATGGTGGAGAGTTTCTGAACTTATATCAGCTGATTAACTGCTACTAAAGGATCATTAGACGTGCTTTAGATCTGGTATTTGTTCTCATACAATGGGCGGAGTGTGCTTGTGTTATTCGTGGACTTGCAGACCGCTTTGGCCAGTTTTTATTATCCTGGCTGCAATACCTTGTTTCTTTCACTGCTCAGAGAGTCCTGCAGCAGTTGTTGGAAAAATGTATCCTCGTGGCAATCACTGGGCAGTAGGTAAGTTAAATGTACATTTTATAGTAAGCACATTATTTTTAGTTGAATGGACTCCTTGTTTATTTTAATATCTGGTGATATTTCTAACCAATCATACAAGGAGGATATATGTTATATGAAACTGATATTAACTCTGAAACTATGCAGTCTTTATTGTACTATCTCGTTATGTTGAAATGTAATGTTTTATTTGTCTGACAGCTCAGAAAGAGCATTATGTCTCAGTCTGTTTGTTTGTTCCACAAATGAAAAAGTGATCAATCTGGTCCAGCATGCTAAATTTAATCAATTCAGCAACAAAGAGAATTGTTTGATTTAATACTGAATTGTTTTTTTTAAACCATATTCTGAATATCTAGAAACAAAAATGGGATTAAAATGGAAAGAATAAGCTAGACGACAAACAAAATGACTGTACAGAGGTTAATGCATCTCATTGTGCTTGGCTTCACAGGTCATTTAATGGGGAAGAAGAGCATTAAGAGCCAGCCTGAACGGCAGGAGTCAAACCTAGAGAGGGACTACCTCACACCCTCAGAGTCAGTCAGGATCTCTGAGCTGGACCGACATCAGAGACCAACAGGGGCTCTGCAACCAAAGAACCATGAACAGACAAGTCCTCGAAAGCTGCTTCACTTCCACCGCAGCTGGAGAGAAGAGGATAGAGCAGAGTATCTCCAAGAGGTCAGTCTGTAGATTTAGCCCTCTATACTTGGGACTGATTATTTTAAGTGGTTAAAAACTTAATGATGTTTTTCCATTTGTTCGCTGTTTTATAGATGTCAAAACTGCTTCTTCTGGCTTTGAAGCTGCAGAACAACGGCTCATCCTGAATGCAAGAAAGAAGGTGTTTTAAATAAACACTGTTACTGACTTCTGTAATCACATATGAACACTGTGTATATTTTTCTGCTGTAAGAATAAGCTGGAATTGTCATTTTAAATCATTTTACATGCCCACCTCACAGTGTTTTGACTGCTGACTGATCTGAGAAGGCTGAGTTACATACGCTGAGAAACTGAAATAAATGTAACGTTGTCATAACTGCATTGTGGATGTCAGATCATGCTTTCCACGTCATGAGTTTTCTTTAAATATGTGTTGTTATTATTTTATAATATAGATGATTATACAATGAAAATAGAACTGGAACCTTTGAGTGTATAAAGTTGAAGGATTTTCTGATTTTGTTGTCCTGTGGGGGGATTTTTGTTGGATCAATGTTTTTTTCCCATTGACAAAAGAGTTAATGGAAATCAACACAAAGTCTCTGTAGAGAACATTTTATCACTTGATAGCAGTGTTTTCTTCCATGATGACAAAGCCACATGGTAACCAACCCTCTGACAGAGATGTTCCATTTTCCTTCTGCATTAACGTGAAGCTGATGCACTAAGTATTCTGCACTAACCAGTTGGTCCACTAGGTGGTGCGCAATGTCAATTATTATCTGTTGTTGCTTTGATTGTTCCGAGAATCTTTCCACTACACTGTAAACACTACCACCATTACAGATAAAACATGTCAACAAATCATTATAGTTTGACTATGGCTTTTCACATGAAAAAGAGAGCATCACTAAAACTATAACCCAATATTTTGTTTGCTTTAGATAGTTGGATGACTGATGGTCAGCATTATTTTTGGCTCCCAGTGAACGTAACTGAAACAGTTTGGTTTAACATGTCTCTCTCTTAAAGCCAAAGGAAAATTTTTCACTCTACTTCTCTTTACTCATTTGTGATGGATGATTGGCCAATGATGGAAGAGCAAGTCACTTTCACCCCATTAGGAGTGTAATCCCAGGAGGGAATGGGAGGCAGTTTACAGGAATTAATAAGGACTAAATAAGTGGGAAGAGAGACTCCTTCTCTACAACAGAAACAGGAGGTGGAGGTGTTTAAACCACTTTAGTGTGACAAACTCACCATGTTTAATCATGTTACTTTGAATGAAATGGTCAGTAGCCTATGACAGCTTAGAGATACACTTTTAGCACTTATGAAAAAATATAGTTGATTATAAAATCAAAACTTCAATCAATTATGCATCCACAGCTTTTCATTTCAGGTCAGATATACAGTAATATAGCTTCCTGAAGGTTTTATTCTTCTCCTCATCAAGCCACCATCCACCACTGAGTGGTGCTACACTCACTACATCCCACTTTGGTATGTGCCAAGTTTGAAGACCCGATCTACGGACAAAATGACTGATGGAGCATAAGTCTCGACATAAATGTGATCTTAGTAGATAAATTACAAGTAATTTATTCTTTTCTAGATTTTTTTTCTTTGGCAGTGCATTCATTCTTGACAAACTCATATTTTACTTAAATCCATCCAACATCATAAACTGATTTAATGTCCCAAGCTGTTTCGGAAAACTAGAAAAGTCATACATTTGTAGAGTGATTTTTAGATGTAAAGTTTATTCTTTAGAGAAAATAATGACATTTGTTACATTCTTATGAAAAAAGGTCAAGAATCTGATCCAGAGTGAATGATTCTCCATCGTCTACAGGAATAAAACAGATACTGATGGCTACCAGTAGAATGTGAAGCTGGAAACATGGGACGGGGCCGAACTTTACAGTAAAAATTTACAGCGATAACAGAGATGAAGAAAAACACCTGAACACAACAAGGAGTTAAGGAGTTCCAATCCTTTACAGGAATGCCACAGCACATTTCACAGCTTTTCAGGGATGAAGTCGTGAATCCTGGACGTCAACCGAAGTTTTTGCTCTTTAAAAATCCCAATTTACAATCCCATTAGCAGGCAGCTGAAGCAAAAACCACCAACATGCGGATTTCTGGGTCCTAATGTCCATGAACTCCACTTAGCGTCACCATGTCTTCCCAATAGACTGAATATGTTCTTTGGCCTTCATTCTCAAAGAGGCAATACTGGAGTTCCTTGGGTCAGCTGAGCACTGGTATGCTGGGGCCGGGGGGCACATAGAGCCGATGTGGGGCAGGTGAGGATTGTGTCCCAGTGCTGAGGAGCTAAATAAAGAGGCTGGTAAAGAAGAGGACATAGAAGGGGGAGGTGAAGGAGTGTAAGTGCCTGGAAGGTTCTGTGCGCTGCTGATGAAGCCTGGCAGGGACTGCAGGGAAGCAGAAGTGGTGATGGGACTGGAGAGCCAGGGATCTAGTTGAAACCCAGAACCCAGGGAGGTGGGAGAGCGGCTGAAGGAGAGCAGAGAGGTAGACGGGGTGTCCTGCAGCTTGATGGAGCTCACCTCCAGCTTCTCTTGACGCCGCCACTTGGCTCGCCGATTTTGGAACCACACCTAAAAAGCAAAACCAGAACTTTTTGAGTACTTTTATTCATAAAAGTGGGAAAAAGACTTCTCAACATTGTAAGAGGCTTTTCATGCAAGATAATATAGGTTTTGTTGATCGGTGTATATAAAGCATGGCAGTGACTGCAGGCAATCATGACTGACTGTTCTAAAAATATATGTTGTTTTGAGGTTTAATTAAGACAAAACTTAGCAAAAAGAATATTTCTTTTGCAACCAATCCAGATTTCTTGATAATTCAGTTCAAATCAAGACACAAAAGAACATATATTTGTTTTTTTCTATGGCAGCATTTTTTTTCCCCAGAAGTAAATCTCACACTTATTTTACCAATAAAATAAGTATTAAAAAAGTTATCATGCAGGGATGCAATGTAGACAAGAAAACACATATGAACACATAAGAAAACACATATGAGCCATAAACATACAGATATTATGAGTGATACACCGCAGAGCTTAAAATGTTGTGACATATAAAAATGAAGAATATCTAAAGCAGTTCATCTAAATAAATCATCTTAGTTATATCTTTATTTTGTCATTTTGTTAAAACAAAAAATGTTTGAAATGTATTTACTGTAGACTTTTTGATATCTATTTTATGTTATTTTTAGTTTTGGGTTTTTTTTCCTCTTGATCTTTTTGTTTTTATAGACTTTTTATCAAGTACAAAAAAAAGCCTAAATTACTTTGTCAGGATCTGCTCAAAGTTATTTAGATTCAAACAGAAAATATGAGTTCATTCTGGGACATCCAGGTACAAACAAAGGTCATCACCATAATCAGACAACTCCATCGCAGGGAGTTTGTGATGATGCCTTCAAGTTGTTGCTGCTGCTCTCACTTAAGGAAAACTAAATGCTAAACTAAACTAAATTATGATGATGATGATAATAATAATAATAATAATAATAATAATAATAATAATAATATTTTCAGTGTTTGTTGAACTACTGGTGCTCATGTAGACCACTGTTTTTTCTTTGTGTGAGCTATAAATGACAACATAAAAGCCTACCTCTGCTTCTTTGGACAGGGTTGTAGTAGTTTTGTAGGCAAATATCTGTTGCATAGATTCCTATTTTTGGTAGGTACTGAGTGCTATGGTCCTATGTGCAGATGTGCGCGCACATGCACAGTTTGTTTAAGTTTCATTACGTATAGTGCTTATTTCATACACAACTGCAGGGACAACAGTGAACATAAACGAGCCGCAAATCCATGCCTTTTTTTGGGACCAAAGTTATCGGAATGTGAGTCGCACATGTGTCTATAGTTACTATTTACCTCCACTGGGCCTCCAGGCAGAGTATTTTTCCTGAACATTATCATTTAAAAAAAGAAATTAATCATTTCGGGGACGTACCTGGACCCGGACCTCCGGCAGGTTGACCTTCAGGGCCAGCTCCTCTCTGCTGTACACATCCGGGTAGTGGGACTTCTCAAAGGCCTGCTCCAGTTCGTGGAGTTGGAAAGTGGTGAAGGTGGTCCGGTTCCGCCGGTGTTTCTTTTTCTGGTTTTCGTCGTCGGACAGTTTTCCGTCTCTGTACGGAGAGTCAGGACACACCGAGGGTTCACCGGTGCTGCTGCTACAACACACACCTGCCGAGAGGAGACATGGTGAGGACTCAGACAAACACAGTTTGGGCAAAGTTTTTGGTTCAAAACTAAATTCTGCAAGCTCCAAATAACTCTGATCCAGTTTTAAAACAATCTCAGCCAGCTTTACAAAAAAAAAAAAAAAGAGAAAATTTAAAATTCAAACCCAAAATACACATTTGAACTTATCTATTTGCACACTTTACTGCAAGAACTGAATCTACTCACTGTCACAACTGTCTGAGTAATGACTCTTCTTCATTTGGGTCCCATTCCCGCTGCGTTGGGAATCTTTCCCCAGAACTTTTTCTGACACGCTGTAGGAGGCTGACTTGTGAAAGATGGTGTCCTCTTTAAATCCCAGTATGGCCTCTATGCTGTGGATCGTGGACGGGTTGTTCCCCGGACACTGGACGGAGCGTGTGGAGGAAGACGTGCGCTCATCCATCATCACCACTTGGGAAGTTGATCCAAGAAGCCACATTTGTTGATAAAAGCCTTTGGAAAAAAATAATAAAATAAAAACCAAGCAGAAAAAACGCTCTCTGAGTTTCTCCCAGACTTTTTCCCCACCTTGTTTCTTGGATTCTTGAAAACTTACGCGCAAAGTGCACAGATAGTCTTCCTCAGTGGTTGTTGAGCGTCTTCGAAGCCGGCTTTTAAAGTAGTGCTTGCTGTAAGACACCCTCTCCCCCCTCCCGCGCTCGCGAGGCACCCCCTGCTTCACGTCAGAGAGGGGAGGTCCTGTTAGATTTGGTCCTGCAGGATTTAGGGGGTAAACGGGGCGCCCATGCAGCCAGCAGCCTCCACGCCCTGCCTAGCTCCTCCCCATCCAAGTGCATCAGGCAGTGCTGGCTCTGAACCTACTTACATAAATCTTAAAACCATCTTTCCACTCCTCCAGATGTCATGTTCATGTCGGTCTGTGGAGAAAAAAAGAAAAAGAGAGGAAGATTAGGCCCACAGATTAAGGTACAACAAAATCATAATTACAAGATTTCTGATGAGGACAAGGATTGCAAGATGACAGCTTAATATTTAATCAAATCGTCAAGATATTGTTGCCAAAAATGAATGGCCTTTATATAAAGAACTGTTTGTTTTATTCATCAAGAGGAAAGACCAGTTCAGTTCCTGATACATGGCGGATTGAAGTGTAACCTGAATTCTTTATTGACCCCATTAAATTAATGAATGAACGTATACGTGTAGCAGAGATTTTACTCCTCCTTTCTTTTTCCAAACCTTGTCTTTTAAGTGTCAAGTCAAATAGGTTGACAAAGCACAAACAATAACAATTTGAAGCTGTGGCCACTTAACAGCAAACAAAGGTTGACAGCAATGTGGTAATCCTGCTTAAGGGGATTACATTAGTTTACTCAAAAGAGGTAAAACCCCTAAAACTATTTAGCTTTTCCTAATTTAAGAAGTTGACCTTTGCTTGCTCAACAGAGGAAGTAGGATTTGGAGAGATAGCAGGAACCTGAATGCCTAAAAACTCCACAGCAAATGGATGAAAACATTTTAAAAGCTTTTTCTTGTCTGTGTGTTTTAAAACACTATGTTGTTTTTTGTCATGGCACACACACACAAGGAGGCCATCATGATAAATGCAAGCTGCATATCATAACAGTTCCTGTTCATTTTTATAGTTTTTAACTAAAAACAAAAAACCCATTCATTCTGACTCGGCAGAAGATGGCAGAACTTGGATATTTTAAAGTGATTTTTAAAACTAATTGTAAAACTGCTGACACAGTTTTGCAACTTTTGTCCTTTAATCTAATTTTAAAAAATAAAAAATAAAAAGGTTTGTGTCTATATTTGCATAAATAAGACAGGTAAAAAAAAAAAACCAAAAAAACCATCAGCTAAATGTGTTTTTGAATTTGGGCCGGATCAGTTCCATGAGTTGGAGCGGGCTCCATGGAAAGAGAGAAAAGTTTCTCAATTAAAACTTAAGTGATTTTTTTTTCAGTCTGAAATATTTCCAGCCTTAAAAATGATTATGCCGATAGGTTTTCTGTAGTTGGAGCCCAGCAAATGCTGTGAAAATGGTTAGGTAGTTTTATTAGTAATAGCTGCAAAATGCCTTACAGATAAACTCAAAGGGGATCCTGAAACATTTTGGCCATTTTTCTGTGTTAAGTTAAAGCTGCTTGGTTAGCTACACCCACAGCTCTGAAGACAACACCAAAAAGGTTCCTTGAGCTTCCCAAACTGGACTTCAGAAGAAGTTCCAGTACTTTTTCAACTGGGAAATTTGACATTGGAGTATAAATGGAGTATACCAGTATAGCTGGGTGCATAACTGTCCCAGTTTGCTTGTTGTTATTGTCTGTTTGTTGACAGACTTAGGCAAATCTATCAAATGCCATTTGGCTGAAAGTGTAAGCATAAGAATAGAAAAGCATGTCAAATCTGAATACAAACTGGAATCACATAAATTAGAATTAGTTAATGACTTCAATAGCTTCCACCAAAGTTATTGCAAAATAAAGTAATAAAGATGATATTTTCGGGTGTGAAGTTTTAATTACTTACCCAATGATCCTTTAAGAACTGTAGCTCATTCCTTTGATTGAGTCCCTCAATTTTTTACCGGCTCAAAGGAATATACGGTTGTCTGAAGAGCAGCCTCATGATGTCCTGTTGCTTTGTTATTTCAATAAAGTGATTTAATTGATTTCTTAATTCTATATTCATTGGCGTGTGCCTAAAGCTGGAAGATGTGTTAATTATCCAAACACGTTCCTATATATAAGATAGGCCCCCTTTTTTATTATTAAGTTGGGGTTTTCTGGCACCCAAAACTTTGGTTCTATGTAAACAAAATGTCCTGTTGCTAAAAAAAAAAAAAAAAAAAAAAAAAAAAGAATGCACCTCCTCTCATCTCATTGTAGATGTGGCCTTAATTTGAACTTTCACAAAAGCTCTGTGCAGGTAAAGCCTTGCGGACGCCTTGTGCTTTTTGGGGACCCTTTTTGAAGGTAGATCAAAAAAAAGGAAAACATGTAATAATAATCCATCCAACATCCATTTTCAGATGCTTGGAGGCAAAAGTATCTGTGTCAGCTGCTATTAGGCAAGAGGCAAACTACACCCTGACCTGATCACCAGTCCATCACAGAGATAAACAACCTGTCGCACCTTAGTTCATTTCAGAATAATCAGTTAACCTAACATGCATGTTTAAGCACCTGGAGAGAGGACAAAGTGCCTGAAATGAGAATGCACGAGAGAACATGCAAACTCTACATCAGGGGTGCCCAAGTCCGGTCCTGGAGATCTACCATCCTGCTGTTTTTAAGTGCAACCCTTCTCCAACACACCTGAATCAAATAAGTGGCTCGATAGCAGACCTCTGCAGAGCTGGATGACATGCAGAAGAGGAATTCAGCTATTTGACTCAGCTGTGCTGGACAGGGGTTTTATCTAAAGGTTGCAGGATGGTGGATCTCGAGGACTGGACTTGGGCCCCCCTGCTCTACATAGAAAAGATCCAACTGAACCTTCCTGCTGTGAAGTGATGTACAAACTACCACACTCCTCATTCATTACTTTCAGATAAGATAAGATAAGATAAGACTTTATTTATCTCACAGTGGAGAAATTCACTGTGACATAGGCTCTCAGAAACAACAAGGAGGGTGCAAATAGTAATGAAGCCATTCCACTCGTTTAGTTTCAGATAAGTTTTCAGCATGTACTGATCAATGGGCTGCATGGTGTTGTGATGATTATCGCTGCCAACTTAATGCAAGAATTCTTGTTAAAATATCAGCTGTGTGAAGTTTAAATGTTCTCTCGCTGCCAGCTGAAGCACTCTCCAGGTACTCTTCCACCAAAACTAAAGAGTATATGTCACTAATTTTTTTTAAAAAAACAAAAACTTTTTCTGAAGAAATCTGGCTGAGATTTTTGTGTTTTTAGAAAATCTTGAAAAGAACAACTTGGGTCATTATTTTAGGAGGATGATGATATGTGCTTGTGTAATTGGTGATTCTAAATTGAAAATAAGTGGCCCATGATTGTTCATCTTTGCCATGCTTTAGTAAAGCAGCAGCCTGTTCAGGGTCTTACCTGCCTCACTTTTGGTGGTCGCTGGTGAGCCAGAATAGTAAGAAAATTGGTAATTTTTTGCTTTTTCTTAACTCTCCATGTATTATCCTGAAAACTTAAAGTGAAGGCAAGTCTGTTTGACACGTTTCATCCAAGAGGATTCTTCAGTCTTAAGTGATCAGTGGGGACAGTTTGTTTTATCATGTGAACCATTAAATGTATAATGTAAAATTTACTATTTCAAAGACTTTTTTTTATTGTATTTATGAATGATCTTAATTGTCAATCCTTCACTTTAGCACAGCCCTTTCAATAATTTATTGGAATATGTTGCATACTTTTATATATTCTCCATCTTAATCATTTCATGTCATTTGCAAACTTCATGGCTAAAGTAGTTTGCCTTTGACAAAGTATTTGTCCATCACTGGACTATGCTCAGGATGGGGGATTGGATCAACATTCAATTCAATCTGCTGGTTTTCCTTAAGTAGGCTATTTATTATAAATTGGCATAAATTGGTGTTTCTGTAAAGGTCCCTGAGATGACGTTGTTTTGAAGTGGTGCTATACAGATAAAACTGATTTTAACTGAGTTTTAGATAATTTCACTATTTCATTCCTTTCAGAAAATTGACTATTTTCTGAAATTTTTTCTTACTGTTTTTTTTTTATCCAGTTTTACTGCACTACCTTATTTTTGTCAACCTCTAATAAACATGAAAAAATCTTTTAAAAAGAAGAAGAATGAGATCTAATACTTCATGACTATTGGAAGAAAAAGAGACAGAGGGAGACACTGCGGACACAGACTGACAACCTTGGCTGTGCTGATCCTATTAGATGTAATCTCCAGACTTGACAAATCCGCAGCCGTTCAAACTTGGTCTCCTGTGAAACTTCGGGTCCTCAGGCTCCTCCACTCTGATTTTCATTCTACTTAAACTTTACCAACTGTTTGGATAATGCCCAATTAAATTAAGACTTATTCCCTTTTTCACTCTGTTATCCCTGATTTGTGTAAATAGGATTAATTTCAGCCATCTAATGCAAAACACTGCATGCCTGCACAGCTACATTCCAAAGAGACTGACGCGTTAAAAATAAATAAAGCAGTAAAAAGGCACCAAATATTTGAAATACAATTTTATATATTAAAAAATTCTATCTACATAAACATTACTTTGTTTACATTTTCTTTCTTGTATATGAAACCCAGATGTTTCATTAATAGTTTTAATCACTTACAGTTTAATTGGCTTACACAGAGATTAGTGAGAACATTTGTGTCAAAGCTGCACATGACAGACACATGAAGAAAATAACTTTTAATGAGGTCTTTTCAAGCCCCACAGCACAAATGACTCATCATTTGTATTCAATATACATCTTTATTTGAACAATACATTTGTGTTATCAGCCTGAACTTCCTCCATGTGTTTCAGGAATGCTTCTATACACTGCATTTTATTTGTGCAAATCTGCAAATGTCTCTGCAAATGTTTTTTTTTTTTTTTTTTTTACCACTGAGATGTATATGTCAAAACTTAAGAAGATCATCTGCTTTGTAGTAACATCGAAAGAGAGGGACTAAATATCATGATTAATTCAAACACCACATACAAAAAAATATCTAGAATAACAATGAGACCAAAAGGAAAGTTGAAATATTCAGATAGGATTGGTTTTCTATCAGCAAATTGTGGAATATTTTTATTTATTTGACAGAAAAACACACTTTTAGAGACTAAACTGTCTCGTTTTGTAACAAACAGAGAGAAAAAAGTGAACATTATATCACACAGTGTTTGGGGAGAGATGCATTGTCATTAAATGGGTAAATCGTTGCCCATTTAGTGAACTAGCAAAGTGTATCCTTCAGTGAATGCAAACTGTTTCACCCAACATAACACCCTGTTGGGGTGATGCTTTTTATTATATAAGGATGAAGCATTTATTGTAAAAGTGAATACTTAGTAGGCCTTTTTTCTGTGTGATTGAATCACAGCCTCTTTAAACACAGCTTGGTGTGTGGATTCCCCAAGTGGTGAAATTATAATCTTCATTATTATTATTATTATTATTATTCATTTTAATTCTTTTTTTGCCCCCATACTTTCTCTTCTCTCATCTTCCTCTCCTTTACTGATACACATTCACCCTCCTTGGGTATTCACATGACAGAGCACTTCTCCTCTGCTTTGCTCTTCAGCTCGGTGACTGTGGCCGAGGCCTTCTCCTTCAGCTGGTCCATGTCCATGTTCTGCAAGTTCTGAATCTGGCCCATGAGGGAGTCCTTGCCCTCCTCTTCGGTGGCATCCTCGTCCACCATCTTGAGCAGCTCCTCAGGCACGTCCACGTCGTCCCCAGCCATCTCAATCATGTTCTCATCCTGCTCGCTCTGCAGGAAAGAAAACACTGTGAGAACCCAGTAGCAGGGTGAACCAGTTTTTACTTTTAGCTGTTTATGTGGAATTCCACTGAATCCAGTAATGAAAAAAAATAATATTTTTCTAGTGTTTTCCAAACATATTTGTTCATATCAATATATTCAACATCTCAATGTGAAACTGTTCCTATTGGAATGGAAATCAGTTTTGTACTTTGTTTATAAAAATGATTAATTTGATAATTGACAATTCTGAAAACTGCAGTAATGTTGCATTTTGTTGCAACGCCTCTTTCACAAGTGTCATTATCATTATTATTATTATTATTATTATTATCATCACTGTCTCAAAGACTGAAGGTTTATGGACGTTTGTTATTCTGAAGAGTAAACAACCTTCCGGCTGACGTCCAGGCTGTTTACAGGATTAACGTGCATCCTGGTTGCCTTGTCTCCATAGCTGGATTCAATCTGACAAACACTGTATCAACTGACGATGGATTATTGAAGAACATTTTTATTTTTATTTATTTGTCTGGCTCCCTATTAGTTTACAGCCGATAGCTTCAGCTATTCTTCCTGGGGTCATTTTGTTAACTACAGATAAGATTTACAAGTATATATGTTCATATTCACATATTTATATACATATACTGTATACATACAAAAACATATCCACACATACATGCACATGCATCTTCATATATATAATGCATATTATTAACATGCGAAGAAAAAATAAAAGGGATAAATTTGCTGGTTGTATCGGAATTAATTACATATAATTACATTAATTACTCCCTTAATTGAACCCATTTATATCATTAAAATAAACTGAATTTGATTTTAAATGATGAGAAGACGGTAACACAAAGAAGGCCACAAACAAGTAAATTAAATCTGAGATCTGTTTTAATCCACATCTAAGTACCAACACTTTGGGATATACCTGTTGTCTATGTTTTTGTGAAGCCAATATGTTTTCCCTTTTTACTATGCATATACCAGTGCAAAGAAAGGTTTTTATTACTTTAGAGAAAGACTTTATGAAAACCCCTTTTTAAAAAACAAAACCTACAAATGCAGTATCTGGAAGAGTGGTTAGATCTGACTGTACTGTAACTACTTTAAACTTCAATCTGGGGGATTATCTCAGACCTAGTTTAGCCTTTCCTATCAGAGCCTCAACCATAGTCTAAAGATAACTTCTGTAGAGTTGCACGAGACCTTAATTCCATTAGATGAACAGAAACCTCCTGCTTCTACTCGTATCGCTCCATGAAATGCAGTTTCTTTTCTGATTCACACTGACATCAGCTATGTATGTTCTCATCTATTTAAGTCTCAGATTGAAGGACTCAGCCTTATGGGGTCATTTTTATAGCCTTTTCTGTAAAAAAAAAAAAAAAAAAATCCATAGAAAATGAAGGTTTCAGCTCTAACAAAGCCACATTTCTTTCATCCTCTGATGTACAATGTAAATATCATTGGGAGAAAATAATTAGGTTTTTATATATAACGTACAGCTCAGCATATTTTGAGTTGTCTGCTTAAAAAATAAAGGATCAGGGACAATAAAGGCATCTATCAAAAGAACTAAAAAAATCGACAATACTTATTAGAAAGCTATTGGAAATTCTTCCAGTAGCCAAGGTAATCTCTGGACTCAAATTATGAGCCTTTTCTTTTCTTTTTAGTTCATATATAGAAAATTCTAGAGGTCTTTATATATAAATGTCTTCAGTGAAATCTCTACATACCTTTTTGGCTCCTTCCATGACAGTTTATTTTCCTGTCAAAGTTCCTTTGAAATCTTGGACTTGTGTAGTTTAGACCCTCCAAAGCAAAAGCTGCTGTTTCCTGAATCCAGTTCACTCTGCCTGGTTGTACCTAATGAGCCGGGAACACCTGCTCACCTGGCATTTGGCTTTCTAAGTCTCAGGAGCAATACGGGACATAGAGGCTTGTAGACTTCAGCTGAATGACTTGCTCGCTAATCTTTGGCATGGCGGCCGCCTCCTGTTTTCCAACCTGCAGCTGTTAGATTAAGGTAACCTGCAGGGAAGCCCTTCTACCTGCCCACCTGTCAGATTCAGTTCAGAATCAGTCTTAAGCATAAGATTATTCTATACAATACAAATGATATTTCAAATGAAGGAACAATTAGTGAATTTGTAATAAACTAAAATATAGTTTTTCAATAAAATATATGTCCACAAGTTTAACTCTTCCAGTGACTTTCTCGCAATATCAGTGGAAGCTGGTGTATTATCTCATAAAGAATAAAAATATAGATAATCATTGTATAGTTGCTTTTCAATCAAAAGTTTTTTTTGTTTTTTTCTAAAGAAGAAAACCATTTGTATGTTCTTATGAGCAAGTGCAGAAACTGTCATCACTTTAATAGCTAAATATGGTGTGTAAATTGTGATTTATAAGTAACCATGTCAGCCATTGTGTATTTGTATGGGGTTCAATAATATATGGAATGACATGCTCTTATAAGTTCCCGCGCAGCTGTAGGGATAAAAGCTGTGAAGTGTTTACCTTTGGCAGTCGGTATTTATCTCTGAGGCACACTCTGAGTGTTGCCCTCTCTGCCTTTTTGTGTAAGAAATCTGCATCTCTTTCCATCCTGGAAAGACAGAAAAACAATATAATTAGTACTGTGGCCTTTACTAGTCCTCCCAAAAGCATCTCAGATCTGCTGCAATTAGAATATTGCTGACTTACATAAGTTTTCTTTCACTAGGTCCATATATGTAAATCTCATATTTCAAAAATATATGACATAAAATAGTTTCAGCACATTGGACATAGTTTCATACCAGTAATTTAGTATATTTTTGTTTAATATACCACTAATCCATCTTGTCGTGTCATTTCAAACTGCATTTTAGAGGTTCTAATAGTAACGTTAACAGGTCCTGCAATATTTCCATTAAACGCTGATATTTTAAGAAATCTATGTCTCAAAAATCCATTGTTTGGTCAAGTAGCCTTTAAATGTTTCATTTCATCTCCTCCAGATATCTGTCCACACACCAGGAGACTGTAGCTCATTAGAGGGATTGTCCTGCAACTGAAGATTACCAGTTCCACTCCCACTTTGGGACAAGTTCACCACAATGTTCTCCAATTTACACCTTATTTGTAAACTCATGGAATAAAAGCACTTGCTGAAATTATACATGCAAAGCTTCTGATGTATACAAAGGAAACGCAAAGAATACATTATGATCACACAGAAATGGTAAGTGACTACAAAAGAAAATGCATTTCATTATATTTAATTTCTAAATCCACATTTCCAAAGGTGATTTGCTGAAATAGATATGATCACTGTTTTTAGAGAGAGACGTGGTATGCATTTTCCTGCATTCAATACTGCCCTCGTGAACTTTCTCTCAGCCAATTAAAGATGGGATTATTGTCCCAGACTGAGTCAAGTAGATTTGAAATTAAGCCAAGACATCACAACAAAATTATAGTAAAACAACAACAACAACAACAACACAGTGCAGGTTTGAAACTATTTTTTTAAACTGTTTTTACAGATTTTTGCAAACGCTTCAGTCAGTTTTTCAAAGACATTTATCAAGTCCTATTCAACAACAATTCAGTTCATAAACTGGTTTATTTTAACTGAAATGTGAAAAAAAAACCACATTATTATTCTATGTCAACTAATGAAACAGTAACATTAAGTACAAAAACATGATCCTGGGAGGGGGGTGGGTGCGTGGTTCTTTAATCTGGTTATGTAATACATGCATGTATGAATCTACCGCTTTTCCACAGGATCTACTCTGGTTAAACAAAGTCAAATCTGTGTTTATCACTTGTTGAAAGCAAATATTAGTCCATCTGATGTTTGAATAGATGAATCACATTTAGAAAAAATGTAATTTTTAATCATTTAAAATGTAAATTTGAATGCAAATTTAATAATAATTTAAAAAAACTGTATTCCTGCAGATACATGAAAGAACTGATTTCAATAGATGTTTCTTTCAATAAAAGAAGAGTGCAAACTTTGTGTGTTTATGTTCAGGAAGTGAGGAGTTATAACTACACCTTCACATCATTTTCCTCCCTTAACTTGACATTTTAGGCTGTAAGTAAAACATTTATTTTAATTTTTCCATTTAGATTAGAGAATTTTACAAGATATCAGTAAATGTTCTTTGTGCAGACAGCGATTACAGATTATGGGAGATTATTGCTCCTGGTTGAGCACTATATTTAGCATCACCGGACTATTATGTGGAAAAATGTGGAAAAGAAAATATGCCTGATGGTTGTGTTGCTTCTGCTGTGACCTTCAGTAACATATGCATGTCTTTAAAAACCCACTTGATCCATTGCTACTTCATTAAAACAGGAAAAAAAGTAGACACAGAGGAAGTTGTGGTTATTTAAGTTTGGGTGTAAATAAAAAAAGTTAATGTAGATGTTGAGATTGCAAGAGAGAGGAAAGAATGGAGGTGATGAAACAACACATCAAGGTCAGATAGTACACTCTGCAGCCATACTGCTTTCCACAGGCCAACGGCATCAATATGGATGGGTGTTCATGTTCTTACTTACTTTTCCTCCACCAACTGTTTTTGGTACTCTTCATATTCCTCGCGTGTCATCCCTGCTGCTTTTGCTGGATCTGAGGGGGTGGCCTCCTCTTCTTTGTCACCTCCACCACCAAGACCCATTCCTGACAGGGGGTTCCCAATCATGCTCTTGATCAAGAAAGCCATCTCGAGCTTACGTGAGTGTTAACTCTGCGAGGACAAGATGCTTTTTGTGTGGATGAAAATGATACCGCTCCTCTTCGATTTGACTTCCTCTAGCTGTCAAATCCAGCGATAGCTCTCTAGCTAACCTGCTGCTTGTCTATAGTCAAGGACACACTGACAACAAGCAACAGACATACACACACAAACACACACACACGTTTTGCCTCAGGG
Organism: Telmatherina bonti; assembly: GCF_933228915.1. Lineage (NCBI taxonomy): Eukaryota > Metazoa > Chordata > Actinopteri > Atheriniformes > Telmatherinidae > Telmatherina > Telmatherina bonti. The sequence goes on along the minus strand of NC_136615.1, from coordinate 16,141,788 downwards.
CATAATCTGGATTTAATCCTCCCTGCTTCAGTATACTAAGAGGCAGATGGCCTGTTTTCTCTATTTTTAAATCACAAAGATCTTTAAGGTTATCTTTAGGTTGGATAATTTGACACTTTGGGGTGTTATTTGGTGACACTTGCTGAAAATTTAGGAGAAGAGTTTTTGGGGGTGGGCATCTTCACTTTTTATCAACACGTAGGCCGTGATGCTTCCGCCCACTGCTGCCTAATCATATTAGTGAAGTACAGGCCAGCCCATGTGCAGCTAACACTGCTGAGAGGAGAGAGAGGAGTGGGATTATTGTCCTGTTTATCCCCATGAGGCCACCCTTCATGCAGTGCTATTGTTCAGAGAGGGCATGATTGACCAATGATGCCTTTCATTTCATTTCCTCACAATCACAACATCATCTCATTACATTTGATAAGGAAGGAGTGCAATATTTTATTAAATACTCCAGCATTTTATTAATGCTCATCTACAACAAATATAGTCCTGAAACCTGTAAATAAGTATTTGTTTCAAACATTCAGCACCATCGCAGATCTCTATCGCTATCCCTTCAGGATGACTGCAGAGCTATTTGATTTTTTTTTTTCCCAATAAAAGATGGATTCAAACAGTAACATGTATTATTGTTACATAATACTAAGCCCAAAGCAAATGGTCTTGTCTTTGCATGATTTTACTAGTTGCTGTCAAGGAGAGATTTAAATTTATTGTTCTTCATATTACTTTCTAAACATTAAGATTTTTGTTCCATTAATGTTTAGTAGGTTCAGGAATTAAAATGTCACTTTTTTCTCTTTTATTTAACCGGATAAGTGATTAGCTTTGAATAAGTAGAAACTAGTTGGTTATTCTTACAACAACTGTGTTAAAACACATATTGTAAAAATGCACCATATAAAAGTCCTCTCCTGGCTTTTCAATGTCCCAACCTCTGTGCAAAAAATGAGAAAAAGCAATATACATATACACACACACACACACACATACAAAGCAAAATTAATAATATTGGGAGGAAAATTTACAGCTTCACAGTCTGAACACATTCTGATGTGGTTTTAATCCAGTATTTGAAGCCAGTGTCATTCACAGTGTTATTAAGTAAGGACCTTTTTCCCGAAATATCAATCTTAATAACCATCAGTTGGATTACCATGAAGTTTGTTTAAGATATTAATCCCCAAAGCCATATTCTTTCTTCTTAAATTTAAAAGCACGGGTTCATTATGGTGAGACAGTAACCAGCAGCACTACAACAGCAAAATAATACTACACAGTTCAGTTGTGGCGCTTTCCTCTTAAATCACAGTGTCATTTTTAACAATCCCCAGTAAAACTACAAATTTTCCAATATTATCTCAGAAAGGAGAAAGATGATGTCTGTCCCTCTAAATTAAAGTTTAGAGGTTTTTTTTTTTTTTTTTTCTCAGTCTCATCCTGCATCCAACCAAAGTCCTAATTTTAACTTGTTCAGTACTTTGGTTCTTAAAAACCAAGAACAATGAAATGATGACTTCATGGTGAACATATGTAACACTGCACATCTGCATATTGAAAGATGTATGACAGCATCAACTTTTAGTTTAAATCATCTCAGCAACTAATTTCAGAATTGGAAAGAAAGTCTGTGTTTTTACCAGATTTCTGAAAGATCCGTGTGACAAATATTCATTGGCTGTTTCCATAGGGTAACTTTAAAATCTATTATTCTACAGATTTAACACTTACTGTGTGTTAAAAATTTTGAGATGAAAAATTCTGTTGAAACATTTATTTATCCTGAGAACACAATCATGCTTTTAACCATTTATAAAATGTTTACATATTGCTTATAAACACAAGTAGCTATCCACATAGATTCTACACATTACTGTAAATCTTTACTGTAATTACTGTAACGTTTTCTCTGGGATGGATTATTACATGGACAAATACTGAACTTGATTTCACAGGGAGATGTCATTTATTCATTTTCTTAACCACTTAGTCCAATTAAGAGTACAGGAAGCAGGAGCCTATCCAAACACTCATTGGGCGAGAGGCAGGGTACACCCTGGACAGCTCGCCAGTCCATCACTGGGGACTTGTGTTATAGCTGGATTTTGACTTCTTTTTTTCCACTCATATCATGAATTAAAAATGACCATGATATGGGCAATAGCTGCGCCTATTCCAATGGAGAAATATAACCATTAGGCAGTAGCCTTCTTACAAATCAATGTACTCTTAAAAAAATAAAAGCTGATGCTGGTGATGAACTAGCATTAGTGTAAAAATAAAGAGACGTCACAGAGTCATTTGTGTCAACCATTTATGTAAATTGTTCAGGTAGAGCGCATGTCAGATTCTGACATGTGTGACTCAATCAGTCAAATATACTGAAGTTGATAGTTGATGTCTGGGCCATCAATATTTCTGCAGTATTTTATACAAAATTGCACATTTCAAAACACAGGTCTTTTGTTGGAGAAACAATGAAATTGTGGCAGATTTCAGCTTTTGAAAACAAGCTAAAGATCTGACCAACCAGTAAATACTGTAGGGAACATTTTACATCGTGTTGGAAATCCATAACAGTGATTCTTACACACATACTTTCCTGATCAAATTAAAAAAAAAAAATCTGCTGTTAATTAAAACAAACTTCCTCAACTAAACCAGCATTTTTCAAGTACAATAACTTACAATCGAAAAAGAATTGAACAACAAAAATTACAAAAACGGACATTCTCTCTTGAACACGCTTTTTGTTTTATAGATGTCATCAAAAGAACTTCTTTGCTGCTGCTTCTTGTTGACTTCTACAAAAAAAAGGGAGAGAAACAAACATGTCAGAAAAGGATTTAAATAGATAAGCATTAGTTAAGGACGTAGAAACTCTTGTCTTACTTGTACATGATGTAGCAGAAGAACAGCACTGACTGGATGACAACAAATATTGCAAAATGAACAGTGGATAAGCAGGAAGGCATCGGCGGCATCTCGGGGCACTTAACAACTTTCTCTGCAGGATTCTGAAAGACAAAATAAACAAATATTAATTACTTCTCAAAAGATGTCTACTTTAACAGTTTGTTCACATTAAAATAGTACTGTTTTTATTTAAGATTATTTCTATCAGAGCAAACAACATCTGGATGTTTGGGGGACAATCTGACAACTGGACATGTAAAGCAAACAATCACGCTGACTGCTTTAAGTCCGGAGACACAGCCACTCATATCTAAACCACATGATGAATGGCTCCAAATGAGACTTTACGAAACGATCTTCACCTGAACATTTCGCTGGACAAGGTGCTCCATGTCTCTTTTCACTGTGTGCAGATGTTCCTTGATGTCGTTGAAGTGCTGAATAGTCTCATACGTCCCCATACCAGCTGTATTACCTTGATGCTGCGCAGAGCCAATCTGTTTCAGTGACTCATAGAAGGAGTTTCTGCAAACAAGGAGGACACACAATTACTGAGACACTGTTACAAATGTTATAAACCAGAGCTCCTCCTGAAGCAGTGTTATAAATCACTGCTAAGTGAAACCATGCTGGTCGACTTGGTGCATAGTAAATATGCTGCATGGTGTTGTTTTACTATCAGTAATGGAAATTGTCCGTCATTAATCTTTTAATCCCTATTCACTGGAAGATACATCATCGTTAAGTTTAAAAAAAAAAAAAAAAAAAAGGTAAATTACCGTCTGACAAAAGAGGTCATGTTTGCTAAATTAATCCCTTATAAAAGCATCTTCTTACAACAGATTACAAGCACACTAGGTTAAGAAACGGAGCAGAAACTGTCTGGATGATCTCATACTTATGCGATACAACCTATGATACTACGGGCTAAATTAAAATGTTGATTAGTAAATAAGAGCTGAAAACACAGTTGTGCTTCCTATAAATGTACAATACTGTTAAATGTACTTAAAGTTAAGATATTTTATATCATCCTAACTGGAGAAAAACCGTGTTGAGTTAATTATAAATCTAATAATCTACAGTGAAAATCTTTTCATCCGTTTCTGAGGTTGACAATGTGGTTAAAACACATTTTACTGCATTTTCATGCTGAGTCAGTGAAGTGAGCATAAAGAAAAATATGTTTGAACGAACACGATCTGCACATGCTTTGCATTTGCTTTAACGGCTTGAAGTATAATTTCTTTTTTTATTTTATGCCGCTGGCTTTTCATGGGGAATACTGGTCTGTATCTCACAGTTGTCTAGGCTTCTGGGAATAGACATTTCTGTACAAGGTATGTTGAAGAGTCTTAGAAACTGCACTTATTATGAGGACAAGAAGCTGCACAGAATGAAATAAATAAATCTTGTTAAATATTATAAATAAACCTGTTAACCAGTAAAGACCTCTAGAAACTGCGCTTCATCAAGAATCAGACGAAGACTCGCGTGTCCAGTCCACTGGATCATCTGTCCCAAAGATTTGTGTCACAGGGCCACAACCGTGTTGCTAATGAAATCTCTATAAATAAATTCCCTAAAAAGAAATGAAAGTAAACGATTCTCAACAGCTGCAGCCGGCGTCACTCAACCAGTGATTGAACTTAAATCTGCACTTTCACTTACAATTTTCCATCATACATGAAATTTAAATACATTGTAAAGCATCTCAAAAAGAAAATAAAGACGTCTAAGCCCAGATCACATTTCTCAACAAAATGTAATTTCTTAAAGTTGATTACTTGCAGGGAGGAACCAATAAGTTTCCCTTATCATCTTAAACACATCTAAGGCGATTAGGAATGAAAAAGTGAATTGACAAGTGAACAGAGGGACAGCTATGCAAGCAGGAAGGCCCTGGGGAGGATTGTCATGAGAAATCAATTGGAGAGAAACCATGTTTTGCTTGTGTATGACAGATGTATTTAAAGACTACTAATCTGATAAGGACAAAATGGTGCTAAGATGTGGCCTTTTCTTGCTTCGCCACATGGCCAAGGTCTGAGACAGGGATGACATATAAACAAAATCTAATTTGTTTCATGGTGAGAGAGAAAAAAAAAAATCTCCCTTGAGAAAGTAAGTGAGCATTTATTAAAGCCTATATCTAATCTCCATCTCCTACGAGTGACCCATTTATGAGCAGAAAGCCCTCTTTGTATGTTTAGAGTCTAAGATGAAGTCCTATCATAAACTCTGTTTAAAAGACGGGTCAGGATAAACAGAAGACTTAATCTACCAAGGAATACAGATCAGTCAATCACATTAGCACATTAGGGGGCAGCGGCAGCCTTTTGCAAGTGTCTGAACTGATTTACTGTGCCAATCAGCTTACTCTTGTGTCCCATCTTATCTTAAAATTGCCTCTCTGCTAATATGCTTTGTTAAAATTGAATCCTTAAAGACGCTCCATCTTTGCATGCTGGCTGCATACGATCAATCACAGCATTTAGTCTTCAGTTCTTTCATAAGTAAAATGAGTACAGGTCAAGGACTCGGGAGTTACGGGTCAGCAGTGTGATAAAGAAAATCATAAACGTCATTTGAGAATGGATGTCTTGTTGGATTTAGGGCATACAAACAGCTTGGTTCTTTTATGCTACATGAGACTTAGAGATTAATGTTATATAAAATCAAGTCTTTAATATCTTGTCATTTTGATTAATTCTTGATGCAGATGGTGTGTTAAAAATTAACACCCATAAGTTGTCATTAATGGCTAAACTAACAGAAACCTCTTAAACAGTTCATTCGGCCTAATGGTCATATTATTATTTATTAATTTATCCGTCTTAAGACTAGATGTTTATTAAATAACTTCATCAACCTAAGACTAATTTCAAAGACTAGCCAAGCTAAAGGTTAACAAGCTTTTACAGTTAGTAAATGGGTCCCAAGACTAGTTAGATGATCCATAAATTCATTATTTGAATTATTTGCAAGGCTGAGGAAAATCCAGACGCTAATCTGATTTCTGATTTTGAAGATTTCTTCCTTTAAATCTGTTGCGTGCACTGTGACTAAGTCCTAAAGCAAGTAACACAAAAGCACAAATGTCACTGCCAATATACAAGCTCTAAACCGCCAAAATTACTTTATATTCACTCAATCAGGCTTACTTACTGTAAGTACTCAAATCAACCAGTCATTTGAGACTTTGCCTCAGAAGGCACACATGATAAAAAAATCTTTTAAGCTGTATTATCTTTGCATCAAATATCTGTTCATTCTCTCATTTGAGAATGAATAAAGAAACTACTTTAAAGTTAAAGAAGAAGATTACAGCTTAATATTACTATACCTTTCATACGATAATATCTACAGCAACGACACAAATTCTAGTTCACAGTGACGACGTTTTGTTGCGTTTTTGATGTGCCGACACTCATTTGTTTGATTACTTCCAGAGCTGTATCTGACGGCAATCAAAGGAAACAAGTCTTGCCAAGTTTTTGTGGTCAGTAAGCACTTTGATTTCTGAGCCACTGAAATTCTGCTCCCTGGTCTTCCTCTCAGCTGATGCCGCAAACTGCTCATAAGCAGCCTCGTTACCACTTAACAGCCATGAGATTATTGGATTAACCATTTATGGGCAAATGCAAGCAAGTTTGATCAGTAAGTGTTTTCCAAATGCACTTTGAGAATGTGAAGAAATGTGTCCCATCATTTAATAAGTCTGCCTTGTGTGTGTCAGTTCATTCATTCAGATGTATTTATCATGGATTCTACACAACACTTCATCAATCTTCCAGTCTTCATCACCTGATGTCGACAGAACAAAAAAAAAAAATTAACCCCACACGGTCATCTCTCCCATGTATTGATTTCTTTCCTTTGAGGGAATATACTCCTGTAAAGATTTCAGCAGATTTTGGGGCAATCAGGAAGCAAAAATAAGAAAGTTTAAACTATTTTTTTCAGTGCACCGTCACTGGGAACATGAGTTCTTCTGCTAAATAGAAAAAAGAAGAGGAGCTTGAAGTGCCATCAGCGACACTGGGAGAGATACTGGGAATGATGTGCAATGCTTTTCCACCAAATTAAATTAGCAGGAAACATGCCACACTCCTAGACTCTTAGGCCATACAGACTAAGACGGTCGGCAAAGTGGTGAAAGTAAAGTAGGAGGAATTGCAAGGATGGAGTAATGTTACTAAGAAGCAGCTTTTAACTTTCATTTTTGCTTGGCTTCGAGTTTCTCTGCATCTTTCTATTGAGACTCTTCACTTGTGTCACCTTCCAGCACTCCACATGAACTGATCAGCTCATTCTGCCAAAGAAAAACTCAATGCTTTATTATATTCAAAGTAATCTGTGGAGATTTCAAACAAACCAGGCTTCCTGGTATCCTTCAACTTCCTGTCAGTTTGTCATTTTCAGTAATTTGTGATGCAACAACTTCCCTTCAAGGATTAACAACTCATCATTTAATTCGTCTTAATTTAGTTCATTTCAATTTAATGAAGCATCATTTACTTCCTGAGACAGATTTTCAGCATGAAGGCACATGCAGGGCCACAAGTTAGTCTGCTAAATATCTAGACACCTCGCCAGATGTTGCTGCTTTTTGATTTTTAACCTTTTCACTTTTTCACATTCTGCAGAGGATCCTGGTTAATCTGACATAATTAACATTTAATCAAGCAAATGGAAATTTCCTAAAATGTAATTAATCTTTTCCACTTTACCATGTTCACACTGCAAACACACACACATCAACGCAGTGAACTGATGTAACAGTAAAACTAAGTCAGTGTGATGATTGTTCCATAAAGCAGGGGGTTTTAGCTGTTGTTTGCTTGTGCTTGAGAGAGAGTGTGAGTGGGAAGTCATTAGGCAGTGGACTGACTTTAGAGAAAGCTGTCGCAGCAGCTGGATTATCATGCTGACCAGCACCTGCGATGTTACAGCCATGACATCCTGAGATTAAATATGGTTTAAGAGATTATTCTGGCAGGATTTCCCTTGTTTTTCTCAGATATCAGGGATGTCTCTTTATGTTTGTTGCAAAAACAGCTAGTTTTAAGAATATGCAGACACACACAACACCACAATTGTTGCTTACCTAAGGTCATTCAGATTTCGAAGAACTTCTTGTTGTGTGGCTACGACAGAACCCAGCTGCTGACCGGCTAAATCCACCTAGGAGAGAAATATGGTTTAATAACCTCAGCCTTAAAATCTCCAGCATAAACTTTGATAAAGAAGTCATTAAGATAGTTTTTTATGACTGTTTTGGTAATCTGCAGGAGTAGGAAGAAAACTCATCAATGCCTGCTTTATTTAAAGCCAGAGCATGGATTTCTTTATAACCCAACGGCATTTTGTACGAGTCGATGTCTTGGTGACATTTAGCTCACCTGTCCTGATCCAGCATTTGCTCCTTTCTTGGCAACCTCATCTGTGAGAACGGAGACATATCGCCGCTGCTCATCCAGGATCATGGCGAGCTGTCGGTGAAGCTGTTTTATCTCCATGTGAATCCGGTTCTGACCTTCAAACACCTGACGGATCTCCCGGTCATTCACACTTTCATACAAGTCATCAACTGAGATGGAGGCAAAATTTCCAGGGGGAAGAAAAAAAAAAAAGTAAACAATTTGTATGTACCACGATATATATATATATATATATATATATATATATATATACACATATATATTTATATTTAATTCTGATTTTGTTTGGGTGCCGATTCGATTTAAATTGTGATTCTGACAATTCTTCGATATTTATGATTTTTGTAGATTAAAAACAAAAAAAATGCACAAAACTTTTTTTTGCTGGTCATTTTTCTTCATTTCATTTTGGAAAAAACAACACAGTAGCTAGACCATCATTCCGCTATAATGCCCAAGAAATACGTAAAAAGATCAATTAAAAACAATAAAAATTACAAAAATTTTATAGTGAATTCTTCTTATTTATTTTTAAAAATTATTTTTTTTAACAAAAAAATCTATTTTAAAATTCTGGAGCAAATAATTCCAATATTAGATTTTTCTATTTGATTTCCCCACCCCTAATATGAATAAAACAATGCTACTTTGATCTAATTTATTTAAGGTATAATTTTCCAAAAGCTTTGGATGATTAGATGAGACAGAAAACTAACTTGGCTCTCCTTGGACATTTGGGTGCTCCTTCTGAAACTCCTCTTTCTTTTTATCAAGCTCTTGCTGGAAGTTCTGAAATTCCTCCTGGTACTTGTCCTTCTCCTCTTTAGGAATCTCAGATTCAACTGGGGGCTTCAATAGGAATGACACACAGACACACACAAAAAGCTGAAGTGAGCTCCACAGAGGCTGTGAGGTTTGTAGCGCTCACACAAACATAAATCTAGAGACAAATAAGGATGTAAATGACACACACTGGGGCTGTCAGTATAAAAAACACAACAGAATGGTAATTACCGGCTGCTGGCCTGGCTCTGTGAGTCTGAATAACAAGAAGGACAGAACATCGTGGTCATCTGATGGAGGCAACAAATTGTCAATTAGAAATCACAGACAAGAGAAAAAACACAGAAACATCTAATTTACGCTAAAACATTACCAAGTGTAATGCCTTTGTAAATACAGAGTATTAATCTGATGAAGGGTTAGGATTATGAAAACATCATGTATTAGTGGAGTGTATTCCTGACATCAGACTAGAGAAAGACTACTTTTTGTTGAAAGGTCAGTCAGTTCATCTTCTTTAGCTTATTTTAGTTAACTAATTTTGCCTGTCAGATCATTTTAATAAATTAAAAAAAGACTACATTGATTTAAAAGCAGGGAATAGCTCTATACCTGCTAAACCACCAGTAGCAGCTGAAATGCCAAAGAAGCCCTCGGCAGGAATGACCATGTTATCCACCTTTGTACAGAACTCGTAGTCTTCTTTGTCTGGAGTAAAACCATTGTTGATCATCACCTGAAGAGGAGAATAAAAATATTCACTAAACATTGTGTACCACACCATAAGATTAAGTCTTATACATGTCTAATATGTACAGATTTGATGCATAAAGGGTTAGCATGTTTTCTCCTACCGTCAATGTCTTTTTGTAGTATGTTATTTTGGCTTTGATGGGATAAGGTTTGTTGCGAAAGTCTCGTAAACATGTACCCAGGGCTTGAGTGGAGCCATCGCTGGATGAAAACAAAGTTTTAAGAGGAGAAATATGACCACTACACAACAATGCTCCACATAAACGTCATTCAAAAGAAGGAAAAGTGAAAAACAAAGTTTATAAGATAAGTGAACAACGTAATTGTTTCAGTAAACCCTTATAGTGGAAATATAAACACGATAAACTCTAAGACTAACCTGAATGGCATGGAAAAAGTGATTTAAAGCTTTCACTCGCACGGGGAGATTAGGAAAGATAAAGGATTATTTACTTTCCAAGCAAATATAATCATATTTTCTAATCTTCTTTAGGTTGAGGAAATATAAGTTGCCGATGACAACAGAGAAAAGCAAAAGAAGTGTTTACTTACTTTTGGTGGTCATAAACAAGTTTACCATTGTTCCCCACAACAATTATAGCTGGGTTATTTTTCTGGAAGGACAATGTGAGAACAAAGCAAACACTTTAATCCTTTTGTCATCAGAAGACATGGAGTGGCTTTGCTTTTAAGATGATCTCATTTCAAACATTAATCCAATACCTGTGCACAAATAAATACAGATATAGCTGTCAAATAAAAACATGAAAGATCACAAATGTTTTGGCAAAACAGTGATGAGCCGTTATATATTCAACATGCTTCCAATTTGAGACCAAGAACCGTTTATTCAGTGTAAAGAGTCATGAGAGATGTGAAGCTGACACAAACCTTTCCATCATTGTCAAAAGAGTCAAAGAAGATCCCCACTCCATTCCACTGATCCGCAGCACCATACACCGGACCGTCAAGGCCCTGCGCACTGGTGAACCACACCGCCTGTTCAGGAAAAAAAAAAAAAACGAAAAGAGTTGAAAAAAACAAGGTTCATGTGTCATGCTTTACTGAAAATTTTTATGATGGCGATTATTTGACACTGAAGCAGGAGAGAAGAGGTCTTAGCAAACACAGTAACAAAAGAAAGTTTCATCCATTGTACAACAGTCATATGAATATGGATTCCAAGTCTCAGGTATGTTTTTGGCAAAGAGGTTCATATAGTCTGGACATAGTTTATTTCATTCAGTGATGAAACATTCGCCACTGCTGCGGTAATGGTGGTGGATACAGGTATACCAGCTGGTTACTCCTCTTCCTCTTTAACTTAAACACAACTGGTTAAAGAACACTTACTTGGCACTGGGATACACTCTGGAGGTAAAGCTGGAAAAGGAACACTAAGGGCAGGATTTACTCTAGCCAGAGCAGCTGAACCAGTAAGAAAAGCAAGTGTGACCCAGAAAGAGAGCAGAGATGCAGGAATCCAACTGCTGGCTGATGCAGCAACAGGAAATCAGCTATTTTTGTTGCCACATCTTTACAGAAACCTAACTCCATAACAAAACCTGTTGGGCAAACTGTGGTTTGCACCAACAGGGCACAGAACTCAGGAAGGTCACATTGTTAGCACTTAATGCTCCGTTTAGGATTGTTATATTAAAATTTCAAAGTTGTCCAATAATATTTGCGTTATTACAGACTGCAGCTAAATGTGAGGTTTGGTGGATGATGCTCTTTTGCATATGTGTGTATGTGTGTGTGTGTACTAGAATATCAGCCTGATTTTTTACCTTTAATATCACCATTGTGTTTGATGCTGCTGATTATATAAATCCAGATGAAAATTCAAAACAAGACTTTGATTTTACTTCCTCCCAGCATGTTCTCATCCCATGGTTCCTTCTGAATAATATTTCCAAGAGCTTCTCACAGAAACTTCTCATAACTTACTCAAAGCTGATCTAAAACATAAAAGCTGTTTAAATGGTTTCGTCTTTGCTACATGACTGATTCTACATTCAAGTGAGGCTGTTTTCTCCCACAGCTGGGACAGAGGAGCAACATCTGTAATAATTTCACTGTTCCAAGTTTATTTTGTGTCGTGGTTAACAATTAAATATCAAACACACATAGTTCTGTAATACAAACAAAAAAAACACGTATTGTTTCATGATTTTATCTTTTTTTTTTTTCCCCCCAAAATCAGACAAGGTTAATTTGTGGCATCTTCACACAGCCTCTACCTGTTTTATGATCTAGGGGAGTTTTCTGCTCTTGTTTAGAGGAAGGTGAGGTCTTGACAGCCAAATGAAGTGCCTGCAGGACTTAACTTGCTGCTTTTGGAAATTCCTGATTACTCTTTTATACAAATCATTGTTGATGTAAAACAAAAGAAAAAATAAAGTCACGTGCTTTATGTATTGCCTCGGATATTTTGGCTGAACTTCTACACTGAAAATGTCCCAATACAACCATTATGTTCTTGTTTGAATTCTCAGAGCAGGCAGTCTACAAACATCCACTGAGCTGCAGTTTGCACTGCTTTACTCTTTCAGAAGAGGAGATGACCAGTCTAATGTTACACTTTCTAGTGAGACATCCACTGAACATCCAATAGTGGGATGTGGCGCAACCCCTGCATCCCAATACACCCGATGGACTCTGCTGTAAGTATGTTGCTAGCCTGGCAAGCCAGACTCTCTCGCTGTGCCAGCTTAGAGTCTGGAGATTCACTCGCATTAATGGATTTCTAGGGCGGGACAAACAAGTGTGGAGTGAACCAATCAGTACCAGTCAGTAAAGCGGCAGCCTACAATGTCTGGAAGTGTTCAGTAGAGAAAAAGCCACAGAAGAGAATAAACATAACGTGCAGTACAGAAGACAAAAATGACCTATGTCATTTTTGCTGTAAAAACCTGAGGCTACATGGTGTTATTGGTGTTTCTTTTTGAACCTAAATGCAGAAATAGTAGAAAAAATGAACTCCCGCTACATCCCTGCGCCACCTTGAATGTTTTGAAGAATATGTGGCGACACAAGGCAAGAGTCTCCTCAGATCAACCAATCAGAGTGGCCGGTTTGTTTCAGACCGATGCAAATCTCCATGAAGGGAAGGGACTCCAGACTGAGTAGCTCTATACTGAATATATAGAGCACTCCAGTCTGGCATTCCAGGCTAGTATGTTGCTAAATATTAGACTCAAATTAGGAATATTAGAATTTCTATCAGACTCAAAATGAATCTAGTCTACAAAGGGAACAAGAGCGCAGTATGCAGTCTGTTCACAGACACTGCAAACTATACAAAGGTGTTTCCATCTTTGGGGGTGGCTTGTTACACTTCTATGTTGCCTCACTGATTTCCACAAAAAGTAGAACAAAGTAGTTTGCTTACATGACAAACTTTAATACTAATAAAAGTGTTTTCTCCACGTGTAAACTTTAACTAACTGATGAGGCAGAGGAAGCCAAACTTGTTGACCCAACCCAATCTATTGACCAAATAATATTTAAAGTCCACACAGAAATGTCTCAGCTGATCAGTTGGTTTGAACCCAGAAAGTCTTGCAGTGAGACATCAGCGTAACACCCTGGAAAAAATTCCCTCCATAATATTTCCCAAAAAGGGACAGTGGTTTCATAATTAACAAACAGCAATGTTTTAGTACTTCTTACCAAACCGTCTGCTCCCATTCGGCCTCTTCCAGAAACTCTGAAGGTCACCTCCGCCTCCCAGTGTTCAAAGGTGACTTTGTTTTTTGTCCACACAGAACCCCTCTGACTTCTGAGGGATGGCGTAATGCGAACCTGGTCTGCACTTGGAATAGCATCTGGAATGGAGAGAGAGGAAAAAATGTTTTAACAAGATTGTGAGACAGTTTCTGCAGGGCTCATTCTCTTATTTATATTTTAATCCACTAGATAAGCGTTGCTATGACACAATGACCAATCTAAATGAAGGCAATTAGTGCTTAAAAGGAGCTCAGTGTCAGATTAAGGTAATCAAACAGGAAGGGTTTCATTTTCTCCCATTAAAAATACAGAAATAGCAAAATATAAAGTAGTTCTTGTAATTGCGCATGGAGATCATTTTTTAATGTTGAGTTTTGAATGTTTCAAGTGTACAATCACATCTTATTTACTGGTATAAAACTTTTCTAAACTGAACTGTACGACTAAAGAAAAGAAAAACACCCAGTAATGTCATTTTTACCTCTTGAAGGTAAACAGTAACTCGGGGAATTTATCTGTAGACCGATAATAATTGAGTCAGTATCTTGTTTAGCATTTATCAATGCTGATTCATAGTGATGGCAGTGCAATCTCATGCTGCTATCATCGACTGCTCGTGTCAGCAGCTGGACTGTGATGCAAGCAGCCAAAGGCCTGTTTTTTTTTTTTGTTTTGTTTTTTTTTGCAAAAATGCTGTTCATTACTGCAGCTGCAAGTGTTTTCACAAACCCTGGTATTAGTCTGTGTATTTAACTCTTATTTTAGACACTTGTTTGCATGTCACTGGGACTGAAATGAAGACTGGACAAATTTAGGAAATAACAGAGACCGGTGTCGCTTTTAAATAAACCCGATCGGAAACTGGTTCAAGCTGCAAACATGACCGACTTAAGATGTTGAGCCATCTGCAACCCCAAATATAACATCTTTTTACATAACCAATGGCTCTGTGATGTTGACAGCTGGACGCAAACTTACTTCCAGTGTGGATCCAAAACGGGACAGTGCCGTCGCTCTGAGACAGGTGCGGCCCTTTGAAGCTGAATTTGTACTCGAACCGGCGGTGAGGGGATTCTTCTGTGGTTGAGGCACCTGTGGTGTCGTCGGCGATGCTGCGGGGAAATATTAACGCTGTGAGAAAACTTAATATCAACACTCGAGCGTTGACAACCGGGCGCCGTGCTATGGACACCGCCATGTTTCTGTATCACTGCTGACGTAGCGCTCAGTCCACGAGCATGACGGGAAGCCTGTAGGGCCAACAGGGCGTTTTCTCATTGGACAGTCACCGGGTGTCAGCTTTTCCTCCCGCCCCCTTCTCGCGCTCTCTGTACAGCTGATTTTGAACAGGGCCACGAAGACAAGCTGGCATGTGTTAGAGCTCCGTACTAAACACTTGTGGAAAGCAAATGAATAATATGTTCAATAATACCATGATATTCAAAGGTTATATTATGTAATATATCCAAAGTTATCGGTTTAATGTGGGGGCTGGTACAAACAGTTTTAAGATGTGTATAAATAAACATTAAAACCGATCTTAGACAAGACAACCAGTTAACGTGAGATTTGATGCGACATTGCTGGTATAAAAAAAACTCATGTTGCAGCAGAGGGCTGCGGATTAATGCAACAGGTCAGCATCCTCTCTAGGTATTCAGAGAGCACTTGCTTCTTTAGTCTTTAGAGACTATTAAGAGTATTAACATTAAGTATTAATTAAGTAGAATTATTAAGACACACGATATGAGTTACATATGTGAGACCATTGTTAATAGTTATGACATAGAGGTTTTGAAGCAGCACACTTTGTTGCTGCAGCCCAACAAGAGCAGTCATCTACAAGCTGGAAGTGCTTTGAGTGGTAATCAAGATGGAAACACGTAAATGTAATCCATTCTGCATATGAAGAGCATGGCTCATTAATAGTAAAAGTATAACCTTAGATTCAAGATTGTTTCCCACCATGTCAGTTTTACCCACCGCTGGAATTAATTATGTATAAGGAATTGTATGTTTAAAAACTTCACAATGACAGCCTGTCAAGGACTTCAGAATGACACTTAACCCCAAAAAGATGGACTGTTGTTAGTACTTTAATAACTGTACGTTTGCAACATTAAGAAGTGTGGCATCGTGTAGTTGTCCTTGACAGTGTGCTGACCCTTAGAAGAGACTTTGTAAAAAAAATGCCAGCGAAGCGACAAACAAAAAACTGAGCATGTTTCAGATACAATTGTGACAGATCTAAGTATGCAGTGGGATGCTGTCAAAGACATTAATTTTACACATTATATTCATTCTTTGAGATTGGAGACTATCTTAGAATGACTGGATAATAACAGAGTAAACTAGCATATCTTTAGCATTTCTAATGTTTTTCTTAAAAGTGGTGAAACATTTAAAGCCATTCCCCTTAACCCTTTTGGTTCCTGGTCTACCATTTGGTAAAGGTAAATGTGCAGTCACAATGAAAAATTTCTTTAAAAAAATAAATTAAAAAAAGAAAGAAAAAAAAGTGGAAATAAATCCGTCTGAGCAATCTTTATCAATTTGTTTGGGTAATTACAACTATTGTTTAAAATTTTGACTATTTCACAGTCATTCTGCTATTATTAAAATGAAAGCTCAACCATTTGCTTAAAACTATTTATTATGATTATTTTGTCCAAAACAAACATGAAGAGAGAAAAGAAGAAAGTCTCTTTCTCTTGCTTTTTTCTTAGTAGAAACATTAAAGGGTAATAATGAACTTTGGTCAAAATCTGCTCATGTAAGTGGTAACATCCCCACTGCTAACCAGCAGCCATGCTTTGCAAATTCTTATCCAGTTAACAACTTTGAACACACTTCTTTGCAAAAAGAAACAAAAGCCAGCCCAATGGCCCTGCACCAACTGAGCTAAAACATTTCAATTCACAGCACAAATCTTCACACCCAGAATCTATCAAACTTTGGTGACCAGTATGTGGGTACAGACCCATCAGCCTAATTCAGCCAGCAACGATGAATTGCGAATCAAAACTAAATGCTATGGTAAATGTACACAAAGCTGTTACATATATCCATCACACAGCAAATTGCATGTCATTACATGGCTTGTTTGATAAATGAAGTTTCTCTGAATTGTGTTATGGTTTCACACTGACAATGACCACGATAAACCAGCTCATAATTTATGGGCAACTGACGCAAAAAAAAAAATTGATGATTTTGATCCATCCAGGACTCAAAATTAAAACAAGCATCAAATAAAGAACCACAAGCAGTTTTTCCAGACCTCTCAGCTGCATTACTGTTCAGGTCATGAGCTTCTAAAAGGTTGGTGAAAGGTGACACAGTTGTGTTGACCGGCTGCAAGAGCTTTCAGTAAAATCTGAAAGCCTCAGTGGGAGATGGAAGAAGAGACAATTATGTGCTGTTCGTTTTCTATTTAGTCTGATCTGATTCCTCCTGTTGCTTGTGGAGAAGCGGCATCAATGTGATGGCTTGTGATTACGGTTTCAGGAGCAAACTGTAGAACAAAACGAGCTATTGTGGTGACACTAATCTAGGATTTTACCTTTTCTGGCAAATGATCAGTAAATGGCAGAGACTGAGCTGCATGTGTGATGAGTGTGCAATAATGCAACATATTATTTTCCACATCACCGACATACAAGTAGCCATTTCTCCTGCTTGTAAATGATTATTTTTAATGATCTCTGTGGAAAAATTAGGACAGTGCATTAATAAGTAAACACAATTACTGAAAGACTGTAAAAATAATAATAGTAAAAACTTAAAATATCATCAAAACTTCTGACAAGCAAAATAAAATATGCATGAAAAATCACAATTTAATGCTCATCACTCATGAAATCTAACAGATTATTAGTGGATTTAGTAAGCAGAGAAAATGGAGTCTCATCTTTTGTCCGAGGAAGCCCTCATTAGAGTGTTTAACTACAGTCTTTGTTAGGAAATCTGGGATTTGAATAAATAGCAATGCTAATAGATCCATTTAGACATGAACAATGGGAACCTGTAGGATGTTAATGGGTCACTGAAAATGTGAATGCCCTATCACATGAGTCAGTGCAAATATTTGGCCAGTGAATGTAATCCTTGAACTGACAGCAAGTGGATATGTGTTTCACAGTGGGCTGTGTTTACCTGAGCCTTTACCTTTGGTTGTTTCTGATCCTGATTTTGACAGATGATCAACACTTTTTTGACATTTTCTATTTGCCCTCCAGTTTCTCTGTGTATTGTAGGCTCTCATTTGGATTAGCTGAGATTTACAGATCCTATACTGGCCTTTACAGATAAAACAAATACCTGCTGAGTTGTGGATGAAGGTTTTGTTTCTTTGTCCTTGGGGGTTCTTGTCATCTGAAGATGTTTGTGTTACCAAATGTCACATTAGGGGGAAAGAGAGAGTGCCTTGTCACCTCCTGGGGTGATACTATGGCTTAGTTAAATGAAGTCTGTTGCATCATGGTGTTTATTTATACCTGAAAAGCACAATGCAAATCATTATCACATGAACCAAATGACTGCAGAGTCGACAGCATGCTAGGGAAGTATCCTGCAGTTTTACTCACTGTGCTCTTACATTTATTGTAAACATGCAAAAAAACTGGATCAGTGCATGGATTTTTGATCAAATTAAATTCCAGGAGGCCTGATTTCTCAGTAATATACTTGCATCATCATGTTCATAACAGTTAAAAACAGATTTGAATTCTATCAACAAGGATTCAAGCCAGTAATCTATAGTGATTAATGATTATTCCACATCAGAGCTACATAGAGCTTCCCTGCTGTATTATATGTTGGCTCTGTTCTGTGCACCTAGGGCACATACTCACCCTGAACAATGCAGAAGTACTAAACCTTTATTTCAGATTGCTTCAACACAGACCAGTGTGGTCCAAGCAAGAGAGGGCACTTATTGTCCTCCAAGGACTTTGCCACATTCATTTGAGGAGCAGCCCTTTCTCATTATTAACAGACACACTAAACGATGGGCCCCAAACAATACAGAACAGATCCTTTTATGCGCACAAGTGCTCAACATTTCAGCAACCACTGTGTGCTCTCCACCACTCCCTCTTCTTTTTAGATATCTGCACATAAGTGAAAGATGTGGAGGACACAAAAGATATCCTCAACTTTCCTTTTCTCCCATTCTGTGAGACAGGCCCATTTTAAAGCCTTTATTTGTGCAAAGCCTCTCATTAACTCTGCTCATGCTGCCTCCCTCCGCTTGCCATCGCTTAAGTACTGGGTGTTGTAAAAAAGCTACCAATTAGTCACTCATCAGCTCCAATTAGAGGAGACAAAGCCTGAGTAAAGATAACTCAATGAGAGGGAGCGCTGAAGGGGTGAGAGCTGTCTGTGTGTTTTTTTGTGTGTGTCAGTGCATAGGTGCGTGTTTGCGTACATGTGAGGAGCCCGGCCGGGCCGGCACAACATAGTTTTTAATCATTGAGAACTTGTGTCTATTCAGTGAGACCCACTCTCCAGGCTCCTCAGCGGACCCTTTTCTCAGGGCCAAGTGTTGTTATGCTGGGAAGACGGGCCCCCCAGGAGTCCCAGAAAGAGAGCCATTCAATCCTCTCTACCTGTTTGCAGCATGTAAAGCACTTAGGCCCGGGCCGATCTCTCATTATTGTCTCCTTCACTCTCAATACTTCCTTAAACTTAGGCCTGAACAAGAGCAGGTCTTTTCATAGGGGGGAAATAGGGGATGTATGTTAAGGGGGTGCCTTTCGCCTCATTAGAATTGAATTTGCACTGTCTTGTAATTATGTTGAAGGGCAACAATGTATTTTTTTCATCATAATCTTCACTGAAGAGAAGATTTTTGGGGCAGTTAATTTGCTGGCCCCACTGATGCATTAATTAATGAATTAGGTAACACTAATTTTCTCTATTCTTCCTCTCCCTGTTTGTTTCCTCCATCTGTTTCCAACAGTTCTGGGCAGCCGCTTCTAATAAAATTACCTCATTAAGGCCTTTATCGCAACACAGTAACTCACTCATCCATTTGCTATTAAACATTTTCTGTTGACGGGTGTATGTGTGTGTGTGCGTGTGTGTGTGTGTTCCTATTCAGTGCTGCATCTTTTTGTGAGCAGGTCTAAATAATGAAGGGGATGAGTAGGGAGATATAATTAGGGACAAGGGGGCACTTCTGTAAATATTTGAAATCTTTTAAAGCTTGTCTTTGTTAGATGGTGATTAATTACTTCCAGAAAGGATTTCGGAGTAAGTTATGTCCAGCTTATTTAAAAGATTTGCATTGGTCTTTACTTTCAGTTTGTATTGAATCAAGATGCAATCATATAAAAATGACTCATTGTGAACCAAATGCACATCAAAGGGCAAACAAAGATGATTTTTTTTGTGCTGAAATGAAATAAAATATTGATAATAAAAAAGAATGGATCCAATTCTTGGATGTTACTAAAGATTTTTTCTAAAATGACCATCTTACAGATGTCTGTTGGATTTGTGTGTAACAGCCTTCATGCACACAAAGAATTTCCTAAAGGATGATAGGTGAAAATAAACTGAAAGTATCCAAGTCCAGTGTTTTGTCGCTACCAAAAAGCTTAATTCTTCAAGGACTGTGGATATCATTTGTGTATTTAGAATTTATATATTAAATTACACATTGAATTATATTAAATTATATATATGAATTATATATAAAATATTATGTATAAAGAAAATAAAACTCCTCCCTCACCCATCCCCCAGGGTAGGGCGGGTGACTGTTCATCTCTCCAGCTCGGGTTCTCTACCAGAGTCCTGGGAGCTTGAGGGTCCTACATAGTATCTTAGCTGTTCCTAGGACTGCACTTTTCTGGATGGAGATGTCTGATGTTTCACCAGGTATCTGTTGGAGTCACTTCTCCAGTGTGGGGGGCACGGCCCCCAGTGCTCAAATCACTATAGGTACTACTGTCTCTTTCACCCTCCAGACCTTCTCCAGTTCTTCCTTGAGGCCTTGGTACTTCTCCAGTTTCTCATGTTCCTTTTTCCTGATATTTCCATCATTGGGGATGGTTACATTGATCCCTATGGTTTTCCTCTGCTGCTTATCTATGATCACTATGTCTGGGTGGTTGGCCACCACCATTTTATCTGTCTGGATCTGGAAGTCCCAGAGGATCTCAGCCCTCTCCTTCTCCACCACCTTGGGTAGAGTTTCCCACTGGGACTTAGTGGTTTCCAGTCCATATTCTGCACAGATGTTCCTGTACACTATGCCAGCTACTTGGTTATGATGCTCCATGTATTCTTTGCCTGCTAGTATCTTGCATCCTGCTGAGAGGTGCTGGATTGTTTCAGGGGCTCCTTTGCATAGTCTACACCTGGGATCCTGTCTGGTATGGTGGATCTGGGCCTCGATGGCTCTGGTGCCCAGGGCCTGCTCCTGTGCTGCCATGATTAGTGCCTCTGTGCCGTCCTTTAGTTCAGCCCTCTCCATTGATCAGACTTATATCGGCCACTTCATTGATCTGCCGGTGGTACATCCCATGCTGGGGCTTTTCCTCCCATGATGGTTCTTCCATCTCGTGTTCCTCCAGACTCCATTGTCTGAGACATTCACATTCAAGTGCTTCATCCCTCGGTGCCCTCTTCCTGATGCATTCGTGCAGCTTGGATGTTTCATTTTGGATAGTGACCTTGATGCTCACTAGTCCCCAGCCCCCTTCTTTGCACTTAGTGTATAGTCACTGGTCACTGGACTTGGGGTGGAACCCTCCATGCATGGTGAGCATCTCCCGTGTTATGACATCGGTGGTCTGAGCTTCCTCCTTTGGCTAGCTTATCATTCCAGCAGGGTATCTGATCACTGACAGGCCATAGCTGTTAATTGCCCAGATCTTGTTCTTGCTTACTTCTCAGTACTTGCCTCACTCGTTGCAGGTATTTAGCTGTGGAAGCTTTCCCTGTGGCTTCTTCATGGCTCTCATTTGCCTGCGGTATGCCCAGGTACTTGTAGCTTCGCTCCACATCTGTTACCCTTCCCTCTGGGAGTGCAATGCCCTCCGTATGGACACGTGAAGCATATATATATGTATATATATATATATATATATATATATATATATATATATATATATGTATCTGTGTGTGTGTGTGTGTATGTATGTATGTATGGGGTAAAAAGGGACTCCATGACATGTCTGAGTTCCGGAGTGAGAGTTATTGATGAACTGTTGGATGTCAGAGTCTTCAAAGAAACATTATCCATGCTGAATGAACATTCCCACAAAAATGTATTCACAATTGTGTTTTCATTATCATATTGTGCCTCTGTGAACTACATAGCAAAGTTTAATGAATTCACTGAGCACAGTGAGCCGGACGTCCCTCAAAGGAATGTGAGAACTGATGATGACTAAGAGATTGCTGCCCCCTAGTGGCCCAGATGTGGAAGTAGATGTTTACTGCAGCTATGCTCATTTTTTTTTCCTTTGGAAGAAAAAAAAAAAGGTGAATGGCCTATCACATGAGATAATATAAATATTTGGCCCCACAGACATCTTTCTTTTGGTAAGTAGGTTACTTCTATTATCCACCTTAAGGTTGACCTGCCAAATCTGAAACTAAGTTGATACAAGGAAAAAAGATGTAAAAAAAAAAAAAAAAAAGACTATTGACACTAAATCTAAACACAATCATGCATGTTGTTGTGATTACAAAGTTGTTATGGAAACATCAGAAGCATAATTGGCTGTTTGATAGTGTCACCATAGTGACACTTTTTTTCTTTTTAAACAGCAAAACACAAAACTGTAGAAATGATTTGTTACAGCTGATAGAAAAACTAACTTTTGATGCTGAACAATATTTTTAAAAAGAGAAGAAAAACACATTTAAGTACTATGCACAGATGTGATGGCCACTTGCCTCTCCTGTGGTCGTTGATGGATTCTGTTATTCACAGAAAGATGAAAAGATGACATGACCTTGTTTGGAGAAGCTCCCAAGATTTTATCTTTGCCCAAATAAAGACAGTGAAGTGCACATAAGTTATGAGTACCAGATGAAGGCCAGAGGAAAAGACTGAAATAACAAAGTTTATGAGTTGAGAAAAAGCTCAACCTCATTCAAAATCCTTCTCGAAGCCCAATGCCAAGATCGCACCCTCACTTTAAGGAGGCCAAACCAGTTTGGTCAATTCCAGCAATGACCTCATAAACGTTTTAGATGCAACATGGCTCAATATAGTTGGATCATTATTGAGTAGCAAGAAAAACAGAACAATGTATGTTAACAATGTGGGTGAGATGTATTATGAACTGACAGTTTTGTTTTTATTGAAAGCTTCTGTCTGTTCATAATACATCTCACCTACATTAGTAACATACATTGTTCTCAAAGTTCACAAAGTAGGTATGTTGCGATTAGACTGATTGGATATTTAACATATTATCTATAACTTGTAAATGCCAGTGAATCTCTGCATGTGAGAGAGTCTCCCTCTGCTGGAGAATAGTCATATTAGAGTCATTCAGTTGTTCCACTGAACCATCTGGAAGTCACCTGCATGCAGATTATAAATACAATGTCTCATTTTAACTATAAAACCTTTATTATGTTCCTAAGACTTTACCACTCCTTTGCCAAAATTTAATGAATGATTTGATGATGCATTATTATTGTTGATAATAATAAAAAAACAATAATAATAATGATAATAATGATAATAATAAAGATAATTTATTTTTTCTTTCCTTAGTATGTATTTGTATGTAAATATGTGTGTGTGTGTGTACATATGTTAAGGCATGTATATATATATTTCTTTTGTTCCAAATAAATAAACTAAATAAATGAATTAACTAAGTAAATAAATTAACCAAGTAAATACATTAACTAACTCTTGCTAGGCCATTTTAAAAATAGATTAAGAGCTGTGAAAAAAAAGGAACTGGCATCATCTGAAGTGCATCTTCTTTTGAGGCAGTGATAGCACTCAACTTTTTACAGCTTGCCCCTTCTCTCAGAACAAGTATGTAACTGTTGCAGTAAAGTAGATCTTAGGTTCTCAAGCTCTACTTTACTGCAACTTTTAGACGCATCCCTTCTGCAACACACCTGAATCATATGAATGACTTGTTACCAAGCCTCTGCAGAGCTGAATGATGTGAATGCAGGAATTGAGCCATTTGATTAAAGTGTGTTGAAGACATGATGCATCTTAAAGGTGCAGGATAGTAGAGCCTGATGATCAGACTTGGATCCCCTTGCTCTGAAGCATGCAGTCAAGGCAGATTGCAAAAAAAAAACAAAAAACGCAACGAAGTATGGTGGACAAAACTAGTCCAGCAAAAGTTAAACCACAGCTCCACAGTTAAACCAAAACAGAACAGTGGTGCCAGTGGCAACACCCCAGGTTTTTTTGTTGTAGGAACTGCTGAAGATAAAAAGAAAACACAATTGTTGAGGAACAAAAATAAACACCATAAGCGTACAATGCAGCATTCCAATAAACTAAACAGAAAAACCGTACAAATGAAAAAAACGTAACCGGGTAGTCAGAACCTACACAAACAGGAATGTCCTGCTGGGAACTCCTCCAACACAGTCAAAGGTTTTCACAAGTACTTCAAAATGTAGGCCACTTCCAATCACAGAGTACATAAATTTGTCACAAACCAACCATCACTTTCCACCGCCTAACCTCAAGCAAAATGTCCATCACCAAAACGCCAAGTAGAGGGGGACAACCCCCAGCAACAGACAGCTGCTTCCCCTTGATGACAGATGTCAGCAGCAGTTTTTTATCTCCCGGTTGAGGATAGCTTGCTCCTGGAATGGCCAACAGTCACCCAATCGGAGGGGGGGAGGCGAAGGTGTGTCCGTGGCAACCACTCCTGAGCCAGGGAGCAGAACTGGCGTTTGCATCCTTCACGAGCCTCAGGTGTTGTCCATTTCACAGGTGCTTGTAGTAAGGCGTATAACAACACATTGATCTACATTGATATATAGATCATGTTGTAATAAGCTAATTATCAATCTAAAATGCAAACATTTTTAAAAAATCAATACAACCATAAAGCAAACACTTTTTTTTTAAAATGGCTGTATTCTGAGTTTTCCTGGCTTGTTGTTTTCTGTTTATTGCTACTTTGTCTGTGTTATAAGAACAAGTTTCTTATTTAAATACCTGAGCTCAGGAATAAAGATGTTAAATAATATTCTAGTTTCTTTTTCTGATTTTAATATGAATGGAAATTAGTGTTCAGTTACCTGCGGTATAGTTTCAGACCAAACAGTGGATCTCAAACTGAATTGAAATCAGATCATGACTGAAGCAATTTTACTGGCTATTTACACCCTTGACTGTTATCATCGGACTATTCCAAAGGCTGCAAGTCTGATAATATGGAGCTGCAGTAGTATCTATGACATGTGCAGCTCGTACAATAGTGAAGACTCCATCAAAGCTAAAAAGTACATTAAAGCAGAATCTGCTCCCACCTGCAAGGCCTTGCAGACTTCAGCATGACAATGCTAAACCACATGCTGCATCCATCGCAAAAACATGGCTTCACAGGACACATGGCCTGACTGCAGTCCAGACCTTTCACACACAGAATGAAATAAAGAATTCCAGCAATGAAGGTCCAGCATGGCAGCTAATCTTGCACCATACCATTCTGGTATGGTGAATTCATCTCTTGACTCTATGATTTACTCAGTTCTTCCCATGTTTACATTAGTTTGTTGAACACAATGCTAAACATCACCCTGTCCAAAAAATAAGAATAAAATGGTTAGCAGCCCTTCGGTTTTTAACTTCCACTTTAATTTTTTCCAAAATATATATGAACATACTTGAGATCCTGTAACCAATAAACCATTTCCATATTTGATCTTCCTGTTAATCAGTTGAGTGTGGACCATGATGGAAAAGGTACTGAACATAACCAGACCATGGAAAAAATGAAGATGAATGAAGATGGATATGATGCATCATATTACACAATAAAGGTCCATTTCTGTTGGATGCAGAAGACGGACACTCAGACGGGCATATTTCTAAACTGAGCATCTTTTGGAGGTTTGGTTGGTTGGTTTCACTGAACCAGACAAGGACAAAATCACTCTGCAGAACACAAATGGACAAAGTCAGTGGTTCACTTTCTTAGGCGATTAATAAAGAATGTCTCATTCTTTCCATTACGAAAGACAAAACAGTTTTTGGCAGAAATGTGTTTAATTTGCACCAGGAACAATGTGTGAAAATGTCTAAATGTATACAAAAATAATAAATGCACTGGCATAGTCTTCTCATATTTGTACAAAAACAAAACGCGAACTTTAGCATATCGTACAAAAATAAAAATCTATGAGAAAATGGCATACATTTCATGATTTCACGATCAGTTAAATAAAAAAGAAAACATCAATAAAAAACGTCAATATTTACACCTGATGTAAAGTATTTAAAATCAGCCTTCATACATTTCTGCTCAGTTTATTCTCTCTCGTGCCGGTTTCCTCTTTCTGCTCCTCTTGGATCCTCTACCTGTTGGAGGGGTTTCCTTATAGCCCTCCCCCGAGCCTGTGTCCAAGCTGTCCTGGGCATCTCTCCAGCTGTCAGGGGCCAGAGGAATCTCTTCCTCTGGAGAGTTCCCTGGCCGACCGTACACCTTGTTCTGTAGGTCAGCAATGTCGTTGCGGATGTCCGCCATCAGAAGGAGCAGGAAGTCGAAGGAGCCCGGTTGGCCCTGGGGATGAAGTAACGTAAAATATACAAATAAGTCAAGTATATTGTTTTTTAAATTGCTAAAATTATTTATACAATTTTCAAATTCCCCTTTACAGAATCCCTGGAAGTGGGATTTTGTTTCCTACATATCTCTCTGCTTACTTAGCAATCTTAAACATCTTCATCACAACAAAGCTCAAACTGATCAAGACTTGCCGTAACATTTGTTACTGTTAGCACCATTATTGTTTATCAAACAGGCCATTTAGTGTGTGTATCATCAACTGCACTGTTTAACTTTCAGAGTCCCCTGCTTTAAACCCTGTTACACTTGAACTGTATTGTTTTGGATAAAAAGACAACAATAGAGTGGCATCAGTTTGGACAGTCTCTGTCTTACTGGTGGTCCAGCAGGCCCAGGAGCTCCTCTATCCCCCTGAGGAAACAAAACAAATATTTAGTTTAGATGAATTACAGAGGGGGGAAAAAGCATGAGAAGAATTTATAATAATCTGCTCAGGGAATTTTCATACAGCCAGAAGAGGAGGAAGAGAGAGAGCAAAGTGCAGAACGAGAGTAACCACCAAAGCCTCAAAGATTAAAAATGAGGAAAAAGCAAGCACATCATTTTGAAGAAAAGTGTACCATGGAAGATAAATATCTATTTTATTACTGCCTAAGCCAGGTGAAGAAACTTTTTAAAAAAAATTAATTTTCTGCTGAGAGAACAAATCTTTCATATCTTTAAGTTAAATTTTTTTGGATCTCATATGTGGCCCACTTTAGGTTTAGCTTAGTGTTAAGCCTGAAAAAAAGCTGACCTAGCTCTCAGTAAAGTTACAATACTCAACTGTCACCTATGAAGCTCAGTTTAATTTCAAATCCCACTTATTTATTCCCAGAATCAGATAGCTCTCTCTGAAAAGGAAGTAAACAGTCCCAAGACACAAGTCTGTGAAACTCTTGCTTATGGTTGAATTAAATGCAAATAAAATGTGATACTAAATGAGTGTTAGTGGTGCTGGGTGACAAATTTTACCCACTTTCAGACAAAGTCAAGAAAGTTTGACAAGAAAAGACTAATTGCTCGTCTGTTTTGGTTGATTTTTGCCTAAAATGATGAAGATGTGAAAACTTCCAACTGGAACGGTGGTTGAACTGGCTAATTTAGCATTATCTTGTCCTGTATCTTTGGCATAATGATGCATAGATGTGTTCAGTGTTTCCCCTTGAGTTGTTCTGTCCTCTAAGAAACACAGTACATTGCCGATTGACTGTTAGATATAAGAAGAGGTTGTTAATTTCCAGAAGCACAAATTGATCTTGCTGATGTGATTGTTAGGCAGGCTTAGGGTCATACTGAGGCTGTGAGTGTTTTGGCAGATGGTTTGGATTTGTTACTCAGTAAGGCAGATTACCATGACCCTGCAATCTATCCACACAAACATCCCAGCTGAACTAAAAGAACACCAATGTACTGTTGCAATAAGGAAGATGCACATCTTTCCATACAACCATTAAAAAAAAACTGAGCAAACAATGTTTTGAGTGTTATATTTAGCAGCATATTTAGGATCAGGATCTTTGAAACTTTGAAGTTTACATGATTGAATATAATAAACACAAAAATGACAAGTATGTATGTTTTCAAATTTGTTTTTTTGAGGCATCAAAACCATACACCGCTCTTTTTTAAAGGTCATGTTTCAAAGTTTGCTGCATGAACTACCGAAACTGGCTGCTTTCAGTCTAAATTGATTCTGACATCCTGCAGAATCAGGAAGCCTCAGCTTTCCATTTGAAGTAAAGATACAGCCCCTCACTCACAGCACTGCTCACATGCTGTACTTACCACAAACAACAGGGTTAAATCAAAGGTTGACAAGGCATTGACAAGTTTTTAAAAGCTTTCAGCTTTGTTGCTAATCTTAGAATCAATTGTCACATTCACCAAAGATGATTATATTTTATTTTTCACTTAAATACTATCAGCTAAGCACCTCTTTCTGCACTGAGGGAAGATCATTTTCATACTCAGCTGTGGCATATTCAAACACTGCAGAAGCCTGATCAGGCCTGCACGGCCTCAAACAAACCAAATACAATCTATTTTTTTTCCTGCTGTGATTTTCTCTCTATGGATATCAGAAAAATAAGAGAGAAGGTACAGACAAATCTGGCTAAATACAACAAATGTGACAAATGTAAGTATATATTTCACTGCAATAATGATAGAATCTTCTTTGCGCTTCCATAATCTGAGACTTCTGTTGGAGAAAATGCTTTGCTGTGGGCATCTCTAGGAGGTAAATAATCGATGGTAGCTATAGATCACTAGTGTGGTCAGAAAGAAGCTATTGCCCTGCCATGTAGTGTTGTTAATAACTATGAGCTAATCATGTAATCTAGGCTTAGTTAGCTCAAACTGAAAAAGAAAAAAATCTTACCATGTAAAAAACATGATGGCCAGTTGATAAAACCTCACAAGTTATAGCAATAATACAAATAATCCCAAAATGTTACCAGTGCTGAGGAACGTTGCAATGTTGAAACTCATGTTGTACACGAAACTCTACAAACCACAGTTTTGCTCCGTCAACTTGCAGAAACTTGCAGTAAAATAATCCTGGCATCTGCAGGGATAAACCCAGCATGTGCTGCATCCTATTGAACATTTGTTTACTGGCACCTATCGTGTGCTTCACATCCTGTCCAATTCAGATCTCCAGAGAAATAATTACACTACTGGGAAATTTCATTTGATTGATATGGTCTGAAAAAAAGTACTTCTAAAGTTTCTCTATGAATTAAATGTTCTTTATTTGAAGATATGACACAGTATGCTAAGGGTAAAATTTCTGCTGCCTCAGGAGCAGTTTGCTGGACAGATTCACTCTGACATGGAAACTATATTTAAAAATAAACAGAAAGGAAAGATTATTATCTCAAAGATCGCATAGGATCTCACCTTCAGGCCTTCCCTTCCTGGTGCTCCTGGAGGTCCCTGTTTAAAACAAACAAACAAACCTTTAAAAAAAATATGAAAGATTTTCCTGGTTTCTAGAGGTTATTGTTGTTTGTAGATATGCTGTAGCTTTCTAGATGCTTGATGCATAATGTCTCTTAATTTTATCTCCGCATCTCCAAGCCCTTTAAAAAAACTGAATCAAACTCTTTTTAAATGCAAAAGTGTTGTTTTTATCATGCTCCACCGAGAGATTAACTGACGTGCTCCCCGCTCCAGGCCTTTCCTGGAGGAATTTAGATCAATGGCAGAGTCTGCTTTCATCTCTTTACTTGGGATAATCAACTTCAAAGACGTGAACACATTGTTTGGGACGTATTGCCAATATTCAGATCAGCACAAAGCCTCTGAGTCACAAAGTCATAATTTATTAAACAACAAGCAGTCAAACACGTGACCTGGTGGCCAAACCTCCAAACCTGTGCTTACAATCTAGTCCTTTTTTTTTGTGAAGAGAGAACTCCCTCATATGCACTGATTAAGTGTGTAGGCAGACTTTAAATATGACTGCAAACATGCATTCACACTCACAAAAGCTACACATCATTTCCTACAGTGAAAACACTGTTCTTGACTTCATAGTTTGGCTGCTTGCAGCTTGGAATATGACTGATTGCAGGTGTTGATGGTGTGATTTATCAATACCAAGACTGCATAAACATGAGAACTTTAAAAAGTAGAAATATGCCTGAGTGGTCACATCTTGCACATTCTTGATCCTGATCCCACATCTCAACACACAGGCAAGACCGAGCACTGCACAAAAACACAGCAAGCCAAAGAAAACAACTGGAGCTGCAAATGGATTCAGTCCTGTTGTTATTACCATTACATTGTGTCATCCTTTTCACCTTGCAAAAAAAAAAAAGAGGGACTTTAAGAGGGTGTATTTTCTGTCTCTCTCTGGGCCTGTCTCATGATGCAGGGTTACTAAATTATCTGAATTATTCTGCTGAGTAAACTCTAGAACCACATAAAACCCTGTATGGCCTGAAGTAAAAGGAGAATTTCCAGGTCTTACTTCTTTTCTCAATAATTGAGTTTTTCCTGCCCTGTGACTCAAAGCAAAGTCGTACAGCTGAACCAACCAAAAACAAAAGCAATGTGAAGATGAATTATGCAATTTACGTCAACATGTTCATTTATTACAGTAGGACTCATATTAATCCTTGATCAAATACAGTTACAGTTATGCAGTCATTGCGGACATGAAGGTTATGGCAATATTAGTTTTTCAATTATTTTTCAGAGCTGGTCTGATTCTGGAAGAAATTATTATATTATTGTACAATGGATCTTAGAGTTATAGGAATGGCTGCCATC
Organism: Telmatherina bonti; assembly: GCF_933228915.1. Taxonomy (NCBI): domain Eukaryota; kingdom Metazoa; phylum Chordata; class Actinopteri; order Atheriniformes; family Telmatherinidae; genus Telmatherina; species Telmatherina bonti. The sequence continues at coordinate 16,111,079 of NC_136615.1, read as the reverse complement.
CAATAAAGCTCCCAGTCCACAACTGATCCCTTATGGCTCAGCTAAGGTTTATACTACATGAGGCAAAGTTTTATAATCGGAGCAGACAAGTATTACATTTTTAGGTATTTTTCATAGCTACAACTGGTTGTGGAATGGATGACGCAAATTAATATTAAACTATTGGAACAACCTTCTCAAAGTCCAATTGCAACTCTGACAAAAATAGTCATGAAATCTTTACATTTCAAGGAACTTAAGCAATTGTGGTTGAGAGAATGGTTAAATAACCAGTTTTGGCACAGAAATCCATCCATTTCACGAAGTCCAAAACAATAACATTTTTGGTCTTCTTCTATTCAAGTTTCAGTTTAAAATATTTCAAACCTTAATTCATCAACACTGATATTGATATGATGAGAATGTAGTTAAGATCAAGTGGGCTTCCAGTTTATTCCTGCACTGACAAAAAAAACCATTAGCTAATTTTGACTATCACCATGGCAATCCTGCCTGTAATAAACTAGGTAAGCAAAAAGTAACATGACAAATTATATTAAGCACAAATACTGAGGAAATATGTCTTTACTTGTTGCTACAGCTATCACACAGTGATTGACTCTATGTTAAACTGATACATATTAACTGACCACAGGTCCTCGAGGGCCTCGTTTTATGTGGTACAGGTCTGGTGTGGGTCCAATGGGTCCCATTAAGCCTCTAGGACCTGGTGGCCCAGGGGGGCCCGGCTTTCCCAAAGGTCCTTCTGGTCCTGGATCGCCTAAAAGAATAAGTGCTTAATATTAGAAACAACTAAAGCGAGCACAGAAATAATAGAAACATGACACACCATCATTTATGATTAGGAAATGTTTTTAAGCGGTTACACAGAATAAACATCCCACTGTTGGTCGGCCCAGCTGCCCGACTAAAAACTACAACTCCCTCCCTTTCATTTGACATAACAGTATTAACTGTCAGAGGTGCAAGCAGTCTAAAGATGTTGTTGATCATCATCATTTCATCACACAATCAAATGACTTTTGATGGTTGTCAGTAATCCTCAAGATTAAACATTTCAGTTACACTAGCATGCTAAGATTGCTGAATGGCACCCTTGTATGGATGTAAATAAGTGCTTCTTCATATCAGTTTAAGTTGTACATGTACATGCAGTTCCCATTCTTCTTGTAGAATTTGATGCAGTCCTGTCATTTGTTTGAAACTCTTACCTGGAGGTCCAGGAGCACCCGGTGGCCCTGGTAAATATACAGGTGAGGTTGAAAGTTTCTCGCTGGTCATCTGCACAGGGATGTCTGCACTGTTTGACAGCAATGCCATCTTAGAAAGAAATGTGATCACAGAAGAAAGCCATGGAAACAAAGACTGGAAATAAAGACAAATGCAAACTGAAAATAACTGATGTAGTTTCTTTTTTCTCCCTCATTTGGACCATTTGGAAATGATATAAAACATGCAAATATCTAACCACATGACTCCATTATGAATTTGGTTTCAAAATGTTTTTACATTAAAATCATTCATAAAGATCTGCACTGTCAAACAAGACAGGAAAATTACACACAGGAGAGCCAACATCAAGTAAGATTATGCTAAAGTTCTATCTACTGCCAAAGATGAAAGCTGATCTTCTTACGACACCAAATAAGGGCTGTAACCAAACCAGATGGTGTCCAGGCAAGCCCTCTGCATTATTCAGTATGACCAGAAATATTCCTGCTCTGTATGCTAAGTGGCATCCTTGGAAAAAGTTTGATCTGTGTAACATCATGTGGATTTGGCAGGCCCCGTGGGAAACACATTAAACACCTAACTATGCTGCAGGGCCTAACTCGTGATTCAGAATTCATGCATGATATAGAAGCAGATGTCCACACACAAACACACAAATATACACACATTAAGCAAGGTTGTGGTTCACCTGCTGATTAGCAGGAGCTATGTCAGACTGTGCCCTGCAGCCTTGGACACAGGTGTTTGAACTGAACTGGTTTTAACTTTCCTATGATATGAATAGATGAAAATACACTTTCATATACTTTAAAACAGTATTGTGAGCAGAGTTAAAGGTAGTTTAAGTTATTTTCTTAGTATATGCTGTATGGTAGTGTGTATATACACAGCCTAACTCTGAGGGGCATCTAGCACACAGAGTTGGAAGTAATAGATCATGTGTTGCAGTGGAGGGTGTTGAGTACTGCTGCTGACAGATGTGCGTTCAGATTGGCTGCAATCACACAAAGGAAGAAAGGAGCTCAACTGCTGGGTTTTAGATCAATTTTAAACCAACATAGATGAATGTGCAAAGAAATCAACCTGCTTAACAAGAAATAAGTTGAGCAGACTTTTCTTTTGTTACATCAGGTAGTAAAGTTTGTTAATGTAACTCATGAGAATTGTAAAATCTGTACTTGCTGTTTCGTCACATCCAGACTCCCTAAAGATAGGCTACACATTAAACTGTTCATTTGAATGACTGAATAAACACTGAGTAAAGAAAGTCTACTGAATGCTTCACAGGGTGCTTCTGCTTGGCCTATCTGAAGTCAACTGGAAGTGTCCTGTTGTCACTTACCTTCTGTTTCAGCTGTAGAACGGACATCTTAATCTGGAGGAAATCCTCACATGTGGCTGAGCATGTTTCAGCATTCATTGCATTATCGCACTTCTCAAAGAGATGAACTGCTGGGGAATGAGAAGATGTTCACATCATATAAGCTGCTGGGAAATGCTCAGGAAACTGTCAGCAAAAAGGAAATAACAGGATCAGCACTCTTAGAAAACGTGCACATGTTTTAGGGGCATTTCTTTGAACACTGTAAATTAAAATGTGTTATTCAAAATGGTCAAAGCAGTGTTAAAATATTATTATTTTCACCTGACATTACATCTGGTCTACTACAATACAATACAGTGACAAGTTTCACTACTCTTATTTAGCATTCATGCCAAACTGTATACAGCTTTGAGCTGATTTGACGAGCTTTTGGAAAGCACATATGCTAGCAGACAAAGTGGGATAAGCCAGGAAATTTGGTTCACCACTGAAGCAAGAAATGAGGAATCTTTTGAAAGACTTGTGAAAAAATACAAATCAGGTTTCAAACAAACAAGCTAGGCAGCATAGTATCATCACTGGTAGGTAGTATAACTGATGTTGGTAGTGGTTCTAACTCAGTAAAAGGGCTGGACATCATGAATCAAAATGTATATTTTACTCTTAGGCTGAATGGTAGTAATATTTACCCGTATTTGTGCTAAGTATACCAGTATGACAATGCCCAAAATATTACATTTACACCACACTGCTATAAACTAAAACCTATGGTTAATTTTTTTCGCATTTATTTTATTTTAGAAGTGACAGAGTGCCTCATTTATCCTTTCTCTGATCGGATCACATCTGGCTGTATTAAGAGGAAGCAGGTAACTGGTGTGCAAGACTAAAATATTTGGACAGCTAAACTGAATCAGTTTGGGCCAGTAAAAAATAGAATGATGTCAAAACAAATAGACAAATAATGATAATGTGATCTGCCTAATATTTTTTAGCACTATTTGCTTTAAATTGCTAGTTTTAGCAGTTTTGCTGGACAAAGATGTGAAGGAGGTTGATAAAACTCAAGGGATGAGTTTAAAGATGGGCCACCAGAAAAATTGTACAAAAGCCTTATTACATTATATTGTTATGAATAGTATTATTTGATTTTACATCTACTTTTAAAAAGTACTAGCATAAATTAAAATGTGAATTTACCACCTGGCTCCAGAAACTTCTGTCTTTACTGGACAAAATTCTCCGTTGTGAGACATCAACAGAAAAAAATGGAGTGAGCTCTTCATAAAAAATGTCTTTCCTTTCTGGAAATATCTAGCATTTTATATCACAGCTTGGTACACACCAATCCTTTTTATTATAGACTGGCTCAGGCTGGAAACAGCTGGTGAGTCATTTTAATCTTTACCAGGTCAGATGGGATTTCAAACCTGTTTCCATTCAACCAACCAAACCAACTCGGGTATTTTTCAAACAATAATGGAGGCTTTGTCAACATTTCAAAATTGTTTTCACTTTTTCCCATTTACATGTGACTTAGAAAAACAGAAAGCCCAATTCCTGTCAAATGCAAGACCTGAATGAGGTTGGTGATTGACTAAGAAGGGCTTAGGTAAATTGTCTCAAACTAATCAGTCTTTGGGAAAGCGAAGAACCAAAATCCAACCAACCACTCTCCCTGATAGTGCACATAGTCTCCCTTTTAATTTTTTTTTTTTTTACTTAACTACCCTTTTGTTCACCAGCCGTAATAATACATTGTTATTTAGTCAATAAACAGTTCTGTTTTGACTTGTTTTGTCTCTGTGCTGCCTGTAGGCAAATAGGCCCTGCTCTATATGTGCATATATTTAATGGATGGGTGAAAATGTCTGGACAGTATTTTCTTTTCTATATTACAAAGCAGCAGGACACGAGAGAGGAGAATGATCATATGCACCACAGCTTCTCGCTCTCCAACCTCTACTGAAATGTTATAGTAGGTAACAGAAGATATCCTCGTGGGAGGAAGTAGCAAATCTGCAGCCCCTCACTGCTTCACTGGCAACTGAAAGGTAAAGATGTTTTTATCGACTGGAGCGTTTGCATTTTCCTCACATGTATCCAGCAAATCGGAGAAGCCCAGGAGTCACAGGGGCAGCAGTATGTTTTGGTGACAGAACTGTTCTGACATCCATAAGAGGCAGAGATGTTTAATGATTACCAGGTGTCTTTGTTGATAGTCTACCCCCTTTCTTTTCCTTTCTCTCTTTCTCCCTCTTCAACACACAGATACATATGCACACACTCAACAATAACAATGTGTGGTCAACTCCACATCACTGTCAGACAAGTAAAGAGAAAAAGCCAAACGCTCACCTCTTTCCCCCTTGATGCATGTTTTCCCATCTTCTTCTAGGAAGTAGCCTTTCTCACATTCACACCTGTAGCTCCCCACAGAGTTGATGCAGATCTGAGAGCATGCGCTCTTATTCTTGTCTGCACATTCATCAATGTCTTTATGTTGCCATGCAAACAGATAGATAGAAAACACAGTAGAAGAAAGTTTTTAAACGTGCATACTGTGCATATTTTACTGACAGTATACAGCTTTATTGCTTAATGCAAATCTTAGTGTTAAATGCAAAACTGAACAATAATCTTCAGTGGCCATTCTACAAACAGTGAACATGAACAAATGGTTATTTTATTCACTTTCTATAACCCACATAGAGCATTCACAGTAAATGTAGCCAAACTGGGTCAAAATGGACATATTGGAAACCACATCTAAAGTGTTTAATTTTACATTACTTTATCAGAGTTGGTCTTTGAAGAGTTCAAGTTCACACACTTAAACTATGATTTGATGAAGGTTTAGAGCTAAAGCTGCTTTATCCTGAACTGCTGTTCACAGTAAATGTATGACTTTTATAAATCTTCACAAATCCAAATTCCAAATGACGTCAAAAGCATTCAAATAGATATTGTGGTTGCAGTGATACTCATTACATTATAGCTATGCACATTTTGAGCACAGACACAGGGCTAAAAAGGTTAAAGGTAAAAGTAAATTTGAGCTCAGATTAACTATTATAATATTATTATAAATATTAAAGATATTAAAGATCATCACTGTAGCCCTAAATTTTTATTTTAAAAGAAACAAAATAACATAAGAAGACCATATCAAAGTTGACAGTAACATGCGTTAGTTTTACATTACAAGCCTGAAAAAGTAGAAAGGTGATGCTTTTTCTAAAAAATAGTACTAAATAGTACTAAAAAAAAACATCTCAAAAGTATAAATTTTTTTTATAATTAAAACAAAATGATAAAGTTTTAAGTCAAAACTAAAATCTGCTGTAAGTCAAACTGATCCTCCAACTTATCACATATTTGAGGATGTTATTTATCTTTTCTATTCTACAGTCATTTAGCAGATGCTTTTATCAAAAGCGACTTACATACACACTCATAACCTGATAGGCACACATCGGGGGACAACTTAGGGTTCAGTATTTTGCCCAAGGACACTTCGGCACATAAGCAGGGGAAGCCTGGAATCAAACTCCCACCTTTCCAGTTACAAGCCGACTGCTCTTCCTTCTAAGCTACACCAATGTTCTTATTTAAATCATTTAACAGTTATGTTTAAGATGGTCTCACCTAGACAATAGGGCTTTTCTCGGTTTCTGTGACGCTCGCGGTCGTAGCGGTAGCCGGGGTAACAGGTGCAAACCACTCGCCCAAAGTTGTCCGTACACTGCTGCTCACAGGGGGCGCCAGCGCACACATCAAAGTCTACACAATAAGGCAAACATTGTCATTGTGGGGGAAAAATTAACAAATTTCTCACTAAGTGTTACTGAACACATGAACATTTAGGACAGGACATTCAACTCTAATACAAGATGACATCCAGACAGTTCATTGTACCTTCAGGAATACACTGGCCCAATACAAACTTGAAGCCTTTGCAACATTTCTTTCTGTAAAATACAAAACACAAAGAAAAAATTTATTCACAAGTGGGCACTGATATTAATGAGAGATTTTTGCTTTTCTTTACAGTTGTGTTTGTTGCAGAACTTAACAGAGATGAATATGACCAGACTGCACCCTCTGTTACAGACTGCTGCCTGCAGGTCTCTTTGGAGCGTCTGCCTGTTCATTCATGTCTGATGACACTCGTCTGAATTACAGCTCTCCGCAGAGCTGACTCTGCTCACTGTGTGGTATTTTCCATTTCTCCTAAAAATCTACCTACTGAATCCATCTGTTCTCATCCTCCACTTATCTTAATTCATTGTCCATTTCCAGTTCTATTTTAGCAAAAACATAATTTCCCACTTCAATAATTTCAACTAAATAAATAAATAATCTAAAATAGGCAATTAAATAAATTAGATTCCCTCAGTTTTAGATGTTTGGCTTCACTGTATACCTTCTCCATAAAGACATTTTGTGCAACATTTAGTCAGTATGAGTCATGTCAGCAAGAGATGTTATTCATAACTTGCTCACACTTGAATCAATTTTAAGGAAAAGTGCTACCAGGTGTTTCTTTCTACGGGGGATGATAAAACAATTCACCATGAAGGCAGGAAACAACAGGACAGTCACACATTCTTTGATTTTACATTCACGCGTTACACCTTTTATCTAGCACCACTTATGATGATAAAACGATTCCAAATCAATCAGTATTTCATTGAAACCCACACATGTTAACCACATGGTGGGTCTAATGGACAAGTCAGAGCATTAACTGTATTATCTTTGGAGAAACAGATGCACATGTCGGTATACACAAGGAAATAATTTGGTAATGAGAGTAATTGAGTAAAATGATGGTTCCAGAAAGTAAAAGAAGCAGAATATGTTATCTGTAGTTAGTTAAGCTGACAAAACCCACAGACTGATTCCTTAGATCTCGCTCTTAAAGGACCCATTACAGACATGGAACAAAATAGAAAACAGTCATTGTTAGGAGAAGAATGCCTTGGTTTCTGCTTTACATCGTACTACAGTCAGATTTTCCGCTTGCTATTCCCAATTTTATTTAGAAATCAAATGACCCATCCATAAATGGAAAAGGGTTTCACAAGCACAGAAATATAATCCCTCTAAAACAAAGTAAATCACATACTCTGTGGCTGCGCAGCTCCATAGGGTTTACCTTTTACAGTCGACTGTTTTTACAGTTGTTTCAATGGGTATAGGATATGCAGAAACCAAGTACTTATTCGCTTACATCACAGAATATTTACTGCCTAAAGATGGGCCACAAGGACCTTCCTCACGTCTCTTGAGTCTCTCAATAAAGGAAATTACCCTCCAGTAATCACAATTCAAGTTTTGTGCTGACACTTTATGTGTCACAGTAGTAGTGGTTATATATGAAAAACAATCACCTCTTAGACTACCCTCATTAACTATGACTTTAAATAAATGTTTTGTACCATCCGGTGATTTTTCTTTTGCTGAGTATGTTTGCAGCTGAATAACCCTCATGAACCCTGTTCATGTGGATTATAAATAAAAGGCAATCTTACTTCCATTACTAAGTCAGAAAGTAAAACTATAATGCACTGATAAAATGCAAAAATAAAATGCATGGTAACATGAAGCTCCAGTGTGTTTAAAAGGTCCTTATGTGAAAGTATGAGAACTTTAGGAACACTTAAAGTGCACCTTGAGTTATAATTTATCCCCAATTCCCAGTTACTAAAATAAAGAGAAGTGGAAAAAAAATGACCTAAAACCTCAATCTATGTTTTGTTACAGAAAAGAATTAATCAGCATAATATTTATCAAAACAGACACCTTTTACTACATTCTTTGCTGCAGTTAAGGGTGCACCCCTTTTTCATATTCCAGACTGAATTTGGGCTCCAGTCATAAACTGTATGTAAGGCAGCCACCACAACATCATTTTTTTATTTCTTTATGGATTACTGTATTAAAGTTTGGCATCTTGAGTTTTTGGTGCTAGAAGTTTTCTTATTTGGACAAGAGGGAGCAATGCTGATTCATTTTCTACATCAAGCTTGCTTAACATGATGCTTGGTAACTGTGATTTAACTGCGATAATAGCCTCCTCTGGTATATACTCAGAAAAAAAGAACATATTTTTTGGTTACGCATTTGATTTCCTATTAAAGCTGAACATGAAGTACATCATGATCTGAAAGCAAGGTAAAATATATAGCATGTACTTAAAACACTGATATGTTTCAAATAATGGGATTACTTACATTTGACCAGAAGGATTTAATTACTTGTGTTGCCTTTACTTATCTACATTATACTGTGAGTTCCCAGTGGAAGAAGAATTTATCTAACTTAATGGATTTAAGACTTACATGTTAAATTCCCACAAATCAGTACATGTGTTGGAAAAAGAGGAGTATACAAATAAATGACAGTTTTAAAAAGTGTAACTGATGCAAAGCTACATTAATAGAGTTCACAATCTAACATAGAGGATGATGCACTTGTAGCAACCTGCAGGACACAGTCATGTCAGTTGACTTGTGGATTGCTAGAAGACTAACACATTATTTTTCCAATCTTAAGTGTATTACTTTTCTGTGATTCATATAAGCAGCCTGTTTGCTGTAGTTGACATTCATTCATTCTCACACACACACATACATATATATATATATATATATATATATATATAAATATATATATGTATATGTATTGATTTGGTCACATTTTGCTATATATATATATATATATATATATATATATATATATATATATATATATATATATATATATATGTATTGATTTGGTCACATTTTGCAATGTGGAATAAAGGCCATTGCATTTTCAACAATTCACCCAGATGATTAATGTAAGACAGGTGTCTAATGTCAGTCCTTAATGTTTCCCAGCTCTAACACACTGGATTAAAATTAAATTAATCTTCTTCACAACTTGTTAACAAGTTCTACGTAAGCCACAATCTTTGTGAGGTGTGTTGAAGCAATAAACATTTAAATCTTTTAAGACACTAGCTTTCGAGAAATGTTTGAAATCCTTAATATGAGGTAAACTGCATACAGGCTTAAACCACATTTGTCTAATTTGATTTGTTTCCGTATACAGTAATTTTCTTCTGTTTGGGGTGGAAGGGGCTATAAATTGACCACTAAGTGAGAGCTTACGTGAGGATGGTTTCCTGTGTGATCCATTGCATCATATCACAATAACATACTCATGAAGACAAAATACTCTTATAGCAAACAACTAGCTTAGCTAAATAAACTGCGTTAGCTGAAGAATCAAGAGAAAACAAACATCCATTGTCTGTTTCCAAAGGATCATGAAACAGAAAACAGCATGCCGTGGAAACTGGATCAACTTGGATATATGTTGAAGTTCATTTTTTACTAATGTGTCCTTATTAAATTAGAACAAGGGGGAAATGCATGTTATTCTGCCTTTTTGTCTCTTAATGGTCCATTATACAAACAAGTTTAAATGTATCTGCTTAGAGAATAAAGCTGTGTTTTCAAAGTAACAACATTATAATATTGCATTTTCCTAGTTAATTAGTTACTTTCAAAACAAGTCATTTCTCCTGTTGTCCCTTTGTTAACCTGTTATATTTGACATCTATGAACCATATATGGATCTAAAAATCAGGGGAGAAATTAGATGGTAACAATTTAACCAAAAACAGTTAAAACAACATGGCTAGTAAAGATCTATGTTAATTCAACCTTGAGTGAGGGTCATAGTGCCAAAGTAATAAAACAACACAAGTGGCTTCATGATTTATGTTCTGGAGTTCTCTAATATGAAAGGTCAGACAAATTAATTGCTAATACTTTAAAATACCATTATTGGGTCTAAATTATTTTTTTTATACAGTAAAACGCTAAATAAGTGTTTACAGTACAGACATTTATTTGGAACTTGAAAGCTGAAGTGAGCATGGATAAAATATTAGTGTTTCACAGTAATTATCATCTAATGAACTGTATAAGAACTTTTACAGTGTGCATGGATGTAATAAATTAATGTAAATAAATTTACTATTGCTAAAATTAAAACAAGTGTGTCTCTGCTCAGACAGTGCTATATTTAAACAGCTGTCTAAATCAGTACCAAGGTTTGATTCTACAAAAGCTAAATAGAGGACCAAGTCAGCTTTGCTTACACTATCTAAACAGCAATAACTGATCAGATCCAAATCACTCTCCATGGAGTCCCACTTTGGGACAGCCAATGATTATACTCAGGCAATACAGATAAAGCACTTCAGGCCAAGTCGGTTTATACAACAAAATCCCCCTGAGCTTTGACACAGAACCCTGCAGAACAACGGCTAGGAATAAAATCCTCTCCAAGCTTGTTGTTTGTTCGTGTATTTCATGCAAATCAGCAAACAGATTCAAAACACATGTGGATTTCATTCATATGCATGAGTGAAAGAACAAGATGAAGAGATTTCCCAAATGCATTCATGACACTTTTCTACAAGAATACCAATGAGCAAAGTTTGCAGGGTCAGACACCCGCGCACACAACACCGGCATGTTGTGATTGACATTTACTTTCAGACACAGGGCACTGCACTTGTTCAGTGATCCAAACATCACAGACAATCTGTTTGTTTTGTCACCTGTGCCTTTTTTCACCCAAAGGTTATTTCATTTTGGCAGTGACACGTATCATGTTACAAGGGCCTCCTGAAATCTAGACATAAACTAGTCTGACCTCAGTCACCCAGGGTGAAGAATAAGCACTCTAATCACCTTATAAACATGGGCCCTCTTCTGAACCAACATGGTGCACCATCTTAGTCTTGGTATAAAACAGTAATTCACACTAGTTAAAGTTGAAGAATATACATTTAAACAACAAAACAAAAAGAAAAAAACCAACAAACCACAAAAAAAACAAACAACGAAGAAGGCAAAGATTCAACACATGCAGCCTCACTCTGGCCCTTTTCTTCATTGGGATCAAGTGTGCATTTTTTCCCAACTACCACAGAACTGAAGGGTATCACTCACACAAACACACAGCTGTGAGACGACTCATGCAGTCTTTGTGAGGGCTTATTTTTCTAGCATTGCTGCCAGTGATACACAATAACATGTCTGCATTCCACACTTTAACACATGTTTTCTAAGTGGAGGGGACACGACTTCTACATGCAGATTAACATATTGTTTTTATGTTTTTACATAAGGAAGTGTAACTTATTAGTTAATAATGCAGCCTTTCCAGGTTCTGTGTTCATTGACTTGCATATATGTATGTATTGTGTGAGAGTTTGCTAAGTAAATCAAGCAACTGGTGAAAATCAATGGGTTTGACATTCTTCACATTTTTTGATAGATAACTTACCAATGAGTGTCCTTGAATTTCCCACACAGGTAGAATGCTTAGAGAGGTATAACAAAGTTTTACCCCATTAATGTGCAAATAAATGCAGACAAGTAAAGCAAAGCATCTTATCTGATCATTTACCCCCCACGTATGCTTTAGTGTAAACTGCAAGAAATGAATGCTGCTGGAAAGCAGCTTCATACAAATCAAGCAAAACAGCTCATCATTTAATCAAGACTTTTAAGCAAAGATTTCTAACAGTGTGTCATGAATAATAAAGCCCTAAAAGTTCTGTAAATGTCATTTAATTTTGTAATATGTAGAACTATATAAACTATACAAAACACACATTCATACTAAACCAAGCAACAGGTGCTGGACCACTCTGATGAAAGCACAAAGTCCTACATCTGAATAAATGAAAACCTGGCATGATGAAGGGCGGTTGTGTTTGAAAGGTCACACGAAGTTGCAAAACGTGGATCCCTGCAGTGTGCAAGTCTGTGAATTTCTAACATGTATATATCATTATGTGCTTTTTAGATCTGTCCTTGTTTTTAAATGTAAGACACCACAACAGAAAAAAGAGGGACAATTTGGTGAAAGGTAAATGTTCTTTATTGTTCTTCATCCTGTGTATTAGTATTTGAGGCCAAATGGACACTAAATAAGACAGAAATGAAAAAAGGTAGAAATCACTGTGTAACAACCCATATTCATACAAAAAAGCTTGTATGAATATGTTTCTTTAAGTATCTTGTACATGCAATATGCTGTACAAATAAACTCCCCTTGTCTTCCCTATTGATGTACATGCTGATTCAGATGCAACTGTGCAGGAAATGAGGTAAGAAAACCCTCTAGTTGTAAAAATTTTGAAAGCTTGTAGTGTTTTAAAGTATGGACCAAAGCAGCTCTTTCACGTTCTATCATGAGCTTACATGTTTGGGAGTTTTATAACTTTCAAAATATTTTCTACATCACAGCTATTAAAAGTGGAGTTTTCCATAAATCCCCAGGATGTTTCCATGGTAAAATGCCACTGAGGTAAATACAACAATGGCTTCTTCTATCATTGCCAAGATTCGGGGATGTAAACTTTAGTTAACTGTTGTAAAAAAACGGCAATATTGACACAAACTGCAGTCTTTCTTCTACACTGAGTCAGCCATTGTTCGCTGCAAATCTTTGAAATGCAGAGAATTAAATCATTTCACATGGACGATGTCAACATTACTGGACCTGCATTGCTGCCTCCAGAGGTACGGCAGCTCTGCTGTCAGTGAGGAGGAGGGAAAATAGGTGGGACCTATATAAAATTCATTAGAGACATTCAAAGCAAGGTAATTTTTGATAGCTTCCAACACCTGGTGAGTCGAGAGAGAGGAAAAGTAGCTGCTGAGAAGCTGCTTTAGAAAAAAAGACAGCACACATAATGCTATACTAAGTGATTGGTGCTAATGCTACCATGGCCTATTAAGGTTTTCACTGGCTAAATTAAAACAATATCAGTTACAGTTAAAGTGATATTCCTGATTGGTATGTGATAATGCCCCTGCCCCCGTTCGACCATAGATACCACCAGAGCTACACATTTTTTCAGGGAAACAGTGCAAATTAAGTGCGTTTGCACAAAAACATCTGCTAAATCATACATTTCCTCATCAGCAGTAACTCTTCCCAAATTCTTTTTTAGTGTTCAGTCTCTTGTCAAGGACTGTAGCACACAGCTCATCCAGATGTGTTTTGCCTCTAATTTTAGATCCACAGCCCCAGTGATAACATCCAACACCAAATGTTACATCCAAACCAATGGATACATAAAAGCACAACACAGCAAAATGCAGCACAATCTTGTAAACACAGGCTATTTACTCCTTAATAGCCACCACATCTGCACGCTCAATTTTTTAAGCACTACTTGTACGTATCACCAGAAGTGTACCAAAACTCATTCCATTGTGTAAAAGCAACAATTTCAAATTTCTTTAGATAATTAATAAAATTCAACAAAAGACAATGTTACAGTTATGCAGAGCAAAACAGCTAAAAATGTGTCACTGATTCATAGATCGATGATCTTCTGCAGCTGGCACTGACACGACTTTAACATGTGCAACACTTATCTTGATGGAAACCAGAGCTGAGAGAAATATTTCCTGCTTTGTCAGTGAAGAGGGTAATAATTCTGGCAAGTTAGCAAAGTGACATGAATGATTTTGGCAGGTATTGTGAATATTAATGTTGCTGAAGTAAACGTGCTGTTTGTGGCCCTGAGGAATGCTTCAGGGTCAATCTTTGGACTTTTTTTGGACCACATTGTTGATACTACTTGGACCTTTGTCTAATCGGCTAAAGCATACTGTCTTTGCAGCCTTCAGAAAATTCTTTGATACTATTGGCTGTTTCTTTAGGTGCACACAATATGTTGCCCTTTAGATGGAATAAACAAAGAGGGGGGAAGCTAAATTTATTCTGTTTAGACAATGCCAAAGAGAAAGATGCATTTGTTTTTTCCTTCAGTTAAAGATGTCCACAGTGACCTATTCACTTGAACTCCATTAATATGACAAAATGACACTTTAGCAGCTGTAATGGACCTTGTGCAATGCTAATCTGGATGTAATATCAGTATTCACAGAGAGAAAGAATGATGAAACACACTCCTCTACAAAGTGTTGTCATTGACCTGGGGGAGGGTGTTTGTTTTATGACAATAATAAAGGCTGCAGCAAGTAACAACTATGAAAATGGGTGATCAGATTATCTGATAATAAGCATAATCAATGATTCTTATCTGTTTAGATAAGATGATTGTATGTAATGCTAGACTTTTTCATAGGTTTCTTGGTACTATATGTATGTTGTTTCCAAATGTTGTTTAAAGCCAGCAAATTAAACCTCATCCTATCCAAATATGCCATGATGACTGATGAATGCTGTCCCTTCCAATGTATGAGCAGAGATCAAAGAAAGTCAACTGTAATAATTTGTAAGTCAAACTTTATAACAATAGATTTATCACTCGTCTCTATAATAATCACGCACTATTAACTCTTAGGAGTGTTGTGCTCAGAAACAAATGCAAAAAACCCCAGTCAACCATTTTAATACAGAGAGGCACAGATAAAAACAATAGACCCCTCTGCAGCTTTGGGGTTTCCATGATGCAATAAAAACAGGAGTGGGCTGCAATCTGTAAGACCTCCTAGTTACACATAATGTCCTTAAGAAATAAAATTCTTACATTTCAGAATGCCTCCGTGTAAGCACAGACTGGTTGTCAAGACAAACAGGAGAAAAAGTTAAGCAACAGATTCAGACTTAGACACAACTACATGACATTAAGATGGAAAGTTATGTCTACTTGTACTGCATCCAGTAAAAACATCTCCTGCCTTACAAAAAGTGAAGCAAATACATTGTTTGAATTCCTGGATGTCTCTGTTTTTTCTAAAAACTCTGAACTCAAAACACTTTTGGAAAGATCATTTATCCAGCTGAAAATAGAACACAGAAAATTAATTAATTTAATTTTGTAGTGACAGTCTTAAGAAACAATTCCTAAACCAACACACTCATTCCACAATCAAATGACTTAAGTCATTCCTCATTGCGACCCATTATTGTCAGTAATCACAGTTGTAGGCAGAGTACGTCCTAAAAGCAAAGTAATGTTGGAGAAATATGATTTTATTAGTTGATATCAGTCTGCTTGAGCTGAGCTGTTACTATTGTAGCATTTAACCTCAATCTAAATTGAAGACAAATGGAACATTTCATCGTCACATCCAAAAACAACTCAGCTTCATACCCCGCCACACAAGTAAATTAATCGTAAAAGCATTTTTATTCAGTGTACAGATGTGCAGAAGCTGTTGTTGAAGAAGACAGTTTCCTGTGAATACTATAATGAGCTCTAAACCCTTTAGAGGTTCGCTAATACATAGGCGTTGCTAGGCCTGAGCATGTGGGCTACAGCCCCAAATGTCTACTTAACAAATAAAAAAAAAAATGAAAGTACAGATGTTTGGTCAGTATTTAACACATAGAAATAAACAGACTTTTCGTTTGTCATTCAGTAGCAATGCCTAAAGAAAAAAATATGCCTACTGTATAAATAGCTCACATGTATCAATGGAACTGCTTCGCAAACCAAACCAACAAACAAATAAACAAGCAACAAACAATCATTAAACTGAACTCCCTCCTATAATGGAGTTCAGAGTTACCAGTGGTGCATTTCCAACATAAGACATGAACAGTTAAGGCAAGGCTGCTTTAACTAAAGTATGTATTTTAATAAATCCTTAAGTGGATTATAAGAGCAGTAAATGAGTTAAAGGTAATTATAAAAGAAAGTCGCTCAATGCAAAACGCAGGCAAGTCTGAGACAATACTTCTGAAAAATAAACTGCTCTTTGTGATGTTGTTCCAAACTGTATTGAGGGTAAGAAAATAAATGTGTGTTCAGAGAAATAATGGTGTATTAATGTATGGGTAATGACTGTATGAACTTTGTGATCTAATAGAATAACCCACATACAGAAGAAAAGAAAACAGCCAAGAGCTCAAGTTGTGTGAATTAATCGCTCAATTTAATGCTACTAATTTCAAACTGTATTTTATTCTCATCCTGTTGTTTTGATTTTCTCTCTTGTGACACAATGGCAACAAAAAGACCCAGCAAATAGGGGAAAAGTAGAAAAAAAACGTTCTGTCTGAGTGTGTAGCAAGACAATTTATAGCTGCTGGTTCTATAAAACCCTGTCATTGTGGCTACTCATCTGTTAGAGCAAAAGTTCAACATATTGAGAATTATTCTTATTTGCTTTCTGACTGAATTCGAAGATCAGAACCACTGAAGTATTTGTGAAAGAGATATCAATCTTCATTCTTTTAGTTTACATAAAGAATGGAAAGTAAAATGGTGAAAAAAAATGTCCAGCATACACACAGCCAAGCTGTTTCCCCACATCTCTAGTTTCCAACCAAACAAGCTAAGTGCTACTGGTCCTCTCATCTAACTTTCTGCAGCGAAGCAAAATAATGCACGGCTTGCAAAATGTACAACTTCTGACAAATTTACAGCTTTTAAACAACTAAATGCATTATATTTAAAAATCTGTATTCCTCTTTGACGAGGGGACCATTTTACAGTGAGGACATCTTTTACAGCTTTAAGCAAAAATAAACAGACTAAATCAATAGTCAAGAGATTCACCTGCTTTAATAATATTCAGCCACAGGGAATACGTCATACAGCAACTGAACGATGGCCGTTGTTTGTGTTGCTGAAATAGTGCAGCTTAACGGTGTATTCTTATTAGTTGTGCACGGTGACACATTATTCTGGACCAAGATTGTGTTCAGGCTGCACTTTGAAAAAAAATCGGACCTTTTAAGAAGCCTGTTTTACTCTCCATCAGGGGCAAGAAAATATGGAGCTACATCAGATCTTAGTAGTCTGGTTGATCAGATTGCTATCAGAACTCTAATCAAATTGTCCCACATTTCCCCAGTGAGTTATTTCTCCTGTCCACAACCTACCACAACATCTATTGTTCCATATGCATAAGTGTTGAATGTGTTTACCCATAATGCACTTTGTTTTGTAGTCCCGCTTGAAGCGGACCAACACCAGCGTTTGAAGGCAGACTGCATCTTTGATCTGAATCAGAATGTTTTGTGCATTCACATTTTCCTAAATGAAGCGAACTTTCCCAGCAAACAGATTAGGATTCAAATAAAAAAGCTGATGTGAATGTATCCTACATAAAATAAATAACTCCTCTCCATTTTACCTCTGACATCTGCAATCATGCAGTGCTCCTACAGCACAATCCAAAAGATTTTTGTTTTCCTTTTTTGTTGTTTTTCTAAGACTCTTGAGCCAAAATACTACAAGCTGTCTATCACAGAAGCAGACCATGACTCTTGTTCTCTATGCTGCTTTTCCACAGTGGGGGTTCCCACTTCAAACAAATCTGTTTTGACTCTGATGCGATCTACTAAAATATTAAATATCCTAAATCTTATCATATTTAAATGCATCTGCTTTAATGTCACATTTTAAATTGAGAAACTCTCATTGTCATTTATATAGCCATTCACTTTAAAAGCAAAGGACAAGTGCAAGCTCTGTCTGATGTCTTTGAAACTGACACCTCAGGAAATTATTCAGAGCACGGCTGT
The DNA here is from genome assembly GCF_933228915.1 of Telmatherina bonti. NCBI lineage: Eukaryota > Metazoa > Chordata > Actinopteri > Atheriniformes > Telmatherinidae > Telmatherina > Telmatherina bonti. Next base: position 16,092,991 of record NC_136615.1, on the reverse strand, counting down.
CTGTGGGCTGTTACAGTAAACCATCACCAGCACTTCCATATGCTTCTAACTCAAACCATTCTTCTGGACAAAGGCCAGAGCTTACCTTTCCCTGTCAACTTAGGAGGTTACTGTGAAAGCATGCCACTTCCACTTCAAAGAGTTTTGAAGAAATTATTAGTCATTAGATTCCTTTGCTATTATTCACAGATTTTACAGCTCGTTGTGTTAACAGTGCAGAAAATCAGTAAGAAAATAAACACTGCAAGCAAATGATGCAAATAAATTTGTATGAAAACATATTTTCAGAAAAATGGTCCCTGCAGAACTGGAATCCTGAAAGTTGAACTAAAATCAACACAAGTTTATGATGGATTATTTGCAACTAATAGGAATATCTTTCATCTCACTAGGTTGAAATTTTTTTTTTTTTTTCTAAAGACTATAAGGCAAAAAGCAGTTGTGCTATTCTTCTTAACGGGGTCTGACAAATATGTCATATTTTTCGTTCCTGATGATTAAGAAGACATATGAAAAAAATGGCCAAAAGAGGGCTCTAAATTGGAAAAAGAAGCCTTCAGACACACTATTTCCAATTGTGTTCTAGAAATGAGGATAATTAGTTTACCCAATTGACTAGAAATGCATGAAAAGTAATCACACTGGAAGAATTAAATAAAATGTTAGACAGGGAACAGTGACTTTTAATAGTTATTGGGATAGAACCGGGATGTCTGGCATTTGCAACATGTTACAGTACTTTAAACTTTTTAAATGTTTTTGTCCGTACTCTTTATTCACAAGTATTGATATCTTATGGTAAGTCAGGGTGGAATCAGCCAGTGGAAACTTTTCATTTTTAGTCCAGTCATGGAGTAGAGATTATCATGCACTGCATTTCTATGGGTGGTCTAACCTATGCTGCCATATGGGCTTAGAATGTTGAGGAGCATCCAATGATGTATTGATCACCTTTGTTGTCATCTCTCATCAAGATATGATGAAATCTGTTGGCTTTCCTCAACTAAGCTATTTATTATAATTGGCTTAATTTAGTGTGTCTGTTAATTGCCCTGTGATGAAACTGTTGTGAAGTGGTGCTATACAGATAAAGCTGAACTGAATTGATGTCTGCTGTGGATAGACAGCTTGTAGTAATTTGGCTCAAGAATCTTACTTAGGAAAACTGCAAAAAAAAAGAGAAAAAAGGAAACATATCTTTTGGATTTTGCTGCAGATGCCAACACACCAGAAATTAGGGCTGTGACAATATGTTTTTGTCCCGATTCGATTCAGATTTTTTGTGTGCCGATTCAATTTGAATTTCTATTCTCACAATTCCTTGATAATGCTGATTTTTGTAAATTAAAAACATAATAAATGTACAAAACGTTTTTTCCCCCACATCATTTTTCTTGATTTCAATTAGGAAAAAACAGTAGCCAGACCATCATTCTGCAGCTATAATAATGCCCAAGAAGAAAAGTAAAAAGATCAATAAAAACAATAAAAATGACAAAAAAAAGTTATGATGGATTATTTTTATCTATTTGAAAAAAGAATTGATTTTTTCAACAAAAAAAAAAAAATTGTGAAGCAAAAAAATCCCAATTTCGATTTTTACAATTTGATGTTCCCACCCCTACCAGAAATGCTGCACTTAACTGGTGACAGCAGACAGATGGCAGAGGTAATATGGAGAGGAGTTACTTACTTTATTTAGGACACATTCACATCAACAGTTTTTTTTTTATCAAATCTGAGTTTATTTACTCGGGAAGTCTGATTTGTTTGAGCAAATGTAAATGTGCCAAACAAATTCTAATTCGGATCAAGAAAGTTTACTCAGTCCACCTACAAATGCAGGTCGCGGCCCGTTTCAGGAAGACCAAATACCGGAAGCGGACTATAAAAAAAGTCACTTCCTGCATTTGGTGTAGTATTTCATTGTGGACAGCAACCACATTACGGGTCCTCTGCCTTGTCTGTTGTTCATACTGCGCCCATTGTTGCAGTGTATTTCTGCAGTATACTTGCATAAGATGAAATAATAAAATGATGATAGTTCCGTCTCCATGTTTATCTCGGAAACAGTTTTCTTCCTCCTGTGGGTCGTGTCCTCTCCTTTGCTAAATATTAATGCAGCGCCACCATTGGTGAGAATGGGGATATATTATTCTAATGGTTTGGTTTGTTTGATTAAAGTGCAGTGTGAACGTGATCTTGGTTCGCATGGACACACCCCCTTACAACTGAGCCGAGTCTCCAGTCGTACTGAGTCTAGTGGACTATCCTAATGCGAATGCACCCTAAAGTGTTAACAACAATATTTCTGCATTTTCTGCTGTTTTGTTTCTGTTTAGGAACCAGAAAAATCCTGCAAACAAAAATCTGCAGTGATTTGGACACGGATTGGCTCAGAATTTTGTAGGGATTTGTTTAAATATCCGTGCAATATTTTTTGTAAGAAATCATACAAACCCTTCGTGAGAACAGCCTGTCTTATGATACGCAGTGAGTGATGTAACTGAGACGTGTGGTATGTTCACACAGTTGAGGCTTTGTGGTCTTCATGTTATTAAAAAGGTGTAGAGAAATCTTATATTGCCATCAGGGGTTGATAATAATAAAATTTCCTATAATGGTAACTCACGATAAGTAACACTTCTCAATGTACAATTTTCCACAGAAATAAATCGAATGTGTTTTTGTAACTACAGAGAAGAGGACGAGGAAAGGAGGAAGCTACAAGCCAGACTAATTTTTAGCAAGCTGGCACAATACAGCTCTATAGTTACAACATAATTAATACTTGACAGGTGGACAAACACACTGACGGTGGTTGTGAAGATCATTAAAGTGAATTATAACTGACTCAAAAATATTGAAATTCAGCAGTGAAGGACCAAAATCTCAAAGGAGGAAAAAACATCTGTGCCGCAGAAAAAACAAACATGAATCCCTCGTCCACAGTGTGTTATTAACACCGAATGCTACATCTGTTTACAATTTTAACAGACTGCTATATAAATGAGTGTGCAGCGGTGCTAGCAAATCTTTTCCTTTGACAATAACGGCTGTTAAATCAGCTATTTATCATTTTCACTAATGGGAAAATTAATTAATGCTTCAAGTTGCTCAGTACTGAAAAACAATTAGCAGATTAACTTTTCTAGAAGTTCCCGTTTTACTGAAATAGCACTATAAATGTTGATTTATACCAAGTGGAGGATTATCATTTTAATACATAATGCTTTCTGAATTGAGGGGTCTTGGATATACAGAGCAGAGGCATGAAGGGGAAAAAAAACCCACAGCTTGTAAAATACTTATCACTGCATCACTTAACCACTCCAAAACCACAGAGTGACCAAAACGTGACCACACAACTGTTCTCCATGGAAAGAAAACAGATGGATGAATGAGCATCTGCCAACAGAAACAAGAGCAGCCCTTTAAGAAACCAAAGTATCAAAAATAACTTGTTGAGTCATGGTTTACAGAAGGAAAAGTGTCTGTGACATTAAACGATTAGGCTGAAAGTAAAACAGACCACATAGTTTGCAAATCATTTCATGTAAAATGTATGATGAAGTCATGTTTTTAAAAACGTATGTAAAGGTCAGAACATACATTTATAAAAAGAAAGAAAAATGTTGAAATCCTTGTTTTGATACAGAAACACTGAATCACTTCACCATTGTATCAACTCTACCCTGATGAAGTTCTTACCTGGATGGCTGGATAACATCTGAAGTAGTTTAAACATGTCATTCATATGCTTTTAACCTAAGGTTTGTTCACATAATACTGACGTATATTTACGTACAACAGCTAAGTTAATGTAAGCCTAATAATAAAACAACTTAAGCTTAAGAACAAATTATAAAGCAACTGGAATACTTTAAGTCATTGTCTCTACAGTACAGGAAGCAAATATGTGTTTTTATATCACAGCTTTATTTACATAGAAAAAAAATCCCACACTTTGTTTAGTGATGCTATTAAAGTGATCAGGCTGACAGTTTAAAAAAAAACGTGTTTTGAATTATTCAAAAAGGAAAAATGAAAGAATGAACAAAGACGGTATGAGGTATAAAAAGGCATTTCCTTCCAAATTTGAAGTAAGAACTTATTGGACCATTATGTTTGCTCTGGTGTAGGACATCATGAGTGAAAGATATGACGTAGGTAAGTTATTAACACCTATAAATATCTGATACAATGGTGAACAGGGGCTGCATGGTGGTGTGGTGGTTAGCACTGTGGCCTCACAAAAAGAAGGTCACTGGTTCAAACAGTGGTCTTTCTGTGTGGAGTTTGCATGTTCTGCCCATGTATGCGTGGCTTCTCTCTGGGTACTCTGACTTCCTCCCAGCGTCCAAAGACAAGCATGTTAGCCTAATTGGTTAATCTAGATGTCCCTCGGTGTGAGTGTGAGCATGAATGGTTGTTTGTCTTTCTGTGTTGGCCCTGATGGACTGGCGACCTGTCCAGGGAATACCCTGCCTCTTGCCAAATGATTGCTGGATAAGCTCCAGCCTCCCCACGAGCCTTAATTGGGCAAGCGGTTAAGAAAATGACTGACTGACTATGGTTAATTTCATGAAGCTCAATTCTTTAAAGAAATGAGACACAGAGGGGTGTTTGCTAATTGTTGTGCTTCACATCTATCACCAAAAGAATTTTCTTTGACACTAACATGTCCTCCCCTGCCCTGACCATGATCATTGACACCCCTCTTTATCTAAATAAGTGCTAAGGAAGTGCTGTTAGGACCTATCACTTGAACTCATGGCAAAGGGATGGTATAAACAACTTTTCCCCATCTAATCATATCAAATACATATTGTGATAAAAACATGTATTATTACTAAGCAATTATTTGTGAAAGTTAAAAAAAAAAAAAAAAACGAGATCTAAATTAGTCTAAAAAAAAAAAAGAATAATTAATGAGCATGATAAAAATGGCCTTTTCTAACTGATGATGTATTTACATTGAGTTCCATTTTCCAGAACTGCACATGCAGGTGCAAATATGTCCACCTGTGCAAGAGTATTTTTAAAAGTGGGACATGCAGTGCACAGGGGCAGAAAAGGGCAATTCATTAAAACTGTCAATGAGCAACAGTAACCTGACAAAAGAGCAAAGTATAGAAAAGCCCAACTGTAACAATTTGCTCTTCAGCCAACAACAGGCACACAAGAAAGGATTTTCTGTAAATGTAAGCATCAATACTATTGACAACCTTTTTTTAAAAACAAAAATCAAGTTTAATACAAAAGTACAGAACACTGGAGAGGATGAGATCACTAATGTGCCAGTGGTGGAACAGATGGGAAATAAAGTAAAATCAATACAGTAAATGTAACATTTTTAAGGTGAGAAAGCTATTATGTAGACGGGACTCTGGCACAGGAACCTCACACTGTCATTTCAATTTTGTAATTTTAGGGGCGGGAAGCACTTATCTTTGCTGAGGATAATGAAGCTAAATTATAAATACCTATGCAGTCAGTCCATCACAAACAACAGTAGAATGAAAACACAGACTGCTGTCAATAGGGTGAAGTTGCAGGCGTGTTTAGCCAAATATTTTAGTATTTTACTAAGCATCTCATGGTCTTACTTTGACACACAGCAGGATTTAAATCAGATAGACTAGGATCGCTTAACATGGCAGTTGACCCCCCCACCTTTGTGTCTTTACATCCTTTTAATGTTTAACTGTGCGGGAGCTGTCATTGAAGAGCAAAACCAAATGTTCACGTCAACTCCTTAAATCCACGGTACACTTTGTGCAGCAGTCTGCTTCAGTTAACAGGCTTCATATCCTCTTTCTGACCATTGATGGAAACCAGATGTTAATGTCTATGTCTTGACAGGACACTATGCATCATGTGAGGGATGTGCGGTGAGATTAGGAGATAATATCTGACCACAGTCATATAGCTGTATGAGTTATTAAACACATACATTCTATGCTTAGTACTTTGCAAAGGTAAAGATTTACTGCATTTAAATGACAAACTTGCGAATGTGGTAATGTAAATTACAGGTTCTATTCTTATTAGATATTTTTCTTATTACTTCACTTCCCAATGCTGGGAAACTCAAACAGGTGTTGTAAATTTTTTGAGGAATTTTTAATTGGCAAGATTTTCTGCCGGTATCTTATTTTGCATCTATTAATGTTAATTCTGGTAAACTCAGTTTGACTCAAAGGGCTGTGGAGAAACAGCTTGGACTTATTTCATGCTCTTTCTCAGAAAACGTATTGACTTTATCACGATACATTCTTTCCTTTTAAACACTATAATGCAACAGCTTGCAATGCTGTCATTCCTGAAAATAATTAGAGATCAAAATCAAATCAAACTTATTTTTTTAAGGAAACATGGATATTTTGGAACAACAGCTCAAACATTAGAATTAATATGTGGTAATGCAGCATTTATGAGAACGGGGGGGATGAGCACACTGTGAACTACACTGATAAATAGAGATCACCAGCATAGGAGTATTATGCTAAGAATTTTATGAAAATTATGACTTTTCCAGTGGAGGTATTTCAATTTCTTTTCATTCCAAAATAATTACTGTCATATGTTCATGCAATCTTAGCATGAACCAACATTAAAAAATGTTGGAAAACACAAGTATGATAACAGTTTAAAGGACTCAAACCTGTGGATATTTTTTGATGATGAAAGCTGTGCTATGCTTGAGAAACACAGCAACTGATAGAAATATATATATATATATATATATATATATATATATATATATATATATATATATATATATATATATATATATATATATATATATATATATATATATATATATATATACACACACACACACAATTGTAACTACTATGTTTTATATATATATATATATATATATATATATATATATATATATATATATATACACACACACACACACACACACACAATTGTAACTACTATGTTTTATATATATATATATATATATATATATATATATATATATATATATATATATATATATATATATATATACATATATATATATAAAACATAGTAGTTACAATTACAAGTTTCTATCAGTTGCTGTGTTTCTCAAGCACAGCACAGCTTTCATCATCAAAAAATATCCACAGGTTACCACATTGTAATATACCACATTTTTACAGTATTTTATCTCCAAAGACGAATACAATGATACTTTCTTGCTTATTAGTGATATTTCAAATTTATTTTCTTTGATTTATTTTGATGTATTCTATATAATATTTATTAAATAATATATAAGCATAATTATATTATGTAAATATTTGATAAAATTCAGCTGTCTCCTCTTTCTTTCCTAATTATCACAAAGGCAAAAAACTTTCTTTAGTGAGTGGTTAGGTATTGGATGACTCACTAACATCTACTGCAGTGATTTATTTACAAATATATCATCCTCATCCATGAATATGCAAGGACTTGTCCAAACACAGTATATTCTACATTATTTTTACTTTGCACCCCTCCTTTACGAATATCCTGCTTTTCTAAAATGCTCCCACCCCCAAATAATCAGGTTTTGGTATTAAAAGTACATGTTAGGGTTAGAAAAACTAACACTTCCCTTTACTGAAGCATGATGTGGTAGCTTTCTTGAATTACACATTTTTCCAACAACGAATTCTCCTGAGTGTTGCCATACATATGTTGTCAATAAAAATGGATCTATTCTAACTTTCAGCCAAGGAAATTTATGGCAACATCAGAAATGTAGTAGCCAAAGTGGGGTCTGCTAAAATCCCTAAGATGCACCACAGTATATCTTCCATGGAGCTGTGATAACTGGAGGGACGACATTATGGCAACAAAGAACCCCCATGTGTATTTCTTGTTTTGAAACATATTTGAATAGGGACTGGGAACATAACTCCAACTGGGAGGATTATTTCAAGGTGCAGAATAAATTGAAATGTGATGTGAAAAACAGATTCAAAAATAAAAGGCAGCAAGGGAAGTTTTAGTCCACACAGATACCAGACTGAAGTGGTCACTTCACTACTTTTCTGTTTGAGTCACCATGAGAAATGCTATATAAATCTATGACGGATTTAGCAGCAACACTAAAGTGCTTGAAGAAAAGAAACTGAAGTTTACAACAATAAAATCTTAGGAACATTAAAAGGATCCAAACAACCCTGGATGGATCAGCCAAGTGCTGGTGTCATGACTATCATGTCAAACGGCGGGTGAAATGTAATCCTCAGTGTTTTTGCTTTGTAAACCTAGTTTCCCCTGAACTCCAGGGTGGAAGAGCACAAAAAAAGAAGAAAGAGAGCAGAGAACAAAACAAAATGCTTACTACCCGCAGAATTGTTTGGAGAAATAACAAAGCAACAATTACACATGCCACACATCAATTATGTGTAACTGTTACAGCTGTAGAGTGGCAAGACTCACGTTGCCTTGTTCTGCTTCTTCTCCAAACAAGCATTTCCCTTACAGCATAGGTGAGGCGAACACAGCATGCACAATAAATCAAGCCAAATGTAATCAGTGTTTCTCATACTCTCATGTCACCTAAGAAAAGTTGGCAAAAACAATAATTAATGTGTCCCAGTCCTATGATGGTTAACGCACTGGATCTGGCTCTCATCCTGGATTGTCAAGACTAGTAATTCAGTCTAAAAATAGTCGATGAAAGCACAAAGATTTGCTGTTTTCTAACAGTTGCTGTGAAACATTTTTCCTCAAGGGTTCTATATAAAACAGAGTTATCAAGTTAAATTGATAAATGCTAAGCTACTTGTGGATGCCTCTAAAATCTGCAGTGTGGACTCAAATAAAAACCTCTGCTGAGTTATGCTTATTGTAATCATCCAGCTAGCTCTGCGATCGTGCTTTGTGGAATAAACCACAGAGAGAAAAGCAATTACCAGCAGACCAAAGAAAAGAACAGAAACACAAAACCTTACAAAGATAAGCCGTAATGCCGACAATACTGATAATAAACTGATCCCTGAATGATTCGTTGCAAAAACACAACTGCTCTGAAATTATTACCAAGTGGGACAAACAGCTTGCGGCTTATCATTTTAATCAACCCCCTATCTGGTTTAAGCAAAGCGTTATGTCGCAATCCCAGGCATTTGTCATTTAAGTACAGTTTTGGGTAAAATAAATAAATAAAAAAATAGCACAGTTGACATGCACTTTTAACTCTATAGCCTGCAAAACTGCAAATATTAAAGAAAGATTCTGAAATCTGAAAATGCAGAGCCCTGGTGGAGCAGGCCTATAAAACAAACAAACAAACATAAAAATCAAACAAGCATGACAATATCTGTGCAAATGATGAATACTTCCAAAGTTGATGTGAAGCTATACACACACACACACACGCACACACTGACACACATATGCATTACACACACAACCCTTAATCTGTCTGGTAAAAACTACAAATAAATTTATCAAAGCATAAAAATAGTAAAAATGAATTATTGAAAAAAATCATATAAAATAAACTGTTTAATAAGAACATAGAACCCTTAAGCTAAGGTTTTCATGTTATTAGGTAACGTTTCATAGTTGTTTTTTTAAGGTTAAATGGCATGCAAATTATTGCATATTTTTCACAATTTAAACTGATTTGGCTTAAAGAAATCTGTTTACGACCATAACATGTTCCAAGATGCACAACAATATCCCCCAGAGCACCTAATGAATGCCATAAGCTTGTATTTTCCTTTGGCAAGTGTATCCTGCCAACTTAAATCACTGTTGGTTTCCTTTGAAAAACCCCTCTGCCTCCACACCAAGGCATAAAAAGGCTGGTAAACGAATGCTTTTAGAGAAAAATGCTGTGTAAAAAAAAAAAAAAAAAAAAAATCCACATTCATACTATCAAAGTCAAGGCATCATAGAGCTTTTGGTGCCTCTCGTTGACCTGTCAGGACTGCTGGGCAGTCATCTGCAGCTTACACTGTGCAGGTGAACTGAAATGCACCCAGGACACATTATCTTGGCTCCTAACTGCAGCAGTTTTTCTTCTTAAAATAAACAGTGTGGGAAACAACCATGGCTGCAGCCAATAACCATAAACCAACATCATTATGTTAAAACAGTGTTTGAGATTTGAAGATCAAACAGGATGTCACTGAACCATAGCCAGAAGTTTGTTAAGCAAAGCTAAAACAAAACTACACTTGGCAGACTCCAGCCAGGATCTCCAGCAATCTGTCATTGTTTAGGTCTCATATATTTTTTTAAGTGAACCATACAGAAATGGATTTGATATAAATTAAGATCTTTGGCAGCTTGTTTGAAATAAGTTGTATGATATTGCCTCTAAAGTTAGAGCACACATGACACGAATATTAAACATGAAAGGCATGTAAATAAAGCATCACATTCTGACTAGATTTACCCACCACACATGACAACGTTAAAGTACCCCAGAGGACATTATCAGGAAGCTCTGTGAGAAAAGAAAATGATGCAGTAGCACTAATCTTGCTCTTGTTTTAGCTAAATGGTTCGGTTTTCCAAACACACACAGATAAACAAAGATCTGTTTAAGTTTACTGATGTCTGCAAAATACATTTTTGATGTTCCTAATTTGTAAAACAGGATCTTTTCAATAAAGTTGCTTGATGTTTTAGACTTTTTTTTTTCTTCAAACAGACTTTCTTTGAGGACAGTAGTTTCAAATCTTTTGTCATAATGCCTTTGAGGCAGCCCTGACAGAGTAGCTTCTAACACCTTAATCTGCAGCCTCTGACAGGAGTTGTGCTGTGAGGCAATGCTGTGTCTGCTGCGTCTGTGATCTGACATAATTAAAGCCAGTATTGGTGCATCAGAGCATATAAGGTCAATTTAGACAATGTTATGATCCCCTTAGCTCACAAAAACAGGGCACATACGAAATCTATGCTGGTTCCACTATTTCAAGAAGTTCTTGTTCCTATTTATACTACTTCAACACAATTGGACAAGTTAAGTGTATCTTTCAGCCTCAATCAATGTTTAAATCTTATAGATCATATTAACTTTGCTATAATAACTATATGCAATGTTTTTTCTTTTAAAGAAACTTGTTTATCATTTTCGTTTTTTAAATACTATTTTAGGCAATAAAAGTGTAATTTCTTCTCAAACTGATCAGAATTATTTATCAGTATAACTAACAGGTCCAGCTTCACATCCTTTGAGGCTTTTATCATGGATACATGAAACACATTTCTTTTTCTTTTCTTTTTTTTTTTTTTTTTAAATTTCTGATACAACAATTGGAGGAGCATCTGTACCTGTAACATGTCGTAACTTCTCCAGTCGACTTCACGCAGGGGTACTTTGTGGTGGAAATGTTATTTTCAGAGCACTTCTCCCTGTGAGAGGGAGATTGTTGAAGCATATTTGGTATCTTGTAAATTTCTAATATAATTAACATCACTGTGTACACGTGTTAAAACGTAACTATACCCTTCACTGGCATCTTCCTCCTGGTAGGACCAAAGCAAGCCTCCTGAGAAGCACATGCAGGTGACGGTGAGCAGCAGAGGACTCCTGTTGGGTTTCAGCAGCATGACGTCGGTCCGGTCACCTGGCTCCTGTCGACGGTCCACTCTGGAGGCGCGAACCCTCCTCACTGCTTCACCCTCCGCTCAGTAAAGCTGTGAAGCACACAGACAGACCCTCCCATTCACCAACAACTGGTGGTGTTACTTCATTCTTGCGGTGTTGCCACAGAAAGTTGCTTAACTTCATCTTCCGTCGCATTTCCAGCTTACTTTTCTTTTTCTTTGTTTTCTTTTTTTACAAAGTGCGTCAGAAAGCCGACCATCATTTAGCCTACTTTATTTACTTTACCAACACACAAACACGACTTGAGTTTTATGGGTTTCTTTCCGTGACACGTCAAAAATGAATAGTTTAGAAAAGAAGTTATGCTGAAACGCGCACGCGCATGCGAGCACGCGCTCGACGGAGAGGCGCGCTACGTGCCTTCACGTTGCTGCCGCCGCGCGACTGTACGGAAAATTACACCATAGCCGTGAACGTCGAGTGCGTAACCTAAATTAATGCAGTTTTGTTTAAATGAATGCAGATTTATAGAGGAACCAACCTGAAGATTCCTGCAATGCTCAGATTTAGGTGAAATGTGCCAGTTTAGATACACTTAAAGGTTGATGTTTGGATCAATAATAAAATGTTGGCCTATTGTATCAGTTCTAGCCCTGCCTATAATTTGTAGGCTACCTCTTTCTTTTACAACTATTTACATCATGTTTTCTAGGCTGAATAGTACAGTCAGAGAGCTGCAGTCTTATCCCAGAAAATTATCAAGGGACCAAAAAGAAAGGTGAAATAAACAAAATTAGGCAAAAAAAAAAAAAAAAAAAAAAAAAAAGGACCTAGAAAAATAATGCATGATATTATTGTTAGACATAAAGTGGGCAAACTAAGTCTTAAATGAGCCTAAATATGATAGAAAATGAAGATTTTGCAAAATTACCTAAGATGCAAAACAAGCTTAATAAATAAAAAGACTAAATTATTGCATTTAGATGCAAAACAAAATAACCACGCCACACTGGGCGCGAAAGCAACCACAAAGAGAGATTTGTCCCACAATTACTAACAAGACAGAACTTTGGTTGTCCAGCAGCTTACATTGAAAGGCACAACAAAAGTTTAAAAAACAAATTAGTCGATAAAACTCACTAAAAGCAGTGCAAACAGAAAAATAAAAACAGATTAAACTGTGGAATCAGACAACAGAATCAGAGCATAGATGGATGAGAAGGACTGAATATTAATATTAAAGTGCTGGCAGCAGGAAGAAACAGAAGACTAAATCACTCTGTCCTGCAGAGAACTGAGCAACTGCTCCTATGTTGTCCAACACTGCCTGGACCTTTCGCAGTATGCATGTGTTCACCACAGTGCACAGTGAGTCCAGCCTCAGAAACACCACTGAAGAAGCTTGTTTCACCAGTCCGTCCAGCATCCTCTTGTCCTTTTCTGTAATGCTACTTCCACAGTAGACATGAGCAAAAAAGAGTGAGCTCACCACCACAGATTGGTAAAACATGAAGCATCTTGCAAGGACTTCAGTCTCCTGAGAAAATACAGACAGCTCTGTTTGGTAGTCGTAAACAAATTCTACTGTGTGCAAAGTGAACAAGAAGGGAGCCAGAACAAAGAGATTTGGTCAGAATTATATGTTGGATGGTTATATGGACAAAAAAAAGACAAAAATATCCAGCATGAAACTATCTTTTTTTGTTAATGTAACAACAGAATGGAGGTCTTGATATATACCAGAACGACAATTTTAGGTTTCAAGTTATTTCATTAAGTGCCCTATATAAGGGTTAAACAATCAAATGGAATATAATTTCTGAAGAAGCCTCCAGAATCAGTGATCCTGTCTATTCATGACCAGAACATTTTATACTACACTTGTATTAACATTCTGTAGGCTTTTCCATGCATGTTCTTGTCAGTGCAAGTTCATGTCATGTCATGTCAGTTCATAAAATTGGGTCTATGTTTGCACTTCAACTAGCTTTCACTTGCAGGTCACAATCTGTCAGATGTGATTGGATGAGGTACTGGGAGAGATCAGCTGACACTTTAATGGTTAAACTGAAAATTAGGAATGCCTTTTTCCCACTGCTGCATGTTAAATGATGCATAATGTAGCTGAAAATACAGCTGGATAGTTTAGAAGCTTATATCCAATCACTTTGAAAGAAATCAGATATTTCCAGTGGATGCCTAAAACTGAAGATGCCTACATTTATTAATCATGCACTAATTTGATGTATTTTCCTAAAATATTTAGAGGTTATGAAAAATTTAATATGACATGAAATTGTAAAATCCTCACTAAAACAACTAAATGATCTTGTCTTGGATCTAATTTGAATTGATGATATGTGATCAGGAGGTTTTTATGTTAATTACATGGCTACTATTGACTTTTTACCCAAATGTTTGTAATTTCGTTGAATGTTTATAGGATAAATTAATCACTAGACAACTTCATTAAACTATTGTCCTAAGACTACTTATTAAACCATGTAGCAAGTGTGAGATCCATGAAACAATTTTCAAATGAGTATGTTATCAAAATATTTAAAAGTATGAAGCAAATTGCCACCTTGTGTCAGACAACCAGGAATTTAAGTCATCACAAATAAAGTTAAGTGGCTTGCTGAAAAAGAAAAATGGCAGAGTTTATTAATCAACTGAGAGTTCAGATAAAAATAGCAAAAGCTCCAGTGGACAAAGAAAACCTATTTATAGTCTGTATTCCTTTTGGCACAACACACATTTCATTATAGCATGTCTAAATGTCACTGATTTTGTGGCCGGCTGATGAAACAAAGCAATGCTCATTAACGACTGCATCATATGGCTGCATCATAGAACAGCCTCATTTAAACAGATCATTATGATGCATCAATCAATTAAATGCTCAGCGGGGACCAAACTGTAACCTTTATGTTCTGCTAACTCACCTCTGTGCTCACTCAGTCTTTAGGTCAAGTACTCCACGAAGGCGGGGAGAAACCCTACAAGTCTGCTGTTGACCTTATTTCTGAATTACCTTGTCCTTGTCCTTGTGGCCTCCACCTGCAGGTGTGGTCATAGCACCAGCAGTGTTTACCTGCATGTGCAGACCTTATTTAGTTACTCAGGAATCCAGTATGGCATTACAGTGTGTTATATAGCAGAGAAACTGAAGAGTCTGTAAAGGATACCACCATGAAACAAGAAGACTATGGTGTCGCTTACATCCACTGTGGCCGCTTTTCTTCCTCAGAGGTCAGCGAGGTATGATTAAACTTAATGCTGGACATTAGTAACACGACATTAGTGAGGGTGTCTATTCAGAAGGAAGGTAATAAAATCTTTCCATTTAAAATGAAGGGTATTTTTCTTATTGGACACTGTGAACAGTCCCTCTTCTAGTACCATTTAGCAGAAAATGACACCTTGATCCTGTTTCAAAGAGCCTGCTCATGTGTGACCATTTCAGTTTGAGGGAAAGCAGTGTTTCACTGGTCTGCTGGTTTCATTCCTACAGCACCTCTACTGCATGCTCCAACTCTGGTGCAGTTCAGTTTCTGGCCACTTGATGGCCCTTTCAACCAAGAGATCTCACCCCCACCTGCTCCCTCCACCCCCCTCCACACACACACACACACACACACGCACGCACGCACGCACACACACACACACACACACACACACACACACACACACACACACCTTTCGCCACTATCGTCATCGTTGCCCACAAAATGGATGACAGCTTTTAGAAATACCAGGGTGCGTCACGACTCTGAGGTGCACATGCTGTGCCATTTACGTTCCACCTGTTTTGATGCCTCAGCAGCCCGAAAGGCAGAGAAAAATCATGCCTGCAACGGCACAAGTAACCAATTAATGTTGCAGCCTGATACTGCATCAAAGCTTCAGGGCTAACAAACTCACTCACATCTTCTGCCTTAAAGAAATGAAATAATTATCCATGACTCATTAGCCATGTCATCATTTTCTAGAAAACAACAACAAAGGCAGCCTATAAACTCTGTTAGAGTACTTGTGAACTCAGAAGTGATTAACAGGTGTACAGAGACATCGAGTGGCCCCACTATTTGTTTTCTGCTCTCACACTGCAACTAATTCAGGTGGTGTTGTTGAGCTGTGCTGGGAGTTTTTCAACCCTGATGGATTGTTGAGATCATTATTCTCCCACTTAACAAGCAAACTCTTACTCAATCTGTATGTTCTGTGCAGAGAAAAGTGTTTCCTCAATCGGGGAAGCAAATGGTTCCCAAATTAAATCAGGCAGAAAAACAATTAAAGGGGAAAAATGCAGTTGGCAGGGCTTTTGTGTGGGAAGAAATCAGTAATTAAAAAAACAAACAAAAAGTATCTGTGTCTGGACTTTGTCCTGATTAAGGAGCCATCATTAACATCTCAGCAGGAGAGCAGAGTTAAAGCAGCTAGAGGTGTAAATGATTCCACCTGATTAGTTCAAGTAGACTCAGTTCATTTGTTTGGCAAAAGAAAATCTCTCATTGCATTTTGTAGTACGCTGGCGAGCTGTGCAAACAGAGCATGTGCCATGAAAAGTGATTTGGTGTCTTGAGGGTTGCTGACATTGACATGAACCTTTGCATGCTTAATGAATTCCACACCATGCAACACTGCAGCAGTGGAATATACCCAAACATAGTCTTTTATCCCCTCAGTGCTTTCGCACACAAGGGATGGCAATGAGAATGTTGCAGGGAAAGAGCATCCCCGCTGTCAAACTCGCCTTTCTCTGTCTTTCTCTCCCTTCACAGTGCAGCACTGCAGTGCTTCTCTGCACATGCCCAGACAGACTGAGGGAGAGCCACAGCAAGTTTGAGCTCACTAAAAACATTAACAGCCTACATCGTTCACGAAGCCCAGTGTGCACGCCTTGCACCAGGAGCACGTCTAACTCAAAACGGGATTGTTAAAATGTTGTTCACATGGACACTTTCAGCCTTTACTAAAACCTCTCTTTCTTTTTTTAGAGGGCTGGCTGCTGTTGTCTCAAGGTCACTGCTTCTCACAAACTCAATCTGCTCCGCATAGAGTAATACAGGGTCAGTCAAGCTTAAATACACAGCATTATACCACATCTCTTTAGTAATATAATCCCTTACAGATTAAAATCTGTTTAATAATGTATCATTCATTGCTGTTCAGTTAATTGTTTTTCTACCACTGCAATGAAAATATATGTTTTTGGGGGACTATTTTACAACAGGCCACAATTTAGATTGTCTTAAATTTTATTTACCATTATAAATCCTGATTTTAAGATTCTTTTACTTGTTTATAAATGCCTTAATGGTCTTGGGCCTTCTTATTTATCCTAACCTTCTTTTTAATTATGAGCCTTCGCGGACCCTGAGGTCCTCTGGTACTGGCGTTTTAGTGGTTCCTAAAGTCAGAACTAAGACATACAGTGAGACCTCTGACTGTGGAACAGCCTGCCAGAGAGCCTCAGGACCGCGGAGACTGTTGATGTTTTTAAAAAGAGGCTCAAGACACACCTTTTTAGCTTAGCACTTAACTGAATTTTATTTTACTCTATTTACTTATCTTAATTTACTTCATTTATTAATTAATTTATTTTTAAATTGTTTTATTAGATTTCTTATTTTTAATACATTATTGTGAAGTCCTTCTATGTATATATGTATATTTTCTTTTATTGTTGCTCTTATTTCTTACTGCTTCTTCAGGTTATTCATCTTCTGGTTTTAACTCCAGTGTTTTCCTTATGGGGATCCAGCACGCTGGGGGCCCTGCCTGTTTGGTCTGGGGGCTGTTTTCATGATGACCGTTGCTGTTTGGGTGGCGCGGGGTCCACCACTGCAGCTTCACGGCTGCGGGGTGGCCCCGTTGCTGTCTGGGAGTTGTGCGGTTGCTGTGGCAGCGGCCCCTATGAGCATGCGGGGGACTGGCTCCTAGTGTGGATGGATCCCGAGGTATTGTTTCCTCACATCAGCACCAAGTCAGAATTTTTATCACTTACTTAATGTTTTTAGTTGTTTTATTAACCAGAATTCAGTTAAAGAGACAGTATTCAGGGAATGATGTTTTTCGGGGAATGTGGGTGGGTTCTTTGCTCTATGTCCTTGTGTGTGTGTGTGTGTGAATGTGTGGAAAGAGCTTGTGTCTATTATTTTTAAATGCCTTTTTATCCACTGTTTGTTTTAATCCTTATGACTTGATTTTATCCTGTAAAGCACTTTGTGTTGCCTGAGGCATGAAAAGTGCTCAAGAAATAAAGTTTGATTTGATTTGATTTGATTTAAATCCTGTCAGAGAATATTTAGGCAGGCTAAGTACTCTTTACAAAAAAGAAAGGTGGATAAAATCCTAAAACCTTCCATACAGTCTAATTCTACTGTAAGAATCATGTTTGTGTAAAAGGCCAGATGGAGTGCACAAGATAGTCAGGGGACTTAGTAGCTTTAACAGCTAAAGGTTTCCCATTTTCAGATGTCTTGATGGTCACATGTTGCTTCTAAAATTCATTCCTAAGATGACCATATTGCCTACTTTTGAAGCTCCAGTCCTCCAGATCTCTACACTGACTTCCTGTCTGTCAGAAAACTGACGTTAAACTCCTGCTGTTGATGTAGAAAGCACTAAATGGCTTGGAGCCAATATGCATCCAGGATCTTCTGGTTTGTTATGAACCAACCAGATCCCAGATCATCGAAGTCAAGTCTACTTTCTGTTCCCAGAGTCAGAATGAAACATGGAGATTTTATGCTCCTCACATGTGGAACAAACTCCCAGAAAACTGCATGTGTGTTGAAACACTCAGCTGCTTAAAATCAAGCTTAAAAAAGCTATTTTCCATTGCCTTGTATCATAACAAATACTAATCCCACACACTGTAATTTTCATATCTTGCATTCTATCTAGTCTATTTGAGATTTTTCTGTCACTATTAACTTGCTTTTATTTTTTAAAAAGTTTTTTTTATGGACTTTTTGATGCAGCACATCATAAACTATAAAATGACTTGGAGAACACAGACCTCTGCCAAGTAGCTCATTTCCACCCATATTGTGATTTCCACCCGACATTCACTGCTTTTAGATTTCTGGATTAATTTATAATGAATCCACAGTGTCTTGATTAAATTGTGGTGTTTTTTTTGTTCGTTTGTATCTTAATTTGTTCTCTTGCAGTGATGAAATTTTTGCCGAAAAATAAAACATTTCAGGAACCTCACTTGTGTTTTTTGGGAGAGCACCCTGACTTTTTATTGACCCTTTTAAATAAAGACTCCTTCAAAATTTACTGGATTCAGGAGGTGATCCAGATCACTTCCAAAATTTGATGGAAACTAAGTTATACCACTTCTCAGGAAAAGAATCATATAAATTCGTCCATTAGTTTTGGCATAAAGTTGATAAAAATGGACATAGAGGTGGACAGACAGACAAACAGACAGAGAGAGAGAGGTGGAGGTAATGATGGATTTTCATTTGGTGAAATGGTGAAATAGTTTATTAATCTTATAAGGATTTTCAAGATGGATAGACACTGATGTAATATGGTGACCCACCACCTTAATAAGGGATTCTAATGTTGATTTTATTACTAATTTGTTATTGATCTTCCCTTTGTCCCTCTAAACAAAGTCATAAAGTTTTCATATACAGAGATACAAACTTACCTAATGCAAGGAAAATGGAAGTGGCATAGTGTGGCCCTATCATCATGGCTGTGCAATCCACTGCTGTGGCAGCAGGTTAATGCACTTTTCATACTGCCATCTCATGAGAACAACTTCCTCTTCAACATGTTAGTGTGATTCGGACTCTCTGCTTGCACCAGCTGTTCACTGGTGAGTCACATTAGGTGCAAAGAGATGTGCAGTGTGAGGAACTCTTGCTTTTCGGTTGCTGTTAACCTCTACAGAGACGCCTCTACTGTTGAAAAAGCAATCTCTTCTTGGATTTGAAGAGGAATAGGAGCATTATCCATAGCCAAAAGGGCATGACTCCAATAACACCTCAAAAGTGCAGTTTCATAGTAAAAACAGCATGTTATATATTTTCATTTGCAGAAGTTCCATGGGATCAATCTTGCAGACTCATTGTGGAAACAATCAAAATCTGGATTGCTGTAAGCTGATTTATAGCAAGCCAAAAGCATGCAAAAAACATCAACACTAACAGTCACGAAGACTAGAATTTACTCTGAGTAGAATGTATTTCACAGCACATGTTCTCCTAAATGGAGCTGTGATCAATAAATATGACCTCGGTTTAGTGTCCTTGAAATGGCTACATTTCACTGCTGCTATTATGTTCCTCCACCCTACACACACACACAACCTCTCCTCTGGTTCTCCTGACTCAATTTTACCATCCAGACACGTGTGCGCACAAACACAAGTACAGTCCACTACATACAGAATTAATTTCATCTTTATCCTCATATCAGATTCTAATATCTGTAGATTGTCCTGTGTGGTGCCCTCTGTGAAGAACTACACATGCTTGTGTGGATTTGTAAAGGGGGGGAAAAACATGAGAAAAAATGGTAGTTGGTTCTTGCAAAAAAAAAAAAAAAGAAAAAGAAAAAAAAAGGTCTGACAGGACCTTTGACAGATCCTTTTATATCAGGATGTACCAAAATTTAGAACCAGAAAAACCAATGACTCAACTCATGCAAGGAATAAGAATAAGAAGGATTATGTTTCTTTAGAATGCACTTAGTAGTAATGAAAATGCAAAAATAATGTGTTTTTTTTCAGATAATAAGTTTATCTAAATGTGCTGTGATGTTTTGTGGTATCCAGCTCCCACATTTCCTTCCTGAACTTGCCCCTGGGAAGGTCACACAGACCTAGCTGAGAATGTTTTGCCTCCTTCATTAAAAAAAACCGGATGTACTGAAATTATTATATTAGTGTGAATAGCATTTACATTCAAAAGTGGTCACATTACAGACAGAGGAGATTAATTAATTACAATTTATGTAATCAGTGACTCAAAATTAATAAAGCACAATAAAAAAAATCTTATTAAGAAATATTGCAATTAAATCTTAACTATAAATGTCAGTATTTGCAAGCAAGTGGTAAGTGTAATCTTCATTCTTCCCATAAAGTCTGAAAAAAAAAAGCTCATGGTGATCAAGACCAACACAAGTCTCATAACATGGCTCATCATCATTTAAATTAGTTCTGAAGCATTGCACATCATCCCTGCAGCAAATTTATGGCCCAGTTGTGGCAACATGCACCAGTACACCGAGCCATGCGGGTTTGTGGGGAAGATATTAACATCTCCACAAGTTTCCTCGTCGTTGCCTTGAGATATACGAATCTGCAGAGCTGTGACAGTCATCGATTTTTATAGCTCAGCAGCTGTTTTCTTTAAGAAATTCTGGAAAAAAAAACATTGGACTGCTTTGATTGAAGGGGGTTTGGGGAAGAGATGGGGGGCTGACCTGCATGTACAGTTCAGTATCAACACAATGCAGAGGTGCACACCTCTTACAGTGATCCTTCTTGGCAAGCTGTAAACACAAAGGTGAGGATGTTGCCCCTGGATGGGTTTCTCCCCCCCTCTGTCTTGTCCAGTCTGTGTCAAGTTACAGCAGGGACTGTTTTTAGTCTACAAACATTTTCCTATATTGCATCTTCTAATTACTGGGGTTGTTAGTATTTATAGCATCTCTTTGTATTCATGAAATACTTTGTGTTGTTTGGTTGTGCGATTGTGGTGCTTTGTCATTCAGAGGACAATGACTGAAATGATGAATCTATATGTTTTACAAACCTAAAGTCTTGATTTATGTTACTGTCATATGTGAGCTGTAAGCACAGAAGTGAATACATATGACAAATTTTGTGCATTCAGAATACTTTTAGAAAATTATTAAACTTCAACGATTCTCATGAGTTTAATTTTCAGGGCTCACTGGACCTGAAAGAAATGTGATTTTAATTCAACTGGCAACCCACGTTTTCCACGTATACCCTGCCATGTTATGTTTGCGTTGACCAAAAATCTGTTTAATGTGCATGTTCCGTATAGGCCCTTCATTATGTAAAGGCATTTTCACAAGGTCCACGTGATTTATTTTATGGTAATAGGGCTGGTATTTAAACATGCTACCACAACTCCTTTGCCAAGGTGATTTCTATGTTTAAAAAAAGAATGGAAAAGCACTGTTTTCCTGCTAGAACTGAGCTGATTAGTTAGCTGAATGTCATGTATTCAATTCATCCATCACCCCAACCTTCATCACCCATGTTAGAATGACATATTTTCATTATTTACTCAGTTTTGAGGGTTTAAAACTGTTTAAAGCTCACACTAACGATAAACCAAAAAGAGTTTTTTTTTGCAGTTTTTCTTTTCCTTTGGACAATAATGAATCGGTTAAGATGAATGTTAATGATACAAACAATAGTGAAAAATTCAAACAGTAATATGATTACATATGCAAACCTGGTGTTAAAGTGTAGGTTTGTTTCTAATAAATTTTTCTTTTGTTTCTTGATATATTGAGAATATCCTGCAGTCACTGAAAAATTTGCTCCACCAAATAGTAGAGCAGACTGTTAAAGGGCTGAGCAGGACAACCATATGAAGGCGGCTTTAATAAGATAATAATAATGGAACTCTCACCAGCATTTCATGGTTTGATTGGATTGAATTTTTATTTAAAAATCTGTTTTGAAAATAAAAATCTATTATCAATGCATCTCAATGTGTCTTGAGTTTTTTTCTTTTGTTTGACTTTCTGTACATCACTTTCTTCCCTCATTGTGTGGCTACTTGGTACTTTCCAAGCAAAGTGTTTAAAACAATTTCTCATTTGTTAATGTCTAATATTTGCAAAAACTTAAGTCAGTATGTTAATTTAAAATAATTAATCTATAATAGTTTACTTTCTGTAATTAAATCAAAACATCTAGAAACAGTGGAGCCAGTTTTCCACCGTTTTCCAGCACTGAAAAAGACACATGAGGCCTGTAACAGGCTACTTGTGGTGAATTAATGCACACAGTGTATTCTAAATCACTAACAAAAAATGACTAAATCCTGAGTAAGAAACACTATGAAGCCCTCTCCAAGTTGAGACATAATTTTGACACGTCTCCCATCAATGTTCCTCAGGTTGACAGCCAGGTGTTTTTCATCTGTCCCTGGCTGGACATACAGAGTGGTTTCTCATGTTTCCAAAATATTTTAGTTAAACACAACACAAGCCAAAGTTCTCTTATTCATGAAAAATGAGGTCAGATCTCAGATCCTTTGCATCTTCCTTTGTGGGTTCTTCCTTTTGCAGTGTGGCAACATAATTTTATAATAAAAATAAAATGATTAAACGATTATTTCCCCAACCCCAATTAACAGCATAAGAATGGCTAAGATCTGAGTCCTGACCTTGATTACATTTTAATTTTCTCACCTGGATAATGCTGAAACTGCATGAGCAAAACAGACAATTAAATAATAGGAAACATATAGTTGCCACTGTAGCTAATATATATATATATATATATATATATATATATATATATATATTTTTTTTTTTTTTTTTTTTTTTTTTTTGTAAATATGAAAGTTTTTTCTATTATTATTTGGGTTGGGGTGGGGGGGGGGGGGGGGGGTACTTAAGGTTTTACATTTACTTGATACAAATTGGTTTATGTTTGCACATTTTCAAAGATATTTGAAATTCTGATTGAATTTCAGGTTTGACAACATGCTCACCAACATGTGAAACATTGATTAAATTGACATTAAAAAAAAAAAAAAAAAAAACAGAAACAGAGGACCAGATAATTCTTTTTCCAATATATTCTTCTTAGTTTAAAATCCTACTTCTTTGTTTTATGTATTTGTATTGATCTAAGAGTTTTGGGAAGCTTGCTTTTCTACAAGCCCATTTATATCGTTCATCTTCAGACTAGTTTTCTTTTTCTCCTTTGGAGCCACATCAGGTTTTATACATGGTTGTGGATAATCCCCCAAAATTTTAAAACTGACATTTTGTATGCAATCATTACAGATCTTCAAATCGGACTAATTAAAAAAAAAAACAAAATGAGTAAATTAGAAGTAACTTGGAGCAGGCCTGAACCAGCTTGCAGTTTCAAGGTGTGACGCTCTAACTTTTGTACTTGTTTCATTTATAGGAAGGACAGAAGCTAATGGGTTCATACATGTTTGTTCTATTTTTTTTGTAAGCAAGTTAAAGAAATATTACTTCAACTTTCCATTAGTACTTTGTATGTGCTAAGCTCTTGGTTTCACATGGAACACTAATGGAGTCTATTGTAAGTTCCCCTTCAGGCTATTAGCTCAGGTGTTCTGCAGAGAGAAAGTCCTTGTGCATATACATAAAAAAAAAGATATTTTCTCTCTGGTGCTTTCTTTATTTGGCATCAAATGTTTATGGCAAAAATGTTCATAACAGCAAAAGCAAAAGACCTCACTGAACTCCTTCAGGAAGCCTGGAGCTTGTCGAAATCTTGGCAGTTACAGCGCAGTGACTGGCAGCTTTTATCAATAATACTCACAAACACTCGATGATATAATTACCTGCTAAATCTTTTGACAGGGTTGCACTTAACAACATTTACTGGATTATATCTTTCCTCATCAGGTACTTGGCAGAGGCTTAATAATTCTCCACTCAGTCTGACATCTCATACACTGTCCAGCTGACCTGTATGAGCGTGTCCCCTGATTGCATTTCATGGGCTCGAGCCAAGTTGTCAATCACAGATCACCGCCAGCCAACGCCTCCACTGTTTTCTGTTTTTTTTTATTGATTTGCCCTTGAAAAATGCCACGCATCGGTTAGTCATAAATTTAAAATGCCAGTATGGTGGCAACAGTTGGTGGAGCAGTAAACAAAAAGTCATGCTGGCTGTGTAGGTGGTGGCCACAGCTCAAACTTGCTGTGCTTCTGTCCAGCTGTGTTACACCCTCCAGAATTACATTTAAGACAAATAGAGCACTGACCGAGGTAGGAAACACTCACAGCTGCACAACTTCTAGTTTTTGTCAAATGCAATTTTCTATAACCTAGATATGATAGTAGTAGGCCTACATAGTTACATCATGTGTTCAGTTTCATCGATTTTGAAAAGAAGCGATCTGTATTCCTTGTACTACATTAACATATACTGTAGAAGCATGGCATTTAATTCTGTTGATTAGAAATCCCAAAGCTCCCACTTGTCAGGGCTTAAAATTTCCAGCAGTAATGAAACTGTAACTTCAACCCATCTATGACATTTATATTTTACAATCAACAGAAGAATGAATGTATGGGCTAGATGTGTGTTTTATGCTTACTTTCCTCTGACTTTGAGCAAAGTTTTAGTCAGCTGGCATTAAGTGTAGCAGAACAGATTGATTTCTAAGTAGGCATTTGCCACAGAGGATATTCAATCCATAAATGAATTTAACTTTGATTTGATCTAAAGGGCTAAATCAATCTCTTCCCTGTTTTATCAGCAAAGGTGTTGGTGTTTTGCTTAAAAACATTAGTACATATTTATAATAACTCTATTTTGCCTACAGTAAACATAACACCAGCAATCCATTTTTGTCTCTTAACCCTTTATAGGGCACTCAATGAAATACCTTGAAATTAGAAATTTTAACCTAAAATTGTCCTTCTGGTATGTACCAAGACATCCATTCTGTTGTTACATTAAACAAAATTGTTTTATGTTGAAAATAAAAGAAAACAAAATTATCAAAAATAGTCACTTGCTTGATGAAGAGTTAAACATACATAAAATATTTTACTATAAACATTTTTTACTTTGTTTGCATTGCTGATTTCCTTCATGTGCACTCACTCCTTACGAATACAATTTTAGATTATTTTAGTATCCTCTGGTGGCACATGGTTGTGCACCCCCCCCCCCCCCCCCCACCCCCCCCACCCCTTCCTGCCCATGCCTCAGCTTCATCTATGCATATTAATGAAGCTTAAAATAACCAGTCTTACCCTCTGATTTAAACAATATACAGTACCATAGTTTAAAATGAATCAGGAAACCTCCAATGAAAAATGATTATTTAATTCAAATATGCATTAAGCTTTATGTGCAGAAAGCATTCATGCAGACACAGCATCAAATTAACATGCATTGAACAGTTTTTGCTTGGAGGAATAAAACACCAGAAACAGACAGAAATATACAATATATAGTATAATGTATGTTCCTTTGAAATAAGCAATCACTGGGTCAAACTCTGTTTGCTGAATGGGATATTTCCCTGACATGTAATGACTTCAAAGAAATTCAAAGCAAAACTGGCTGGAGGCAAAGTGATTAAAATCTATTGTACATTTCCAGTGTAAAATCCCCTGGATTCCACGCAATGTTTGTCTATTCTTCCTGAGCAATGGGAAAACACTTACATCCCACGTGGCTTCTAACATTTCAGAAACAAATGTTCTTACTGTACTGCAGGCCACAAAAAGTAATCATTATTTTAATCATGGAAAAGGCACACAGCATGACACAACTAACCAGCTGCTTATTTGATTCTCATGAACAACATTGTGAAATCCTTCTTACACTTAACACATGGTTGTCTGTGGATGCTTTGTGCAGCCCATGCTGCTTCAGTAAGTGCTTCACACTTCCAGCATTACCCCCTCTTTACTGATTGCGAATGTTCAAAGTACCGGTGTTAACAAGGCAGTAACAATAAGTATTTCTCGAGAACTGTTAAAGCTTTAAATGTCAGACTTTGCTCATAGACTATATGCTGTTCAGAATGCTTAAAACCCTCAAGTTTTTTAAAGATACATTAAACATTACCATTCAGGACATTGCTGGGAAGGTGGTGAAGGTAAATACTGCAACCAAATGAGTGTAATGCAAAATCACAGCTGAAGTCTTTGCCACTTTGTTCCTTTTCATCTACTTTAGCCAGAGTCATGTAATCCATCTATCCCCACATTGCTCCTTTACTGTAAACACAGTGGTCATATACACACACACAAGCACATTTACACACTTATGACAGAGGGACTGTGGAATACTAACCTTGCTGTCTGCTGATTTTTAAGTTACTGATGGCTTTTTTTTAATGGTAAGATTTCTGTACAGAACAGTATAAAATTCCAGAGATACACTGCATGATGTGATATATATGTGGTAATAAGGTTTGATTTATCAGGATATAACAAAAAATCATTTGTCCCTTAGCAGGTCTTAAAATTTAAATGAGGTACATCCAACAACAACATCTTTGACGTGACCATTTTAACTCTTTATTTCCAGTTCCTGTCATTCTGTTGCAGATTGGCTGCTGTGCTGAGGGTCACTGTCTGGTTGCATGACCCTGTTTCAATCAGGTTATAGCTTTCAGACAGATGGTGTTACACATGACTCTAGAATACATTCATATACAGAGGAGTTCATGTATTCTCTATGTTCTGTTGCTGCAAAAAAAACTCCAGATTGCCATCACCAAACGCCTTATACCACCATGCATAACAGCTGGTATCAGGTGTTTATTTTTCATCAAACATGGTGCTGTGCATTTGTTCCAGATGTGCTGTGATTTGAACAGCGACTTTGCAAACCTAAACCCCACCACACTCGAGAGCCTTGAAATTCATAGAAAAAGACTTTCATTGCCACATGATTACATGTCTGTTTTTCAAAGTGTTTTTCCTCTCTTTTTGGTTATTTAGCAACAGAACAGCATCAACATTGAGTGAAATCAGTTGTTCAAACCAATGAAGAGATAAATTAATGAGTATCTCTCAACTCTGTCTCATCTCAAGTTCATACCTCAACAGCTTTGACAGGAAAAAAGATGATTTAAAAAACAGTGTTGGTTTTCTACACGACTTCATTTGAATAATCTGAACAGGTTGAAGTGGTCCACCTGCACATGGCATTCAATGAGTTTAATTCACAGAGAGCCAGCCTCAAGGACAGAGGATGGAGGTGACAAATTTGAAATTCAGAACATGATAGAATGAGACAGAGAGGAGGAAGAGCAGAGAATGGTGCATAGCAGAAGGTGACAGCATGAGAAATGAGTTCCTCTCATACCTCCATAGCATTTGCTAAATCACAGCTAAACACAGGATAAATAATACAACAGTGGATATTGACAAGTCCAAGAAAATGTGGAGGTGATTTACTGTCTAACTGCCTCCCATACAAAGGGCGAGGATGAGAGTGGTGGAGAGAGTTGCATTAAATCAACCAAGAGAAGAATGCAAGGATGGCTTCCCCTGGCTCGGCAAAAAAAATCATCTCTTCATCAAAATTCAATTATAACTTGACTTTTAACACAAGTGTAGTACGGGTGATGTTTCTCCCACTGTTATGTTCTGAATCATCATTTTGATCTGAAAGATTATAATTCAGATAGATTGATTTTAGAGTTAAATTTTCTTGCTCATGCACACCATTGGGTCAGATCGATCTTTACAGTGAGAGTCAGATGACTTTCATGAAAAGATTTTCCAAAGGCGCTTTACATATCCAGTGGATTTATAAGGATCCAACAGTAACAGAGTGAATAGCCTTTTGGCTTCTGAAGAATTGCCTCTCCTCACAAAATGCCACAAGTCTGAAAAATGAAAGAGGCTGCTTGCTCCCTGCAGCCTGGTCCTCACTTCTCCCTGAGCGTAGCAGCAGGAGGCAACACTAGCCCCTTCAAGCATTACATCCCGACTCTGAATAAACTGTTGGTGGTCGGGTTGCACTGTGTGGTGCAACAACCAGGTCCTGCCAAGTGAGAGAGACAGATTTGTTGAACACATAAAACTGCAGGTTTGCTTCAGAAATTAAGGGATTTTGTGATTCATATGAGTTTTACTATTCTTACTTACTAGTATACATGATGTCTAGAACAGTAACACTACACATGGTTGCACTTGTCATCCTCCCGAATGAGAATGAACCTGACTCACAAACAAAGCCACAAACAAAGCTACTTTAAATCTTTTGATCCAAATGTTTGTATGGGAAGCACTTCATACGGAGAAGGTACAATAAAACCATAAAACCCTCTCCGCCTGAACAAAACAGCAGCTTCCCTGAGGACATGCAATCTACCAAAGAGGGGAAAAAGAAATCTCTAATTTGAAGGTGACAAGAAAACAGTATATATCACTCTGAGCTCTAGATGAAGCGAGAATGCTTTGCTGAGCGAGTCAATAACAAGAGACAGAAGAAGTCCCGAAAAATGTGTAAGTCCCTGTTGCAGCAAAATATACAACACAGATGACGGACTCAGCATTAAAGTTATACAAACTTGAAGCTTTCATTTAAAAAAAGGGTTTTCCTTTGCTTTGCAGAAACTCAAATAATATTTTATTTCTTTGTGCAAGTGATGCTGTCTAAATGGATGCATGTTTATCCTTATCTTTAAAAAAAAAAAAAAAAAAGGAAATTGCTATACTATGATATTTTACACTTCATAACAAAAGCAGAATCATACACTCACCTTGCACCTTGCATGGATCTTTATGATGATTTTTTATTTATAGAAAAAAATACAAGTATTACCTTTTATTGCAAAGACATTGTTACATTTTGTGCCCTATCTCTACAACCAAATATTTTTAGACATGTAGAATTTCATGAAGTTAAACTCTTTTCTCCTTCTTTGCTCTTTATACATGGATTTATCTTCAAAATTTGATGAGCTTACAAAACTCCTTAATACAGTTCCCGTAGTCTTGAATGTGTTTTCAAGAACTGTTTTAAGGTCTACTGCTGATTAAAATTTTTATAACTACATTAAGTTGTTTTTGGCCTTCTCTTTTTGTCACAAGTGTAATTATTGATATGAAGACCTTGAAACCAGAAAGTCTAGCTGAGAGAGTTACAAAGTTTTGCTTCTTAAATTCAATACGAAATCTAAAAACCTGTCTAAAAACTACAATTCCTTATAGCAGCAGTGCAGCACCATGCATCTGAAAACAAATGATTGCAGTTCTTATGAATTTCAGAACAGGTTTGAAATATAAGGTTAAAAAATAATAAACATGTATTTTGTGTAACTTGAAAACACCTAATAAAGCTGAACTAAATATAGTAGTTAATATGTCAGTTTATTAAGATATTCTGGCCGAAACCTACCAAAAGTCTGGTTGCAATGTCTTCTGGACATCTTCCTTGATGAGGTGATCCCTCTGGGGAAGACCCTGGACATGCAGGAGGTACTGTTTTCCTTAGCTGGCATGGGAAAGCCTCAGGGTCTCCTCAGATGAGCTAGATGTGTCTGAGTAAATAGAAGATTCCTTGTTTTGTTGCTGGCTTCACAACCAGACCTCATATAAAAGGTAGAAAAGGGACAGATATGAGTAGTGAATGGACAAACATGCACACAAAATTATGTTATTATAGAGAAAAACTTTAATGGTTTTCTTCTTATAACCATCACTCAGCAACAAGAGTGATGAAAGCTCCATTGGCAGTAAGCGCAGAGGTTTAGTTGTGAAATGTACAGAATCCACAGAAAGGTCAGTCCACAGCTGAGTCTGCTCAGAGAAAACAGACATCTGTTTCAGTGGATAATGTCAGCTGACAACTGCTGAGTGACAATTATGACAAAACTCAAACAGGCGCTAACAAAAGAAACAGCCAGTATTGTTACATCTTTTTATGTGAGGCAAAAATATTATTTTTTAGTTTGTACCACATTTATACAATACCAGTCAAAAGTTTGGACATACTTTCCCATTAGATTTAATGGGAAAGTGTTACATGGGCAGGGCAAATTAAAACTTTCTAGAATGATCATTAGTAGTTGAATCCACATAACGCACTAGAAGACAATAAAGATATCTCCTGGGTAATATATAATTATTTTTAAAGGACTTTAAATGTATTGTGACCCAGCTTCTATCCTCAACCATTGGATCTTACATAAAACCCAGACATGAGCATAATATCATTAGTATAACGTACCAGCTAAATAAATCATCAATCAATCTTGTTTCCATAATGAAAAGGGTTTGAATTAAATGATAGCACAAAGTGCTGCTGAACCCACTGTAGTTCCAGAGCACCATGTCTACTAAGTAATCTGAGCTTTCATTTTAATCGTATGTCCATGTAGATGCATAGCTATGCAAAGCAAAGGGAAGTAAAAACAGTTCCAGCTTATTGCTCATTCTGTATGTCAGTAGTTCAGCCTATGTCAATGGTGAAAACAAAACAAAACAAATACTAGCAAATGAAATGATTCCTGTGAACTGCTTCATGCAAAGAACATGGATAAGATAAGTTTTTAGTAGTTAAAAATCAGAAAGTGACTCATTTCTTACCACAGTTAGTTCAGGCGTTTCACATAAAAGCCATATATATGACACCCATAAAGTCTTTTCAGGAAAAGATTATCACCAAAGTAAGAGTCATGCAGATTTCCCAAAATATTTATTTGTCATCTATTCGGTTCTAATACATTTTATTGCCGCTTTTTCATTGGATTTGAAACCTGCAGGTTACATCAGATAAAAATAATGACATTTGGAACAAATTAAAAGAAAAACTAATTGGAGGCAGAATTCATAGCTATTTGTTGAGACATAAATTTAAATCAGTGCAGCCCCAGTGTATTAGCTAAAACAGTTTTTAACCTCATGCTTTAAAATGTAATTAATGATGCGACTCTGCTGCTCCGGCTTGACTGACTGCGTAACAGCCACATGGTCAGCCAGTGTACCTTCCACATTATTGCTTCAGGCTGATTATAAGCATGTGGCTGGCCACTTTGTACCACATCTGCACATGTTCATTCATTTTGTGATGTAATGCTTCCTCATGATGAAAGAGGAAAACATATGATAATCACACAGCTTCTGTCGGGGCAACAAGGGCATGTCCTGCTACGTGAGGGGGCTATCAGGTCACGCGGATGGTTTCATGAACACATTGTTTTGTCATGTTCGTGTTTTCATGCTTAGAGGCTTTCCTCTCCTAAGTGTTGCTTACTTATAGCATTTATGGGTTTCATATAAAAGGCCTTTTGACCATTTCCTTCATCTATCCATTTTTTAAGAGATGAAGAGATAGGAGGATTAACTCAGAATATAGATGGACTCTGAACAAGAACTCTGAAGAAAAGGGTGGATCAAATTGTTTGGATTCACTCCTGGTAAGGCAAGGAAGGTTCATATGTGTAGCACATTACATGTACAAAACAATTCCAAAGTGGTGAATAAATAAGGATGGCATACATGGCAACATGAATATATGTATTTATATATCAATATAAAGTCAAAGATTCTGCAACTGTATTTTTTTTTTTATTTGTCAATCAAGTTTTATTACCCTGGAAAAATAATATGCATGGTTCGTAAAAAAGATTTGCATTTGTAGAAAAACATAGAGGTTCTTTAGCCAACATCGTGTGCAGAAATGTAGCGCATACAAGTGCTTGCGAGACTCTGAAGTTGCAGTTGCAAATTGTGTCCATTTTGATCCTGAGAAGAGAGGAAACAAGCAAAGATGTACAATTCAACTTTCCATTTTCCACTGAAACGGAGGACCATGAACGTTAAAACTACTGCATGTGCTTCTAGTACTCAGTCTTTGCTAACCATATCCCATAAACTACTGAAATATGTTTATATAATCTATAATAACTAGAAGTAAGACATTACAGTAATGTGTTTATCTCGGTTTTAGTTAATTATCTGAGATTAACATGTAAGATTTTGCCTTATCTTGTCTTCCTCAAAAATAAAGCGTTGGTTAAACAGCCCGAGCCTGTTTCAGACTAACATAAAAATAAGTCGTACTTATTCGACATGCTTGCTCAGTTTATGCAGACTGTAAAAGTCTTGGAATATATCAGATGTGCTCATTAACACTCATACATTTCATTTGTTTTTCAAAAATATTAATAAGCAAAAAGTACAAAGACATGGTAAAACATTTGACTTATTTTGTCTTTGGCTGTTAGTTGGTTGCAGCATTATTTTTTATCTGTTCTTTAACTATTTGCATACTTTGTCATTTCACATTTTTGGTGACTGTTTTTTGTGTTTTTACTATTTTTATGTCAACAAAATGTGCACAGGCAAATGTGGGAAAACAGCGATTTAAGTTCATGTCATGGATGTTCACTCACACAAATACCAGAGGTACCAAATACAGAAACAGACACAAATGCCAAAATCTTAATAATAATAATCCTAATAACAATAAAGAAAAATAGCAGTGGACCTGATGGGACCGTGGCAGAACAACTAATTCCTTTCAAAATTAATTTGAGTAAAAAAAAAAAAAAAAAAAAAAAAAAAAGCTAATGTTGTCTAACAGACGGTTCAGGATTCCACAGCTTAGATTTAACAGGCTGCAGAGATCGCCAACCCCCTAATCCATTAAATTATGAATACATATTTTGTACATCTGTGCATGCATGCCCCATCTGATTTCCGTCCAGAGTCATTTTCCCCTCAGTGCGATGGATGTATTCCCATCTCTGTAAGAATTGTAACCACAACAGTTCTGCACTGTGTGCTCATTCTGGTGCTGATAATAAAGAAAATAAGGGAGAATCGGTTAGTTTAGTTATGAAAACTACAACAAACAGTCAGTTCATAAGGGATTTATTCTAATCTGACTGGGTTTAACGATGGGGAGATTATTTACTGCCAGCCAGGAGGCTTTATGTGTCACATGTCCACATGTCTCGGACAGGGACAGGGCTCTGTGTCAGAGGGGAACCTTAAACATCCTTTTGCCTTGCGACTGCCTACGTTAGTTCTCGGAATGACTGAAATTTGCATAAACACAGTGTTCTTGTAATCACAGTCATTCAAGCAAAGCATCTTTTCCCAGACTGTAGACATATGGGCAGGTACAAAGTGCTCGCATTTCAAATCCATGCTTTCTCCTGTAGCATCAGTTTGCTGACATAATGGCACTGCTATCTGCATGAAAATAAGCAGCTCAGCATACTCATCTTGAGCATACTGTTGAACAATATTTTTGACATCAAGGTGAATAACAATCATATTTGAAACAGACTCTACCGCACAGAAAGCTAGAAATATCATATTCACACCTTTTATACCATAAAACACACCAGGAAAGAACCAGAAAAACAAATCTAAACATGTTTGATAGCACTCTTCTTAGAAATTAGAGTTAAGTATTTGACTTTGCAGATTATCAAAATAAATATGACCTTTCATTAGTATATGAGGTTAAAATTGAATGGCTCCGCATGTGACAGATAGTCTGACCTGATCCAGATCATTCATGCTTGAACTCAATGCAGACGTCATGTCCTCACGTCAGATATAATCCCGCACTATTCTACTTCGTTATTAATTGTTATCAGCCGTTTCCTGAAGCAGCAGAAACATTTTATTCACAATGGCCCAAACAACTAGCTGCTTTTCTTCTTTGGAGACTGGTGATATAACTCCCGGTGCCGCAATGTGCCGCAATTATGTAATCTTATATAATTTCCTGTCACTACACAAGAATACAAGTCACACCCTGCTACAATGTAAACATGGCATACATTTTTGGCTCTTTTTTTTTTTTCTTTTTCTCATTGTGATGGGAATTTCTGTTTGACTCTGCTGAGAAACAGTTTGTGTCACACCAATAGAAAGGACGAAAACAAGTAAAGTTACACATTTTCTTAAAAATATAGTAGAAAACTATATCTGTAAGAGACATCTCTGTTTTCGGTTTTATAGATTGTACAAATAATTCTCGTTACTTCTGAGCTGAGTGGGACAAACCTGTTTGATGTCATTTGTGCATAGAAGGAAATAACTTCACAGCAAGTAAATAATCACATGCTTATCTAAAAAAATGAGTTGATAGAGTGTGAACACATTTGTAATGAAGAATGTCACTGTTAGAACACACACTGATATGAAATAAATAAATATACCAGATGAGATCATCATTTATTTCCTGTTTTATTTATAAAATCCATGTTTGTTGATGTGATGTTAAGGATTCTGCAGATTTTATTTGCATTATTATATCCTGCTTTAGTAATTGAAATGTAATGTGTTTAAAGTCACATCTCGATGGGCTGTATGCTTCAGCTGCTGCCTGCAGCAGTTAGTGCTGCTGCCTGTCTGTCATGTGTCTGCAGACTGAGGTCAGCCGTCACTGCTGGTGACGTCACTTTTAATGCAGTTACGCACACAGGCTGTGAGAAGCGTCTGAGTGTGTGACAGGAAAAAAGCATTTCAGGGTAACTTAGAAGGGAAATGGTACTTTTAGTCAGGATTCATGTAATTCTTTTAAAACCTTCCAGATGAAGTTTCAAATGAACCAATTTGGAATGACGTGTCTTACTTCAAGGGCTCTGGTGTCTTGTTTTCTACAGATCGATGACATGCTGCTTTGGTTAATTGGTGTATCTAAATTGGTAGGTGTGAGTGTGAATGTGAATGATTGCGTGCATCTCTGTGGCAGGACTGGTAACTTGTCGAGGGTGTGCTTCTAGCCCAATGTCAGCTGGGATAGGCTCAACATAAATCCATCCATTAGCTGGATAGATGAAATAACACACACACACACACTGTGGCTCCAGCATCTCAGCATGAGAATAATATATTTTTAGAACTACATGTCTTTCAGTTCTGTCAACGAGAGGTGTAAAGAAAGAGAGGTCTGTAAGTGTAGTACAGTCTTTTAATGAATCCTTCTATCTTTCTGTTGGTTTTAGAGACAATATTTAAACTTTAACAACATACTTTTCTTCATCCTTATTAGTTTCTCACCAAGTTAATAAAGAAGGTTGAATAGTTAAAATTTCATTGAAGATTATGAGAACATTTTTAAGTGTGTTTATCTGACAAAACCCACAAACAGATTCCAAACTTGAAAAATAGAATTTAGTGAATTATTATAACACGAAAGGAAGTCAAGTTACAATAAACCACTTTCTAACTTTATATTGTAAAAAAAAAAAAAAAAGAAAAGTTAAATTTCGACTCTCGCTACATTCAAGTTATTTCAGTGAACGGGAAAAAACACAGTTGTTGTAAATTCAGACAGTCATGTGCATCTTAAGCACTTGTTTTGGAGGATTGTCTGCCGGTGCAGTTTATCCTGTAAACTACCTCCTGAGACAAGCAGGCCATAAAAGTAGGCCTATGTATTCATTATGTGTCTCCCATCCATCGTCAGTGAGCTCAGCATCATCTCATTTTGTTTTGCACATTAAGAACATCCGCAGCGTACACAACTCACATCCACAGATCATTTGCAGTGCTGACGTTCACACTCTGAGCCGATACACTTTTAATAATGAGGAACATTTCTATAGCCGATGTTTTCAATGCACAGCCTTATTACATTAGGTTAATAATTTCTGTTACTTATTGTTGCAGTTTTCCTCTGAGTTTGTGTTGCTGACTGGATGTTTCAGCATTTTTCCAATTCTCTGTATTACTCATAATTAGTTGGACTTATTCTCAACATTAGACCTGATTTACTTATTGTCTGTGGTAGCTTCATAAATATCATGTTAATCTCCAAAAGCATTTGAGTTTTAGAATTAATCTAAACAATATCTAAAACAATACCTGGTTCTCCAAGGAAGTGTATTCATTTTAGATATGACAGTGAAATTTTATGCAAAGTATTTATTGAAGTAATTAGCAACAATTACAGTCAATGTTTGTTTTCAGTGACAGTGGCATAAAGTTTGGTTTCTATATTTGGTTGTGATGCTAAAATCAATGTGTAAAAATCAGATGATTGCAGGAAATGTCCAAGTGAGAAAACCAGGAAGAAGTTAAGCAGGGATTGCAAAACTTGTAAGAGTTTGTTGTATTTGACCACAATAGTTTAATTAAACCTGTAAACTGTACATACAGATACTGTCATATACTTATAGCTCATAAAATCAAAAACTCAGTCTCCTCTGTTGTATTTGATATGATATTGTTGTATATAATATTATTTATTTTAACCAGGTAACTTTTAACCAAGGTGGATTGCCCTCTCCGGGTCAGGAGTGAGGTCCTGCCCCAAGTGGAGGAGTTCAAATATCTCGGGGTCTTGTTCACGAGTGAGGGAAGGATGGAGCGCGAGATCGACAGGCAAATCGGTGCGGCGTCTGCAGTAATGCGGACTCTGCGCCGGTCTGTCGTGGTGAAGAAGGAGCCGAGCCAGAAGGCGAAGCTCTCTATTTACCAGTCAATCTACGTTCCTACCCTCACCTATGGTCATGAGCTGTGGGTCGTGACCGAAAGAACAAGATCTTGCATGCAGGCGGCTGAAATGAGTTTCCTCTGCAGGGTGGCCGGGCTCTCCCTTAGAGATAGGGTGAAGAGCTCAGTCATCCGGGAGGGGCTCAGAGTAGAGCTGCTGCTCGATAGGAACCAGTTGAGGTGGCTCGGGTATCTGGTCAGGATGCCTCCTGGACGCCTCCCTGGTGAGGTTTTCTGGGCTTGTCCCTCTGGGAGGAGACTCCGGAGAAGACACAGGACACCCTGGAGGGATTATATCTCTCAGCTGGCCTGGGAGCGCCTTGGGATCCCCCCCGCAGAGTTGGCAAATTTGGCTGGGGAGAGGGAAGTCTGGGCTTCCCTGCTTAGGCTGCTGCCCCCACGACCTTACCCCGGATAAGTAGCAGCAGATGGATGGATGGATGGATGGATGGATGAATTTTTTTTACATAAACACAACTG
The DNA here is from genome assembly GCF_933228915.1 of Telmatherina bonti. Classification (NCBI taxonomy): domain Eukaryota; kingdom Metazoa; phylum Chordata; class Actinopteri; order Atheriniformes; family Telmatherinidae; genus Telmatherina; species Telmatherina bonti. The sequence goes on along the minus strand of NC_136615.1, from coordinate 16,055,781 downwards.
TGAAGTCCATAGCACTCCAAAAGTCAACGTGGTTCAGGATTCAGTAAGCAGTAACAGCACTGAATGGAAAAGGTTATTATGGAGATTTTTGGATTTACCCTAATTTACACAAATATTTTCCAGCTTAAGGACATAAAACAGCGTTGGTTCACTAAAACTGTGTGCATATGCATTTATTTCTTGTTTATTCTGCATATGCAAGGAGAAATGTGTGAAGTTGCCTGTGGTTCAGTGCTTGGTCTTTTGAACAGTTTCAGATTTTCCATCATCTACTTGCAAAGCACGTATAAAACTTTCCTGATATAAAGCAGCCCAGTTAATCCATGCTGGATAAATTGATTACCACTTTGGCAATCTAATCAGAATAACCATTAATCTTTGGGAATTGTCAGTAACCTTCGATGTGCGTGGTGCACCATCATTCTAATGGGAAGTCTAGAAATGAATCATTACACATATCCTCTCCACAGTCAAGTGGAAGCTCATTACCCTGTAAAATGACTGACATGGATAAAGTGACTAGAATTGTGTCACATTAGTTGCATCACATGTTGCACTGTGGCAAACTGCGGCATTAACTAATGGCAACTGTCCAACAATATTCTGTAACAAGTAAAATAAGTTGTTACATTGGGAAGTAATGCAACAGTTTTTCTCTGTGTTTTGTCACGGCCAGGGATACATATGGATTCAACCAGTCTGGACAATTAAGGACGCATTTGGACACTATAATATTGTTTTGACACACTCAGAATACTATGTCAACACTAGCAAAATTTTCACCCAATGTTAAGCTGATATGTCATTTTTCAAATGTATCTGAGTATTTTGTTGTTTACTATTTGCTAACAAGCATTTTTACTTCTTTTGACAGCTGCATTGCTTTCATCATTGTTAATTCCTCCGTTGATGTAAATGGTGATTTTACTGCATAGAAGAATCCAGTATGAAGGGATCTGGTTAAAGTGAAATATAAACAAACCAACCAAGCTTCTTTTGTTTTTCTTTTACCAACACTTGCAGGTTGCTCATGCACGTCTGATTCAAGCTCAGTGGATATTTGTCAGCAGTATCTGTTTGCGTAAAAGGACTTAACCACAGGTGGATCAGCAGGTCAGGTTTACCTTTGTTCTTTTCCGTGTTTATATTACAGGCTGCCATTTCTGGGAAAGTATTAAGCCTGGCTTTTTCAGAGAGATTAATGTTGGAGAGAGCAGGAGTGGATCTATTGAAGGGATATTGGATGTTGTCCTGTATGCAGTTCTAATCTGCTGGTAGAGATAGTTCCAGAGAAACATGACACCTAGTTTTGAGACAATATTATTTGGATGAAATGTGTACCTTTTTTTTTTTACACTCAGAGGCAAACTGATCATTGTGGACACCTGGAGAAAGATGACATCTAAATTGCATTACTGCTGGCAAATGAAGACAAATGATCACAGGGAAGTCTTCATAGTAAACTTTTGCAATAAATTTAATAACATTCTCACTCTAATATCATTCTGCCTGGAGTTAGTCAGCAGTTTATATGGCTATTATCTGTCAATTGAGAGGCCAGATTGGATTGAGGCAACCCCCTAGTACTCAGTCTTTTTAATGATTTTTGTCCTGTTATACGCACATATTGACAATTTAATTTGTGCAAAAGTAAGGAATTGAATTTTGCAATGTTTTTCATGGAGTAACTGTAAATCTATTAGGGAAGTATATGTTTCATTAAACTAAATGCTCTCAAATTAACATGTCATTTTTATATTGCATTGACATATAGATACACATATGTATCTATATATGTATCTATATATATATATATATATATATATATATATATATATATATATATATATATATATATATATATATATATGTGTGTGTGTGTATCTATATGTCAATGCAATATAAAAATGTATTACTTCTTTTTATTCTTAGTGTTTTTAGTATTTTCGCCCTGTGAGTCAGACTTGGCAGTGGATTTAGGGATGAAGGCAAGTCAAGGGAGGAAAATCAAGCTGCACGAATTGGCTTCAGAGAGGAGAAATATTCCAGGTGTAATTGATGAAAAGATGTGTTGCATGAAGGGGATGGTGCACACTCTGTGCTGACGGTTTATCAATACAGCTTTGAGTGGTAAAGGCAATACGGCAACAGCTACATAGAAGGTCTGTGGGTGACAAGTATGACAATACGAAACATTCACTTATAATTTTACATCACATCTCCTCCTAATGCTGTCCATTATATCTTTATTGTCCTCGCTTTTGAACCTCGTTCATGGGGTAAGCGGTCCTTGCAGCACACTTGCTCATAACCAGGATTTTGCTAATGCTGAAGATTTGAAGGCATTTGTTCAGGGGCAAAATAAAATAGGTATGTGTGTGTTTGTGTGTTCTGTGTGTGTCTTATAGAGTGTGTATTGGACTTGTGGGATAACAAGAAGCCTCTAGCCTTTGCTGTGAGGTCAGCATAGCGCCCCGGCAGTAATTTCTGAGGTTAAACGCTGCATGAGAGCAAGGTTCTTTGGAAAGGTTAAAGTGACTCACCACACATCGAGCCATCACACGGACGGAAAGAAAAAAAAAACATTCTTGCATGCAACCTCTAGTGCCTTTGTTGTTATCCCTGCAGAAGATGTTTTAAATCAGTTGCTTTCTTTAGGAATTATGTGAAATGGTGCTAAGGTAGTTAGATACTGAAATCACTCATCACAGGATAGTTACTGTATATTTATAGAACAGTAAGCATATCATCTTCATAGAATTCCTTTAAAATTATTAAAGTGTTCTGTTTAAAAACTAACTTTCTAGTATCGTTCCTTGAAGAGGCACCAGATTAACATTTTAGGGAACTGCTTAAGTCCTGCAGTGCAGCAAATAACCATTTGATCCATCGTAATATTGAATCAGAATGAAAAAAAAAATTAAGAAAAGGAATTGTTTGATTTTTTATAGACTTCATCGTTTCACCAGCCTTTTTCTTCAGAGAATCTGAAGAACCCTTGCTGAACCTCCCTCACTGTCAGCAATCTGTATTGAATTTTATCTCATTTCAGACTTTCTTGCTGACTGCTTCTCAGATGCCTGCCTTTAAAATTGTGCTTGCAGAAGCAATGCATTCACTTCAGCACATCTATTCCCGTGTAGAGTTATTCTGTTGCTGCTTTCTCAGTGATTCATGTTTACAGTTTACTGTCATTTTGTTTTATCTTGTGCAAATGTTGCATGTAACTTGGACAAGAGTGTTTCATTCATGATGTCCCGTCATGATAGTAGACATGGAGAACTGTACTTATTATACTGATTTACAGAAACTATCCCTAAGATGATGTTGTGATATTTGCTCTGAGCTGTTGTAAAATCTTGGTTTCACATAATTTCATATATATGTGAAATTTAGAAACTTTAAAAAAAATACAAAAAAAGAGTCAAAAGACAGACAACCGTGTCATGTGATTCATGATAGACAGACAGACAGACAGACAGACAGATAGATAGATAGATAGATAGATAGATAGATAGATAGATAGATAGATAGATAGATAGATAGATAGATAGATAGATAGATAGATAGATAGAGTGTATGCAAAAAGTACAGAGAGTACAATGCGTAGTTAACACTGTGGTGTTAATAACTCAACACTTTGGTTGTAGATTTCTAAATTTTAACTGGAGACGGTGGCAACACTTTGAATTTCTGTGTGGCTGCTCATATTGAAGGAGGCCTCCCATGAAGGGCAGACAGACACCTCGCAGAGTTAATCTTGATTGACTTTTCTCTTCTTGCAGACTTCAGTATTGAGCAGATCCTCTTCCTGCTGTGTCTTCTCTGAACATGATTCCCACTATGATGGCTTTATTTCCACTCTAACAACCTCTGACTTTTTGTTGTCCACGTTGGTTTGTGCAAACAGATAAAGATTTATCCAGATTTGTTTGAGTACTTGGCCTTTTATACACTGGCAGATATTTTCCGCTGATTTCAATAATCAAGCCGTAAAAATGGAGCATCACTTGTTAAAAAAAAAGTGTTTGTTGCTGTAATTACTGGCAGGTGATGAGATGACAAGAATTTTTGCTTCAACCTTGATCAAACGGAAAATGAGATTTGTGGTCAGGTTAGGATCACATGATGAATTGCTTTTGTTTTTTAAACCTAAATACAGACACAGCAACAGAGTAGCAGAGGAGGAGAAGGCCAAACAGCAGCAGGGAAGCTCTTGCATTCTAATCAGAGTTCACTGTTTTGGCTCCAGGAAGCTTTCACCCAGCAGGCTGGGACATTGTGTATCAAGTGCTTGCACAGAAACCACGTAAACACACACACTGACCAAGCAGAGTGGTTCAGGATAGATAGAAAATATTGGAGGTGAAAAAAGGCAGGGGACAGCAGAACAAAGGGGAAATTATGTTCCTCTGTCAGACGAGCCTTAAATGGTTGTCAAATCAAAACTTTTTGACTCAGCTTGTGGATTACGGTGGTTGAGTATGATCTTGTGTGGTCACCTGAAAACAGTTACTAATGTTATTTTTTTTTAGATCATTTGCACCTATAAAAATATTTTTGCTGCCAAATAAATTTGGAATAAACAAACAAGAGTCACGAACTATAAACCCAACTTATTTAAATTGATAATGCCCAGTTTTATCCAGTTCTAATGTCTCAATTCCAGTAGAAAAGTAACAAAGTGCTGAGAGATTTGATGTCAAATGTCACCCAAAATCAAAATAGTCAACATCCAATAGGTAGCACATCATGAAAAGATGAAGCGTCTAGGATGGAGCCTGGCAGAAACTGTGATGCACAGAAAGAGGTGGTTTAGAAAATATTTGTGTGAGCCAGAGATATTTATCTGATTCTAAGAGGAGCTTGATATGGGACTTGTGTGAACTGCTGGATGATTTGTCTATGTTCTGCTCTGGAGCCACACAGATGGGCGGTTCAGGTAATCTCTTGATTACTCTCTTGAAATGATCGACCCCTCAAGTTCTTGAAGTCTTTAGCTTCTCTAAAAGTTCAAATGTTTTACTTTATATATTTACCTTCACTGCCACTAGAGATCTTACTGTGCATGTTTTTGGTAAGACTGGTTGTGGAGTTGCTTACTATCTGTTTCGGTTATGGTTCTCAGTAGTGGTTTAGTTTACTCCTTTCAGACTGAGTTTTGCCCTTTTCTAGTCAGGGAGCCTGAAAGGTGCTTAGATCGTGTCTCATGAAGCCTGTCTAAGTGCATTTTCCTCTGGTTGTTCTGTCCAGTCTATACTGTACCATGGAGCTTATTTATAAGCCAGTGCTGCAGGGTAAATTCAACTCTTTGACATGACCTTCTACACATCACTCTAAAGAATAATTGCAGATGGATTTTTCTGTATGCAACAATTTCAAATACAAGGAAATTAAGTCAATAAGGAAAGATAAAAGATAAAGTAAAATACAAAACTTTTATAAATGTTGATTATTACTGTAAGATTAAGTGGCAATATTATTACATCTTGCAGTATAAGATTACATAGAGGCCTACAGACACATTTGTCAACCTTAAGTTACAGTTGGATCAGCAGGGGTCAGGTCTTCCCCTGTAAACCTGTTCTTGTTGTATTTCGAAGATGGTAAATCCCTCTAATCCTCATCATAAATATGCATGCCTTAGAAAGTTGCAAAGTGTAACTGTGGAGTAAGATTCACACAAACACACATACACTACCAGTCAAAACTTTGGATACAATTTCCCATTAGATTTATATTGTTATAGATAGATCTGTGAAACCAGTCCATGTATTGTTGCTTTTTCCCTGTCTTTTCTCCTACGATGAGCTTGTTAAGCTAATGTTCGAGAATCCTGCAAAGCAGCAGCCAACAGCTGCTGCAATACCTCAATCCGAGCCTGCTATCAGATAAATATCCATTATTTCTTATTCTCTCTCAAGAACTCTGGAGATCATCTACAAAAAAAAAATAAAGCCAATGGTGAGGATCAGATTTTTCCCTACAAGGGCTGGAAATCAGAGAAAACAAATATTTATAGGATATAAAAAAAAGACTATACATATAATAAAAACCAGTGTAGAATCTGCTTCTCTAATAATGGAGTAGTGTGATCTCTCTGGAACTTTTTCTTTTTCAAGGTAGAAGTTTCCTAGATTATAAATGGAAATCCCTGTTGGCCACCAAGGTTAATATTTCTTTTAACCTTGTCTGTAACTGCTGATAGATGCTGTTCCTAAATACTCTCTGAGCTTCTCATCCCTGAAATAGATTTTTCCTCAATCAAACTCTAGATATGTAAACAGTCTGCCTCGACTGCTTGCCGACAGAATCACACACATTTATTTTAAATGACAATATGTCGTTTATTTTCTATATTTTCAAGGTTTAATATTTACAAACAAAATGAACCAAAAAAAAAAAAAAAATCAAAAAGTTTTTGACAAACACTGTTTGTCTGCATATTATTGTAAGAAAGTTTACATTTATCTTTCTTTCATCCATATTAAGTAACCAACTGACAGTTCATTTTCTCTAAGCCTTGGATTACATGAATGAGCTAAACAATGACCATGTGAGTGGGGTTTAAGAAGACCGAGCAGCTCCTTGTCACTACTTGCCCCCTTTCCACTACGCGTATCATCAGTAAACATATTAAATCTGTCATCAGTAAAAACCAAATAAACATTAGGTTTTTTACTCTCTGGGCATTATAAGGATTTTTTTTTTTTTTTTGTTTTGTTTTTTTTTTTGCAGCTCACTTTTTTTTTTGTATATATAATTTTTCCCCAAACCAACAAAACAACAAATAAAAAGAAACATACAAATATATGTGCTGGTTTGTTGACAGTCTCTAAACTGCTAATGTGTAAGCTCGTTAGTTTGTGTTATACATCACTAATAATGCCCATTCCAGTATGTTAGTTGCGATTGGTATTGTGAAAAAAGCACATAGTTGGGAAGCTCTCCCTCCAAAGGCAAGTATCAAAAACAGCACAAACCAACAGTGCTGCAATCCATCTTGACTGTGTACTAGTTCCTATACACTATGGCATATTCACGATTAAGCGCTTTCTGTTGTAAATAGAACATCTCCCCCTTATTTAGAACCTCAAACAAGATCAGGGCAGCGCAAGTTCCTGGGGAAGTTGCTCCCCCTCTAGCTCATCCAACACCTAACCTAGCAGAAAGAAACCGCTACCTTTCATTAGTAAGTCAGAAAGTGCAATTTTAAACAAAGACAATGACTTAGAATGTTTTGCTTTGGCCAGTTTCTTTCCACACATCAATATTCAACCTTAACATCAGTGGCTAGCTACAAAAGAAAGGTATAAAGGTGCTCCAAATTTGTACAACGTCTCATTGAGTGTGATATTACTGCAAGTCTAAAGATTGCACTTCTTTTTAAACTGTACATGACCTCATGACATACTCTATGTAGCTTGATTGAGAGTGATAGAAAAAAAAAAGCCTGTCTCTATAAGTTCACATTGTGAGTAAAGAAACCAATTAGATCAACTGAGACATTTGGCCATCATCATTGCTAACTCCCTCCTTGTCTAAAACACTGAGACATAGAACACAGAGTATAGTATGAATGAATGTGCAGTTGTGTGCAGAAGTGACCCTTGTGTGCACCGAGCTGACACTCATAACAAAGGATGGAACATGGCGATAGTTTAGGCACAAATACTTCAGAATGTTCATGTAAAGGTCAATGCTTCTGTTCACACACAGATAACATCTAGGCAGACACACAATGAACAAAACATAATCTTAACATTACATTTAACGTCAACATTTTTGAGATAGTATCTTTTTAAGTATTTGTGATAGCGCATGCTTTCATGACATTTGTGGGTTGACTGTATTGGTACACTACTGACACAATCTGTGGTGACGACTTGTAATCTTTAAAAAACAGTATCTCAAAGGGCTTAGTCACTGTGAACTGATGGGATATTTGGTGCCATGAAAACTGTGACTCTAAAAAGAAATTCTGCATGGCTGAGAATTTGTCAAATTTGATTAAGACTGCTGGAAGGCCTTGAGCATGTTTTACACCCAACTGTATATGCAAGCGAAGAACCTGCAAGCTGTAATGGTCGGCTTATTCCAGTAGAGTTGTCAGATAATGTTTTGAGCTGGAAAAAAAATTAAATCCTTCATATCTTTGTCAAAGAGTCACTTGCTAGACCTCATCTTTCCATGCCTCAATGTCCGGGTCAGTTTAGAGTACCTAAGCCCCAACATGATGGATTTACATGAGACAAAAACCTTAATGCAAACCAGCATTTCTTTCCACTCAGAGCAGCACAAAAACACTGCCAAGTGAATGAGTTTCTCTGCACACTACATCAGGTGGTGAACCAACATCTGAGTGAAAAAACATATGCATTAAAAAAATGTTGTGACATGGTCTTTAGTATACTGATATGATACTGATATGACAGCTTATATATATGTATATATGTATATATATATATATATATATATATATATATATATATATATATATATATATATATATATATATATATATATATATATATATATATATATATATATATTTATGAGCTATATATTGTATACTTTGGGTTCAGTGGAAAGGAAATCAGAAAACTATTGTAGAACCAAGAAAAGCATACAGACCGAGAGGAGAAAGAAGGGATTATTAATGTCTCTCAGTCAGGTATCTGTCAGCATGAACTGGTGGTAGCTACTGCATTAAGGTTTGTTTGTCTCTTATGAAACATAGTATTTTGTCATTTAACCTTTGTCGCATATAGATGATATCCAGGTTCCTGATAGAAGTAAGACATTGTTATGATAGAGAATGCACAACACATTATCTGTAAATTCTAGATCTACAAAACTATTTACAGCACACATATAGGTAATCTTTATATCACAGTCTATTGCATAATGGTGATAATCTTTAGTTTATAAATATTATAAATATACACAGAATTTTTAAGCCACATTACATAACATATTAGCCATCTGAAATCAGAAATAGAAAAAAAAAAACTATAGCATCCATCCATATCCATCTCCATACTTCATATTCTTCAAAAATAAACAAAGAAAGCAGCATTTCTATTATCTATTCCCTTTGGACCAATAACACTGTCAAGGTTCAAATGTGAGCCGATGTGGGGAATTGAGCGGCTCAGCAGACTGTATTCTCATTGCTGACAGCAATGTAATACTCGGTTGCAGTATTTATGTGGATTTCTGAAATCGGTAAATTATTATGAGATTCATTTTATGAGAATGTGCTTTTTAAATGTCTCTGTCAGAGTTACTTGCATTTATAATTCCACAGTGGTGCCTAAAGCTGCTTAACAGGAAAAAACATTTTTCCTCTTCATTCAGTTAAAAAGGAACAACGACACATCCACAATGCATTCCAGTTTATAAAACAAAACAATAAATAAATAAATAAGTAAAAATAAAAACCTCATACATAATATATAATTCCTTATGATTCTCAGAAAGGAAGACTCCTGTTTATACTACAGTTTAGAATTGCAATTGCCAATATTTTAGTTGGATCTGACACACACAATCGCACGCACACATGCACGCACACACACATTCACTCATCAGTCATGTACATATATATATATATATATATATATATATACATATATATATATGTATATATATACATATATATATATATATATATATATATATATATATATGTATATATATATGTATATATATACATATATATATATATATATATATATATATATATATATATATACATATATATATGTATATATATACATATATATATGTATATATATATATATATATATATACATGTATATATATATATACACACATATATATATATATATATATATATATATATATATATATATATATATATATATATATATATATATATGTATATATATATATATATATATATATATATATATATATATATATATATATATATATATATATATATATGTATATATATATATGCTGACAGAAAGTGACAAATTGTATGTGTTTAATATACATTCTTAAGTTTTCTTAAGTTTAGGGAGACAAAATTGTCTAAAATATAATAATATAATACAAGGGCTTCTATATACAAGGTTTCTATGAGGTTACTTTGGAGAAAAATTGGAGAGAAATAAAAATGCGGAAATTCCTCATTTTGACCTCTTTTGTTCTATTTCTGTTTTAAAAATGAATTAAAACATATTTAAGTTTAAAAAAAGAGCGGGGAGGGAAACATGGGATCATAAATTCGATGCAAAACGCATTTTGTCTTGCTCAGTCTCTGTACTACTCAGGACAGAATCTCTCCTAGATCCGGGGGATTCCCTGTGCTGGGTTGAGGACGATGATGCTGCTGCCGCCGCCGCTGCCGCTGCAGCTGCAGCTGAGCGCACAGGGGGCAAGGCTCCTGACGACATCTGGCGGAACAAATTGACCCGTTGGGGCACTGTAGTGCGGATGCCACTTTGAAGACTCATTCCCTGGATTGCCGCTGCTGTTGGTGGCACAATGGAAGCCAGAGAGTCTCCTGAGGTCGGATGAGCTCTGGGCCCCAGTGATGTGTCATGTGGCAGTGATGGTTGAGAGGCCGATAAGTGTCGGACATCTCTACTCAAGCTGCCTGACTGAAGAGCCTGTGTGCTCTTGTGGATGTCTCCCCGCTGAGGTGATGGGACCTGCTGCTGCTGAGGGGACGCTTGCTGCTGCTGCGCCGCCGAGGCTGCAGCACCAGTTGACCCAGCAGGCTGCTGACCAAGCTGTTGCTGTGAGGGTAGAGATGGCTGCTGGATAAGCGACAGCTGGGATGCTGTGGGTGAGCCGTACTGGAAGCTCCGGCTGGCCAAGGGTGTCTGCACTGGCGGGCTACACATGGCGGCTGTGAAGGAGCAGGGGGACATGATTGCGCCTTGCTGCTGGAGTGGTGTCTGTGGGTTGGTTGAGGAAGAATTCAGGTTGCCATGAGAAACACTAGGAGCTGGGTAAACTCCCTGTGCTGCAGCAGCAGCAGCAGCGGCAGCGACTGGCAACATGCGGGCAACAGAGGCATTGGCAATAGCCGAAGCACTGTAGGTCATAGGTACTGAGGACTGCTGCAGCTGAGTGGTGCCAAAGGCAGTGGAGTAGGGTGGTTGGGCTGGTGAATTAATGATGGAGTTTCCTGACATTGGTGTTGAGTTCATCCCTGTGACTGACTGCTTGCGGTCCACCATCATCACCATCTCCCTGTCCTGACGGATAATCTGCTTCAATATCTCGTTCTCCTGTGTGTTGAACACGCCGGCGTTCAGGTCCTTCTGGAACTTCTGCAGCAGCAAAGAGTTCTTCTTCCCTGTTGGGATGCAATCAGAAGAGGTAAACACTTACAGCCATGGAAATCTTTGGTCAGATTATACAGGAGAAGGTCAGGATTTCGGCCATAAAAGAGGCAGCTTGTAATGTCTATACATGTTTGTTTTGGATTCATTACCTTTTCAAGCACTTCAACTTTTTAACTGTGCCATGATTTATTTGCACTAACTTCAGCCTTACAAGCAGCATCTTTTAAGACCCAATAAGGACTATTTTCATGTAGAAAAACTGTGAAGGACATTTAATGATTATGACTATGGAAAATACACAGTTTGGGAGGAATGAAAAACACATAAGGAGACATTATACTGAAGGTATGGTATGACAGCATAGACTGGGAATGGTTGAATACTGATGATTGTACCCACACATCACAATACTTATACAAAAGACAAAGTCTAAACTTTTTAAGGTCATACTCTATTGAATCACATCGCCTACTAAGCTGATATAACACATCACAAGGACATTTAAAATAATATTTCATATAAAATTTCTTTACCTATCATAGTACCATACAAGTATTACTAAGTGCCGACAAAATGTAAATTTAGATTAACAATACATAAATTTGTAGGATGTTTTTTCTCCAGAAACACAAAAATGTTTTAATATCTATAATATCAATAATGCCTTAAATAATTATAATGCTCTGTTGATACAATAACTAAACTTATATTGAAAAAAATTAAAAAATACAGAACAACTATTAAAGCTCCATAAATTATATTTTTTTTGCCAAAAGAATAATCTATGACAGTCTTTCACAAGTTAAGGCTAGTGATAATAAAGGTGAGACAGATTTCTTTTCTGTCTTTATAAACAAATGTAAAAAAAAATGAAAGAAAACAACAAAGCTTTTCAAGAAGAAAAACACTAGGAGTTACTAGAGACAAGATGTCTCAAAAACTGAAAAGTGGCCACTTTATAATAAGAACAGCCACATTTCCAAAGAATAATGAAGGGTTATTTAACATATTTACTTTGAGTGACTGTGTTTGAGTGTCTTTCAAGGATGCGCTTCCTGTAATTACTGTTGACCTCGTGTATTGACAGGATGCGAAGCGTTGTCGGTAAAGAAGACAGAGTGGACTTTTAGTGTGCTGAAGGCTTTAGCCACAGTCGATCAATCATTAAGCTCTGTCCTTGAGGGCAGAAAATTTCTCCACATAGTTAACTACTTATTCTTGTCAAGGCTGCCGGTAAGCCATGCAGTCAACTTTAAGAAAAACTCGGGCTTCTTCTGAAAATGGACTGACGTCAAATTTTGGAGCAGCTTTTTTGCTTTTCAGAATGAAGGTCTCCTGTTTGACGTGGATCCCTTTGGGTGTAAGACTGACTACAGGGTTGGGTTTTAATCTACTAAACATGCATCACAGACCAGCTACCAGACTACTGTCAACTTACAAACCTCCTTACATTATAATTCTATAGGTGTTTGGTGCAAAATCTGTAGATTGGAAGCAAAGTTCATTTATTAAATATAGAAATGGGAAAATTGCTGTTTTCTAAGTGCAGCAGCATCAAAGTGAGACAGATATATTTCTAGGATTCCCAATCAACAGATATTAATTTATTTGTCAAAGTTTACTGCTTTTAATGATGAATTGTAAAAGTTAAATTTAAGAACAGTATAAACTCTGAAATACTTTCATTACCATACATTACATCCAGAATGCCACAGACTGTGGTTCCCATACAGCTGGTACAGTCTGCCTTCTGTCTTTAGTCATGTGAAAAAGAAAGTTCATAGTCTTTGCCTTCATACCAGGCCATTATAAAATGTTGGTCTGTTCCTTATCAGTCTTAAAAAGAAGCCTCTGATTAGCAACAAGACATCCTATCACACTGTGCCCTTGTTAAGTCCTACTGTCATGTTTTCTTAGAGAGAGAACTCTATTTCCAGGCAACCCCTTCAAACAAGCCGCAGTCTTTCAGCTTAATTACATTCTTGTGAACTTTAACATTTAGCATGTTATCTGAAGCCTGTAAAGTCGGTTCTTGGGACTACAGTAACTCTCAGCATAGCAAGGTCTGATCAGAGGAAACGTAGGCCAAAATAAGACATCCACTCTTGGTAAGATAGACAACTGGTTAAATATTTAACACTTGTTTGGAAAAGGTCTTTTCAGGTTGATGAGCAGCAACAATTGCTTGTCTAAGATCTTTACTGCTGTCTTTCTGCCTTGGCATAGTGTGAACATATACCTCAATACTTCAGACGAGTAAGCTGACAAAATTTTCTGCTTATATAGAGATGATCAGTTAATGCAGTGGTTTGATTAGCAGCAAATGCCTTTCACTCTTTTATTTGCAGTTAAAGTCTGAGTGTACTTTCTTTGTCCACACATGCTATAGACTAAAACTCTTTTGACAGCTTCCCAAATGATGGCCATTGTATATGCAATATTTCACCCCAGAAAGACACATTGTGTTAGGGAAAATCCATTTTAAATTTAAGATTAATTGGGATTCATTCACCACTATTCCTTTTAATCTGGTCCTTAACATGATACAACTGCATAAAATCCAATCGACATATCAACCAAACAAATAAAAAAACAAATGAAGAACAAAATGTTAACAAACACCACAGAAATAATGAAAGTTTAGAAAGTCAAATTCTGAGACAACACCAGACGCTTTCATGGTTTGAAAAAGAAATGACACATTCTATGTTTTATAACTCATACAAGAAGTTTCTCCAAAGTGGTACAGAGACAACAAATCAAATGCTGAAACTGAGACATTCAGCTGTATTTCTAAAGGGAAAAAAATGCTTAAATGGCTTATTTGTAAAAGCAAAATGTGTTACAAACATTTTGAAAAAGGTACAAAAAATGTTTAGACAAATAAAAACATCTGGGAAGTTTGGAAAGTCAAAAAAGTAAAGAATTTCTAAATGTATTAAGTATCATCACTAGTGGAAATTCTGCGGGGGGTCAGTGATCAGTTAGGAGATGTTGAGGTCAAATGGACAACTCTGATCTGATAAATCAAATTAAGATCTCTTCACTGAGTCACCGGCATTAGTGTGGGGTGCCTTCATGAAATGGATAAAGTGCACATCTGTCCAGATATCCTCAATGCTTGATAAAATATAAATGTACAAACATTTGCTGCCATCATGTGTTTTGCTGAGAAAGTCTTGCTTATTTCAGCAAGACAAGGACAAACAACATTCTGCAAGTACTGTACCAGCATGGCTAAATCAGAGAGCTGGTGTAATTCAAAGCAAAAAGACAGATCATGTTCTGAGTTGTTTATATTTCATGTCAAACAAAAGTAGAAAAATACTTTTCTTTTAGAATTATAACACTCTGACTAGGTTTAAACTTCAACATTTGATATGATGTCTCTGTAATATTCAAATGAATATGGCTTTTTAATAATTTGCACGGCAATATGGTTTTATTATAATTTTACACAGTTTATCTTCATTTTGGAGACAGACTTGTTGTAATCTATAAATTGTAACATGCAGCAGAGGTGCTGTAATAGAGTAAATAACATCTTAAAGAAGGATTGTTGGTAAAAATGTGACACATTCTGTATTTATATAAAGTTACAGGTTTAACACAAACAATTTGGCTCACATTCACACAATTAACATCAGTTGACAATGTTTAACTTAAGACAGAGTCCATGTTAAAATCAGACAATCAGAAACAAACTTTTCTAACTGGTAAAAAAACAAACAAACAAAGATAAATAATGAATGGGAAGTGGTGTGTAACAAAAACTTTATGCTGCATTGCATTAGTAAAGTTTTTAGCACTTTGCAGATGGGATTTCGTTATTGAATACACTTTTAGAAAAGGATTCATAGATTAAATAAAAAAATGTGACACAAATAGAGGTGAAAATGCACTCATAATCTAGCAGATTGTTCAGTGAAGTGTCTGTAACAAAGTAAAAATGGTAAAAAAAAAAAATTAAATGGCATTTATTTGTTTCCTTGATTGTCGTTTTTGTTTACAATTTGTTTATCAAAATATCTGCAAGTTTTGTGTGGGTGGTTTGAGTTACGTGTCACTGATGCAAAATTAAACAAGTAATGTAATTTTCAGTAACAAGTCAAACTGTTGGGGATGAATTTGAGACCAGATCCATTTAGCAAGCCTCAACAGGTCAATTTCCCCTGTTCGAATGTTGGAATTGGAATAAAGTGTTTACCTTGTGCCTACTCGTCGGCCAGGACACTCTTGAAAACGAGATGTGCTCGTCTCAAGACGGACTCCTGGTCAAATAATTTTTAGATAGATAAAAGATAAAGTCAAATGTGCAACAGGTTACTGTTTTCAAAGCAAGGTTACTTTTTTTCTTTCCTTTTTAGAGCAAGACAAGCATGTAACCAGATGCAGTCCATATGTAGAAACGATACAACCAGCACGGATCATGACACAATATCTTCCATCGTATGAGACAAACCCCTTTCATGTTTAGTCTGAAAGGACAACGCATTCTCATTCCCAACTTGTCACTTGCTGACACTTGGTCTGGAGCACTTCCTGTAGGTTTTCAGCACACAGGGTACTCCTTCACCGTCGCTTTTCGACACACAGGGATCTACTGTATATTTACAGTTATCTTTCTGTGATGGGATGTGAAGCACCAGCTGCACTAACCATTAACAGATCTGGTAATGTCATTAAATGATGCTGTCTTACGAACAACATCACAGATTCTGAAAAGAGGTTAACGGACAGAAGAGGGACAAGCACAGGACTCATGTATGGAAAAAAAATACTTTTATAAGGCGAGGAAAACATCATAGTTAGGTGTTCAAATTCACAATAAAATACAATTTGAATGGTGAAACACCATGTGACTGCCCATTACTGGAGTCTAAAACTCTGCACCTCCTAAGGTGATGCTTGTTGAGTACCTTCTGCACTTAAAACTGATGTGGCGATCTCCTGATGACAGTACGTGATGGGTTGGGAGTGAGAACTGGTTGTAAAAGATGGAGTGCACAATCCAATATCTACTCATGGTGAAAATCTAACTCAGCTGTTAGTTCTCATAAAAAAGGGCAAATGTACATCAAAACTGCTGACTTAAAAGGGCTTAAAATTTCCTCAGAGAGCACGGTCGAACAAAAACCCCACACCTCTCTAAAGGATGTGTAAAGAATTTTTGTTTTCTTAGATACCATGCTGTTCCCAAAAAAATGCTACGTTGTCTCCTGCGAATTATGTTCATATGCAGCTAAATTCTAATTAGATGTTAGTGTTGCAACGCAGAAAGTAGGGTGACATAAAATATGCATGTCGATGTCTGGGTAGATGGAAGTTTTTGCACAAAGCCAAAAATAAGAGTTTGTCTTCACTCTCAAACTAGAAATTACAAAAAAAAAAAAAAAAAAGAAAAAAAAAAGGTGTCTTAAACTTCACCAATTAATTCCTAACTATACAGAGGTAATCAGTTGATTTTGTATTAATGAAAAACTGAAAGTCTACAGCTTTTGCACGGGTAGTTAGAATGAATATGTTGTTGTTTATTCATCTAATCTCATAAAATCCAGTCATCCAGGCAACATTATGCCCCCCACACAAGATATACTGTAGGTGTATATGCACACAATTCGGAGGAGAATCTCTCAAGTGTGTTACACTTCTGTAGTGGGATTCTGATGGATTTCAACACTACAGTAATCCAGTTTTTATTTAACATTGTATTACACAGCAGTTTGCAAATACTGGTGCACCTGTCTCAGGCAAAAAAAAGAAAATTAAAATAAAGAAAAATTGATAAAATACACAAATGTTAAGCCACAACAAAGAAAAACATCAAGTGAGACAGAAATAGCAGCCCAGTCTCACAAGAAAATGTGTAGTTAGTTCATTTGTCTACATCCAAAATATAGACATAATGTTTTTCTGTGACTCGTGTTTTTATTGGACAGCAGTCAGGTGACATGATGCAAAGGTGTAAATGTAAAAATGGATTTCATCTGTGCCGCTACCAACTGCAACTGACAGGAAAATGAAAAGGTGAAAAGTATCTGGACAATGTTGAGCCAGATCAGGCTGTCTGGCTTAAAAAGGTACTCCTTATGAATGTTAAACAACAAGTTAAATTTAATTCAGGCTAATCATAAGCACATGACAATAGCCAAACTTTTAAAATTGTAATACAGTGTAATAATTAAAAGTGTTATAATAATTGTATCATGTTTGCATCTTTACTGTAATATTGCCATGTGGACAAACACACTGCAGGTTTTACACATTCTGAAGTGAGACTGTGTGTGAAGTACATACAGGCTGCAAGCTGAACCACTGACATGAGACAACATTTGCACACTTTCATTACACAAATCTAACTATAATTTTTAACCTCATTGTTCTGGTTTTTATAGAAAAAGTCACCAAGCATTAAAGCCTCTTTGTGGACAAGAAGGTGGCTTTATTGCTCAGAAGTAATTAAGTGAGGTGAGGCTTGCTTATTATAACGACTTGCTTGGATTGGCAGTTTATCAGTCATAAAGGCTCATAACAGAAACTATAAATTACTTCTGCAGAGATTTATTTCTTCTGCTAAAAGATGTGAGATTCAACCAAATTTCTGTGCGACATTAAGATGTAAGTGATATAAAGCCGCAAAAGTTTAAATCAATTAAACATGATTGCATTCGTCAACAGAATTCAATTTAAAGAGAAAAAATTAAAGATGATTTTATTTTATCGATATACCGAAAAAAACATAATAAATTCATCCTCTAAATCAGTATAAAAGCACTGACTTTATATATGAAACTGCAACTTTGCTTTATTATTTTAAGCCTAAATCGATAATCCTCTAATGTTGCAATTCTAGTGGTCTTTAGAGATTTTTTCATTGGCCTCAATGTCTTTCAAATTCTCTTATCTAGATGGACGTGGGATAAGGACGTTATATTTGAACCATTCTGGGAGTAACTAATGGGATTACCCAAATCAGGGGTAATCTCATTTGTTAGTCCCTGTGATACCAGATCTTAAAAGATGCACAGTGGTATCTGTGACATCAACTGTTCAAAGTAATCCCAATTATGCAGTTACACCATTGTTACAAAATGCTTTTCCAACTTGAATGTAATTTTAGCTGTAAAGTAGTGAAACTGTGTGCCTAAGCTCTTCTCTGGATATGGAACGGCTTGATGACATCTATAAAAAATAGAGGATGGGTTTGCAACTTTAGGGTCAAGATATCCATTTATTGCCCTGTTTATTTTTTATACATGTGCCCCTTTTTTAACTATTAAAAATCTGTTTAGATCTAAAAAAAAAAAAAAAAAAAAAAAAAAAGATTACTTTTTATTCTTTGCCGAGTTTCTCTTCTGGAAACATTTGTTATGTTATACAGTAAATATAACATTTTCAGTGATGAGAATAGCTGATGAAAAACTGATCAGGGTCCTCCCTGCTAGCAAACTGCACGTGGGCACCTTCCCTCTAGCCCTGCACTTTGTTTCTCTTCATGGGGTTTGTGTCGGCTTCGTTTTGAGAAGTCTGAAATGGGTCGGGGTGCTGCTCATACCCAGGAGTGCTGATGAGTGGAAAGAGGGCCAGACACACATGCATGTGAGATTAGCTTCCATCCACTCGCTGGTTTCCAGTGGGGGGGTCAACACCAAACCAACGAGGGGGCGACTTGACTCCCTCCCGGACAGCGACATGCACTGCCTTCCAATTAATCCAACCATAAAACGCTACTTTGGTTCTTTGGGAAGGATTAATGTCACTTACAACAAAATTGTCTTTAATGTTATTTAAGACAGACAGACAAAAAAAACCAAAGAAACAAATAATAAATAAATATAAATCAAAAGTAGCATACTGGTCATGCAGCACAAGATGGCACACACAATGCCTTCATGATGAAAGAGGGCAAACAAATACTGATAAAGACAAGACAACAAGGCACAATGACAGGCAAGAGAATCGACCAATCGCAATGAGCAGGTAGATGTAGGTCTTACCTATGCGGTCCAATCGGTCGATGGCAACCGTTTCAAAAGCACGCCGCATCATGGGATACTCTTCTAGCACCTCATTGAAATGGTCAACAGAGAGGGAGAAGAGTCGACAATAGGTGTCTGCACGCACACTCGCCGTTCGTCTGCCCTTGGTGAGCAGACAGATCTCTGCATGGCAGGGAGACGAGGAAAGAAAAGAAGGCGCATCAAGAGACTGTTACAGCAGTGGAGAGTACACAAAGCCATAAAGGAAATCATCCCAGTAATTACCAAGCATATTATCATATAGATGAACTGTGACTACAAAGGATTCAGGAGAGGGAGAGCTAATGTGAATGTAAATAAAATGGGAAGCCCATAAGCAGTGTTGTCACATGCATTATGCTGAGAGAATTCATCATCCTACAGAGGGCTAATAGTCCCATAATATGATACAGTCCTCGGCTTTACTGTCAGGCATCGCTGCACTGCTGCATCAATGCTCTGCATCAGCTCTACGATGTCATGTATATCCATACAGGGTTATGGTTTCACAGCATCTCTGTGTTCCTGTTTTTGATATGATGAGATGTGAAGACAACAGCTGAATTATGCATCAGCAATATGACCAAATTAACCTCATACTCATGTAATAAAAATGAATCAGATTGTGGATTAGACTTGACTGCGATAAATACAGCCATAACATTAAAGTACCCAACCATTTCCCATTTGGCATGACTTGATAAAAAAAAAAGACAAAAAAAAACTAAGGAAATAAATATAGAAAATAAATAAACACCTGAACAAGCAGAATTTAAACACATTGCAAGAGCTAGTTCATATACTTATCTTTACCAACATGACCAGCAGATCATTTGTGAAAGCAAATCCAAAATACATTTTAAGAAAAAGTCTTGCATATCAAATCCCACTGCAGTGAAAGTGCAAAGATATTAGACGCATCAGAAATATTTTGTTCTACAGTCTCTGCAACCTAATGAGCTAAAAGAAGAGAATTTGGACGATGCCTATGCACATCCAATATTTACAGCCTGATCTTAAAGTGCGGCGCTCTTTGCAAGCACTGCATTTTTATTGATCATTTGATCCCTCCTACGGTTTGTCATCTCCTTATCATAACACCGCTTAACCTCCACCTCCATTTGCACTTGTATGTAGTCTACTGCACAATTTCTCTCTGAATGGTTAAATGTTAACTTGTTATGGTGTGATCTTTCTAGGCCCTGCCATGAGCTGTCATGAAAATAGAGCACAGAGAGTGAAAGATGTGCGAGCAACACTCTGAAGCTGTGGGTGTGAAGAAGGTGTTAGTGCTGCTGCAATGGGGAAAAAAAGCACCCTTTACAGTGAGTGGTACCCCTCCTAATACAGAAAGACACACAGAAAAGACACGGTGGCAGAAAAATGCATCAGTCTGGATGTCATGGGGGAAAGACGAAGGCTAGTTGGAAGGTGGACAGCATGTAGCTGGTCTTTATTATTATCAACACACTGTTCTGCTAATAACAGTGACACACTTCCACAGGTAAATGTGTTACTTTACACTAAGAAGGGAGCTCAGATCTACAGCAAAATATGGACTTGTAACATTTACAAGTTAAGCATGATTCGAGGCTGTAAAATATTGAAAAGTATGGCAAATTTTTTCCACTTTCTAGCTCTAACAGTTGTTATGCAAAACTAACCTTCCCCTTTTTCCTGTAGCTTAGAAAGGCATCAATCTTTTCACTAACAATCCCCAAGAATACAAATACATTTTTCCTTTTACTAAAGGTTCTGTTTTTTCTTTTTTTTCTGAAGTCAGATGAATTTCTTTGACCCAGAAAGGCTCATAATTAGACCCACAGTAGAATCATGTACTGAGTTCTAGCCACTTGTAGAGAGGGTGCATCAGATTTTAGCCTAAATAACTGAGCAACTTTACTGTTTTAAAAAGGCCAATTATATGAGTTATGTATTATGTTGTACATAGTTTTTTATTTCCAACAGGGCTTTGATCAATTATATTTGGGTTGTTAAAAACAAAAACAAGTGAAAAGTTACCTATTTGAACAACCTTAAATGATGGAATTCATGGCCATGACTGAATCATTTGTTTTTAAAACAATCAAACATAAATTTTTCCTATCAGATGAGGTCAGGCAGCAGGTTGGGTGTTTAACTAATGCCTAAAACGTGACACTGACATGGTGTCCTGTAGTAGACCTGCTGATCTGTTACGTACTGTTACATTATGCTACAGTGTCCACTGTTTACTACACGTACAGCTGCTTTCTGGGCTGAGATGTAGGCAGAGAAAAGTGACACCGATTTCCTCACAAAGCTTCAGAAAACGTATTTCATGTCAGTATTTGCCAGTTTAAAATGGCCACCAAACTGTTCAGTGACCACACCTGGAATAGATTGGTCACTCTTCAGAAATATCTGCCCCGTCACCTGGAACATTTCGGCATATATAAAGGTGTGTTTATGCGCATGTGAAAGTCAGAGCGCAGCTATCACTTCTCATGATGCGCTGTGACACGTGTCTGTTGCCTTGTCACAAAGAATCACTGTTGACCCCTGGAGCATTGTGGATAATTTGCCATCACGTCATGTGTCACACACTCTCATGGCAACCAGCTCCCCTCCCTCCTTTCTCCTCAAGACTGGGACTGAGGAGAATTAGTCTCATATGACTAAGAAATTCAAGCCCAACAGGGATTCTCATCTGCCGTATGCCATTGTCCTAGCATTATACTATTCTAGTCCCGAAGCCAAACACAGACTTCTCTACAGAGCAGTGTGATATTAATATGTAATCCCATTCAGCCAGGCCCAGGAGTGGTATCATTTTAGCATTCAGGTGTGGTACTGGCCATTGCTAAAGGTGCTTTGTGACCTGCTGTCCTCGTAGATGTCCTGCTAATTAGTATGCTAATAGTTCCCTATGGCTTGGCTCAGCTTTGTTACTCCTCGTCCTGTTCCTGTTTCTGTCTCAGCTTCCCCTCTCACTCATTTTCATTCAAACAATGTTTTGACCTGGTTGTAAAGGGACAGCGGATCATTTGAGAGGAGTGGGGAAAAGCAGTAATCTGCCAATGCCATACAAATGGGTAAAATATCACCAAGGTTGAAAGGAAAAAGACAAGGAGCCTCATTAGACATGAAATTTCATAATTATCCATTATTATTATTTTTGCAGATATTATTGGATTTGATTGTTTTTTTTTTTATATATTTGTAATTAAATGGAATGGCAACGGAGCGTCTTCTTGATGTTCTCCATGCAGCCTATCAGTTCAACCTTTCCATTTAATCATACCTGCTGATGTTATTTTTCTCTGTTAAGTTTTTACCTCTATACGCTTCACAATTAAGGACTTCTTAGGAGTTTTTAGAGTCAGTTGACATCTGTTAAATTTCTGCACATAATTAGAGCAGAAATAAAACAAATATGTAAAAGTTTGGAGTCTGCAGTTGGACAAATCTCAAAGATTGTGTAAAAAGTTGCTGTCGTAAAACATTCTTCATTTTTCAGTGGAACAATGAGCTAAGATGCCTTTCGTAAACGGTGCCCTATGCAACTATTCCTTTTTCCTTTCTTTCAACATATAATTGTCCAGTTTAAATCTGAAATAATGATTTAATTACTGGCAGCTTCATCAGTTTGAACGAATAATTTTCCAGCACATATAATGAACAAGGGGAATCTTTGCAGCAAAAATCCACCAGACAGAGTTCAAATGCGGTTTTAGCTGTTTTCAATGGAAAAAATATCTATTGCCACAGTGATTCTTTTAGTGTAGCTCTGTTGTCAGGAAAACCTCCTTTTCTCAAAATATGAGAAGGCTCTGACTGCTGTCTACTAAATATTGACACAAGATATATTCTTCTTCTTTTTCTGTAATATGTACAAAATAATTTCAAATAGAACAAACTACATAAAATGTGTGAAGAGTCTAATCTAAAGAGTCTGTGAAGGTAACTGCATTATACTTGCTGAATGTTTGCTTTGCATACGTTTGTTTATCTATTCACAAGTCATTTACTAGTTGTAAAAGACTGTAATCAAGAATGAACTAACATAAAAAGGGTTTTTATTTTATACTGAATCAGAATTTTGTAGAAAGAAGTCATGTAGTTTGAAGATTCGAGAGGAATGACGACTTATTTCTGTTTCATTTCACTGCCTCTCTAGCTTGCCAGTGAGACACTGCATTCAGCAGACACACTAAAGTGAAGGTATTCTTAGCTTCCTCCCATAGTGGGAATGAACGCAAGAGATAAAATATGCAAGAAGCCCTAAAAAAGGAAACTTTGCTTCACATTCTTATAGACACAGTGATGTCTGCCTGTGGATTTTGCTGGAGTAAACAACGTGCAATGAAATTACATTTGACATCTAAAAAATTAATGGTATCTGTAATGTCTTGGAGAGGGAATGTGAACTATGCCGAGAGGAGCAGAGAGAGAATGAAAGCGCAGCCAAGAAAATGAACGAGGGAATTGCTCCTGACTTCATGCAGAAGATGTGTCCGCGGAGGCTGCTTATGGTTAGTGCCAAGTAAATTCAGCAAAGAACGTATGGAGAAGGCGAAAAGTTCATGCATGTGTATGTGAGTGTGAGATTGAGAGTGGGGGAGGGACCTCTGTGTGTCCTAAGGGATGCCTGATCCGTGCCTTGGCCCACTCCAGCAACCAGATGAGAGGTTATGTAACACAGAAGCTGACTAACGTCCAACACTGGTTAATGAGAATCTACAATAACTTAACTTTCAATAGCATCAAACGCAAAGCCTTCAGGCTTCTCTCAAGTCCTGCTTTAACACTGTGTGAGCCTATATGCATGGCTGTGCAGAGCCTGGTTTTGCATGGCTGTAACAACATATGTGCAAAAAATGTAATTCAGTTTTATTTTTTGTTCTCACCTCCAAAATATGATCCATCAGTGAGCTTCATCTCTTTGTTGAACTTTGTGATGACACTTGCCACGCCATGCTGTATAAAGTACATCTTCTTCCCAACAGTTCCTTCCCTGATAATGTAGTCATTGGGCTGAAAAACCTCAAACTTCAGCTTGCTCAGCATCCCAGTCACAAAGTTGGGGTCTGCGTTCGCAAACAGAGGCATGGTGGCCACCAGCTTACGGCAGTTGAAGTTGACAATTTCCTGGTGGAAGGTAAAAGGAAATCATTTTTATTAAACGGATGAGATCATACCAGTAATAGCTGTCTCCCTTCTGCCTGAATTGTGACAAATGGGCAGCAGTTAGGTGGTCTGACACCAAATCCCCTCACAAATCTTGAATCTCTCTGCTCCTGTTATCTGCACATGGAAATGAATTGAACGCATCGTGCTGATTTAGCCCTAATATTTCTAAAGAACTTCCCATATCTCTCCTGAGAGGAAAGTTTTTGGCACATGAATCAAAACCTGATGAGTTTGCTCTCTGGTGCTGGCTATGGGCCGTCTCTTTGGTCTCATCCTGCCCCCTCAAACAGAACAGGAGATTAGAAGTTTGTTGTCTGTTTGTCCATGCATCTCTGTTGCTGTGCAGATGGAGAGCCGGAGCACTTGGCATCTGCAATGGCGTGTTGTTGACCCCACATGAGAGATAACTCTCCTCCAGTGACAAGA
The DNA here is from genome assembly GCF_933228915.1 of Telmatherina bonti. NCBI lineage: Eukaryota > Metazoa > Chordata > Actinopteri > Atheriniformes > Telmatherinidae > Telmatherina > Telmatherina bonti. The sequence goes on along the minus strand of NC_136615.1, from coordinate 16,030,838 downwards.
GGACATAACAAGAAAGATAACCAATCTCTGAAATGCTTGCTTGATGCATGAGGGTAACACACACACACAAAAAAATGTTAGCTCAACCTCAGATGTGTTTGTCAGCTAATGCCATGGGGCGCTGACCTCAATCATGCACCAGAACTAATGAATTAGATAGTAAGCAGTTTTCGTACCCAGTTAGGAGTTCTCATGGGGAAACAATCTTTGGCTATGCCTATTTTAAGATTTGTCATATGGTAGAGAGTAAAAGGCAATAAGACAGGGGTACGGGACGGGAGGACAGGATAAAAGTCTGGATAATGGATTAAACGGTTAGCTGTTTACATCTTTATCTGAACTTAACATTATGCAATATAAATACTATATTTGAATATATGCATGTATGACAGATTAATTTTAATGCAGCCTGAAAGTCAGCAAAAAGATGCAACCAGGTGCGTGTTTTGGAAAATTTCCTCCTTAGATGCAGTATCTAACTAAAACTAAAGATAAAGAATAAATACATTTATGACAAATAAAAATAAAACAGTTCGGGAAAAAAACCCCAGACCATCTTAAACTTCCATTTGTCTTCACATGAAATGTTTTGTTGCATGTCTTGTAATGATGGCATCACAATCGCATTAGGCTTAAAAGGAAGATAAACACAAACATCCCCTCTGGAAGGGATATACTTGCATATGGTGCATTCTGCCTTAAAAGGTCAGTGATTGGTCTGCAGTCTGAGATCCAAACATGACAGCTGGATCACTAATCTTTTCCTTTATCACACAGCAAAGAGATCCCCTTAAAAATGTATTCATGCTTTTTTGTGTGTGTGTGTGTGTGCCTGAACAGCGAGCTAGTAAACATTTCAGAAAACAACACATCAGTGCAATAAAAAACTTCAAATAAAACATATTTTGATAATACAAAAACATCTTTTGCTAAAATGACCACCTTAAAAAGATCACAATCAAAATTACTTTGGAATATAGTTAAGTTCTAGTGATGTTTTCTGATTTTTGTGTGTTTGTTTTGTTGCACATCTATATTTTGCTGTTCTTATTGCATGTTCCTGGTTTGGTGTTGTGTTTTATTAAATGTCATGTTAGTTTCTTTTGTTTTGTTTTGTTTTGTTTTTTTTGCCACAATCATTTCTTCCAGCAAAAGAAAATCCCTCCTTAGATATTCCATTGCAGGATCTTAGAATGAAACAGCAAAAGTGTGAGTTTCCTAAAGTCGCCTGTGCCGACAGCTGTATAACAAGAAGAAACTGCACATTGTGAACTCCCATTGTCTGGAAAAAACATGATGATTTTAGTTCAGTTTAGTTTTTTGAGTTGATTTTTGACTACCAAATGAAGCTTTATTAGTCTTTTTGTTAAATTCCTCAAAAACCGCATGGCATTTTGCACCATAATGCAATTTTCACATTAGATAAAATATGTTCACTGACAACATGAAAGGAGCCATTAGTCATGACATGCTGACTGATCTAGCTGTATCTAATTAAGCTAAGCTTTATTGCTGTTTGTAAAGTGTGCCTTTGCTTTTAGTCTAATAGGATTAAAACAAAAAAAGTGGGCAAAGAAAAGCCCACCACGAAAGGTGGAGCTTGATGGTTCGTATCTGTGACTTGGTGGTGTGAAGGACAGGAGAGTGTGACAGTGAAACAGCAAGCTAGACTTTAGAGGATACAAAAGCCGGATAGTTAGCAGATCTCATGTGAAAAGGATAAACAGTCCACTTTCCTCATACCGCTGTTCACTGTACTACACTGCTCTGATATATCTACAATATGGGATTTCATAGAAGCATATACACTTTTATTTTAGCAATTCTGGGAATTTTACTCCCTCATCCCAAAGAGCTTGATTTAGCCAGGACACTCCATATGGTATGGTTTTATCTCCATAAAATTATCAAGGTTCATGAGATAAGCAAGATGGTCATCAAACTGTTTAAATACTAAAGCCAGCAGATGTTACAGACACACTACAGAACTTTTGCCATTTTCCCCGTCACGCGCTCCCTATCAAGTTCGGACTCCATCTTGCATCCTACCTGACCTGTTAGCTCTCTTCAGCCAGCAAAAGATGATCTGACGATGACTTTTGTTGACTCCCTTTCTCTCTTTGAATCTTTTTGCCTTTTTTTGCTAAATCAGCAACGTTGCATGTTCCAAACAGCCAGTTCCTTACTATCCCGTAAAGCAAAACGTCACGTGACGTCCTGGATGTAAAAGTTGCATAGTGTGGTTTTTCAGCCTCAGGATGCTGCTGGGTAAATGCACATGATAGATGTCACTGTGTCATCAGACAAGTCTGGGACACAGAGTTTTAAGTTACGTAATGCGTCTTTAAAGAAACTAAAATAAAACTCAGATTCCTGGATTAAAGCACTACAGTGTTAGATTGAAATAAAATGTAATAAAAATAAGTGTCATCTCATTCCAAAATGATTTTTTTTATATATAAATACATAATTTTAAAATAGCTTATGAATCAGTTTTGTAAGTTGTGTCTGATGACTCAAATTGCATCAAACCTACTTTGCTTCTTTTCCTGAATCCAGAGTTTGGTTTATCCCTCCTAAGCAGCTTCATTAGGTGCAGGGCTGTGGAGGGCACCCTGCTGGATCTTCAGATATAATTGCTTTTTGTTTGTTATTTTGTCTTTAATTTGATTGATAGAATAATGAAAATATAGTTTGTGGTTGTGATTGGACATGTTTTTGATAATTAAATAGCATTTCTTCAGACAGGTCATCCTTAATGTAACATGGTAGGTTACACTGGAAACCCCTACGAGGATTGACAGATTATTAAAGGCTATGGGAAGTTTCTGATTTACCGCGCTCCGCTTTCAGGAAAAGAGACTGTTGCGGAAATGCTAACTGACACATCTTAAGTCGAGTTATTCAATGAAGGGACGACGTGAACTTGATTCACTGTCCTGTTTTGCTTTGGTGAGAACAAGTTTGTTTTTACCTGTCAGGTTTTGTTACACAGCGTTGACTTTGCTTGTTACACAGTGAACTGAGCCTGTGGACTTTAAATCCCTGTGCACGCTTTGTGTGTTTCTGGATATTTGCAGCAACCCCTGGCACATTCAACTGTGCAAGGTGACTTAATGGGGCTACATGAGAGATGGTTGGGAGTTCTTATGCTTACGTTGCTGTTTATTCCTCTCTTCGCCAGTTATTTACATAATTACACATGTAATCTGCTGATACAAGAAGATCACACATGAACTGGTGCCTCACTTCACAAAATAACTTTATTACTCCTTCTTATTACTTTTGTTTGCAAAAAGACAGTCCACTCAGTTGATCTAAAACCATTCTTTTTCACATTATTTGCATCCTATTATTGTTGATATTTATTTATAGAAGGCCTCAGTCTTATAAATATTAGAACTACAACAGCAAATGTAAAAGTAGCTCTAGAACATAAGTAGAATATTTTTATAGCCTGACAGAAACACTGTATGTGTACATCCAGGATGTTGAAGAGAATCCTTACTGCTGTGTTTCTCCCTGACCTCATAAGACGAGATGACAGGTGTTAGTATTTATGTTTATTGATATTTACCTACTTTGCATTACAGATCCACCTTTCATCATCAGAAAGATGTTTTTTTTAAACTGGCTCTAAAAATGATAATATGATAATAATAATATTAATCAACCTTCCTTAAAACTGATTCTGTGAGTCTGAAGCAAGAAGCCAGCTCACCTCTTTGAGTGGGTCGTTGAGCTCACTTAAGATGTTGTCTTCATCAAAGATTTTGCCTTGATAGCGGTGCTCATAGTAGTCGTGGATTTTCTGCCGCAAATCTGCTGGAAGCTTGTGGAAGGACATGTATTGCTCCACTTGTTTATACTGGAAAAGACAGAGAAGTACATGCATCAGTTTATATACATTTGTTATCGCTTATGAAATTCTTTGTGTATCCCATAATACATATAGGTGTGTTTAAATGTGTTGTTTCATAGTGCATCCAAACTAAAACTGCAAAACTGTAGTCTTCATAGAGCATCCATTTGCATCTTTGTATAAAGGACAAGTTGCGCTCTCACAGTCACAGTGCTACGTCCTGGTTCTGTGTGTGGGGAGGGAGAGGCAGGATGAGAGAGGCAGGTGGTGAAGGAAAGTAGGAACAAGAACAGGCCTGGGGCTGTGTCAGGCCAAGGTAGCGGTTCTGATTATCTCATCCATGCAGGAAGCCCAGTCCTAATGTGAACTAGTGAGGTAAACCTGACATCCTGGAGACATATAGAAGCAGAATATTAAGTATGTACCAAGAACTGTACATATAAGTAATGATAGTAAAATATTATTATTCAGTATAATTTTATGACATATATAATGTCTGGGATCCAGTGTAAATGCATCATTGATTGTTAGTGAATCAAGGACTTTCCTTTTTTCATGTTAGACTGACAATGTGCATTGTTTTCTCTTTAAGTTAAAATGTTATTAAAGACTTTTATATAGCTTCTTTATAAATGAACTCCCATTGTACATACAGTGAAACTAAACTGCAGCTGTAAATCTAGACTTAAATTGTAGACAAATGGAAGGAAAGTTACTTATCCACTTTTATTTAACTTTTCTGAAAAATAAATAAAAGAATCCTAGATGAATTTGAGTAATTTGTAAATAGGTTTGTATACATGTTAATTTATTATAAGTACATATAATTTGCAAATAAATAAACCCAACTATTATGAAGGCTTTTGATTACTGCTCAAAATTCAAATTGAGGTGCAGGAGTAAAAAATATAACCTGGCTTCTATCATGCGTACCATTTAAAGATTATTATGAAGAATTTGACAAAAAATATCTTATTTTTGTTTTCCATCATTTTACAGGAATCAAAGGAAGAGACGTCATAAAAAATAATTAGCATTTGTTTAGTAATTCTTTAAAGAAAAAGCTTTATGAATAATTTCCCTATACAGATCTTTTTTCCAATGACAAGCAGCCACAGAGTCATACCAGAAAAAAGATCGTAATTATTCTATTCATATTTTTTAATCATAATAAAATGGATAAACAGCAGTTATGCATTAATTTGTTCATTAATAGAAATGGAGGGGAAAAGAAGAGAAGTAAGTGCAGATGATTGCTATGCTGTTTAGGTATTAAAACCTGGCAAATGTGTTAAAAAGCATTTAAAAAAAACTTGATACATTCTGGAAACAACTCCAATGTACACATCACGTTAATATAGAAATGTGTAGCTGCAACACCTGTTTGCAGACAGATACTTGAAATTCTACTGTTTTCCTTAATGAACGTATGCGGATGAACGCAGGACTTTTGTTCAACACCAGCAGAAACAAAGATGTAAAAGTCACCTCTGGTGTTTAATTTAGTCTTTGCAGGAGTTTCATTTCCAACCACATTAACCTAAAGGCAACCATGGACCCAAAGGAAAAGAGAAGACAGATCATTGGGCTGATCTATTTTATTTACTTTCCTCACAGTTTCATCACACATTTCCTGTAGACAAGGTGGTGAACGCAATCTTCCCATCCAGTCCACAGCCCTGACACCTGAAAATAAACAGTGTCTCTCACACTCCCTCTGGTAATCATTGTGGAGCAGTAGGATTGAGCCAACCTGCAGATGTGGGCCTTAAAGCTCTGGCCAGTGGTGAGCTCTGGCCAGAGTGATGCATGCAGACCCACAAGATGAAATTTGTCAGCAAGAGAGAAGACACTTGAGTCACAATGCCCCCTTCATTGATTCCTCTCCCGGCTGCAGAAAGGTGATAAGGGACCGGGGTTTTGTTTGCAGGAAATTGATTTATTTGGAGTTAAAGCTGGAGAGCATCTACAGCGGCTCAACCGGCCCATTTTCAAGTGGTCAAGGTAGAGCAGTGTCAGGCAATGGTGGCATATTTAAGTTTCATTTATGTAATTTAGATCACTGCTGACTACCCTCTCCATTCTCTTTCCTCATTCATTTCTTTATGAGACTGTCTTTGTCTGTCTCTAAAAAGGAGGCTAAATAAAATATCATACACAAAAATATGTGTAACTTTTCCTTTGCTGAATGACACACATCTGTCCTCTGGCTTGCAGTGATTCAGCACCATGGCATCACAGCAGGGACGTCTTGAAATCATGCATACTTTACTTCCTCATTTCCTTTTCTCCCCTCCATCTGTTCCTCTGACTCTTCTCTGCTTTATAGCATCAAGATGATGACTTTTTATTCTCTCTCCTCACATTTTTCAGCGTTTTCTTTCTCCTTGCTAATGTTTAGCTTAAAAAGATTTTACTTTAAGGGAAAAAAAAAGTTTTTTACTGCATGACTTGAACCGTGCGTGCATCACTCTTCTCATCACATTCTTGTCATACACATCCCCTGTCCTCAAATAACTTGTAAACACGCTCCCACATCCATCTTTCCATCCATGTTTCCAACCCCCCAGCTGTGGCAGAGATGGATGTAATGACTGGAGGCTCAGCACCCTGAACTCATCCCTGCTGCTCCTCATCCTGCTCCAGTGCTATGCACAGCCATGCAGCAAATCAGCCCCGGCTGAACCTGGCTACACACTGAGGCTGTGTTACCATGAACATGGCATTTACAGCCTCAAAGCTGTCAGTTCAGTGCCTGGAGGGTTGATGAAAGAAAAAAAAAATGGGATGTGGATTAAGCATATTTGCTGTGGAGCAGATGTACATCACATACTGAGCAAGAAATACATCACTAATTCAAACAGTGACTTCAAACTGTTCACTTGTTTGCTCTGGGCGACCAGCTGTCATTGATTTTGATTAGGAAATGCTGGAACATGCCTCTAGCTGCTAATGATCAATCATAAGATTATGTTTGCAAAAGCAACAAATTAGGGATTGAACGGCCTGATTAATTCTACTTTTAGTGATTATTTCTCAGACTTTAAGATCTTTCACTGGTCTTTCTCCATCCCAACATGTAGCATGTGTGGCGTGCACTGTTTCTATCTGATCTGCCATCAGTTTATGTGTCAGTCAACACCTGGGCTAAAAAGTAGACTCAGAAAATATTGAAGTTGCATCACAATCATAACAGGCATCTCACCGAATCCAACCTATTTGTCAAAAATCTGATATTGATCATATAAGTTTTCATTTAACATGCATTATACCATTTTTAAATTAGTTGTCGTGAGTAGCTTTGTATTATAATGATGTACTTAAGGGACATTTGAAAAATATTGATGTTCGCAACTGCAATCACCCAGTCATAACAAGTTCTAAGTGTCATATTAAAGAGCTCTACAAAGCTGTGCCAGAAGCACTGAGGAGCAGTTTCTCTAGATTGCGTCGGCCATGGAAGCAGCCGACAAGGTCACATCATCATACTTGAATAAATTGAAACCATCTAAATGCTTTTATAAATAAGGCGTAAATGAATGAACTGGTATTTTAGCATGTCCTGTTATTGTCATCGCCAAGGTGACTCTGCAGATGCTCTGATAAGAATTATGGTAATAACCTCCCTTAAGATAAATAAGCTGCACTTTTTGTACCAGTCTTCTTTTGTGCATGTTCATTATAGTGTATATGCCAGAATAAACACATAAGAGCTAATTGATCCTGTTATAATTTCCTGTTTGCTGACAAAAAAGTTATAAACCACATCAATACTTTTAGTAACTATGAGATGTTTTGTTGCCCTCCTCTGTCATGTACTTATTTTATAAACTAGGATTAGCAGTATTGAAAATGTATGCATTGATGGATTTAACATTGACACTAATTATCATTTTGTTAATGATCTAGTTTCATTACTGCTTTTTGTTTAATAAAATATAACCAACTCTTTGAATATCCAAATATATCTCAAGAGATGACTTGTTTTGTTTGACCGATGTGCCCAAAGAGAAATTCTGTTTGCAATATGTATGCATACTGCTGCAATCTGAAACTGATGTTTTCCAACTCATTTTGGCTGTCGAAACGCAAAGATACAAATATTTTTCCACCTAAGTGAAGAGAGCAAACCTCTTTAGTTTAGTGAAAAATAACTCATGGCAATGCTTATAAATAGCATGCAACTTCAGACATACCTATGTATATTTTTTTAAAGCTCCAGATAAGTTGGAATAAATATCCTTCCATTTTTAAAACCACTTGTTCTAATATAGGGTTGCAGGGAAGTTTTGATACAATCTGTTGGTTTTCCTCAACTAGACTTTTTAATATGAACCAGCTTAAATAAAGTGTCTGTGAAGTGCCCTGTGATGACACTGTTGTGAAGTCATGTTATACAAATAAAGCTGACTTGAACTGAAGTATGAAATGACTTTCTGTCTCTGCATCAGCAAAATATAAACCCCATATGACACACAAAGATCAGAAGGTTTAAGTAGCTTAATATATTAATTGAATATCAAAACAGTGGGAGATTAATTTTCCTTACTCAACTAATTACTGCCGCTCTAATTTGGTTTGTTATCAGATGAGACTAAAAGACAAATCCTGTCATCAGAAAATTTGGTCTAAAACTGTTTAACCTATTTGGAACCTGATGTAATGGGTCTTATTGCATTCACCATAAAAATGAATGAATGAATGAATGAACATAACCAATTACCTTTTTAAAGGTTTCAAAGCAGTAAACGTACATAAGGAGTGACCACCTATTGTTTCTAAGGCAAGTAGCTGCATTTAATCAATGTGACACATGGCTGCACATCATTAGAACAGCTGTCAGCTGATAAATGCGTAGCTACTGATGACTACTACTACGTCCCACCACCTACATAATAGCTGCACAGTTTGACCTTCACAATGAAGAGTGGTTGCTGTCTGAATTTGTGGTTACTTCTCATGTGGAACTTAAAGAATACTTGAATAAAAGAAAGCTACGGCTTCAAAGTTTACGTGATTAACTGTGTAATAATATTGGTGCAATATCATTTTCCAAAAACCCAAACAGCTCTTTCACCTTTAACAGGCTGTACGTACCTACATGACAAGGATTGTTTCTCCATTTCACTTTTGTTAAACGTGTTGCTCTTTTAAAAACGACACAAAAACACATTTAAATGAAATGACTTAAGTGTAGATTATCGGTGAGTCAGTCTAAGCCGGCATTAGTGTTGTAACAGCATAAGTTAAAGTTCAGCTCCATGTTTTAATCATAGCCCTGTTCTAATATGACCCAACAAAGAGGACTTTAATCCCCTGCACTTCAATGTTGTTTTGATAATACATAGAATTCTGTGGGATAAGTTTGACAGTCAAACTTGGCTTTTGCGTGCAAACGCAAAGCACATCAGTCATGGCCGGCTGTTCTGGGAAATGCCCAGGCTCCTCAGAGGGATCACAGATGGTGGCCGGCTGAAAGGCTGGGTAATCACTCCACGTGAAAAAATGAATAAAATAACAGTGATGATGTAATAGGGACTGAAATGAAAGGAAAGAAAAAATGTGTTTCCTGGCAGCATGCAGACAGTTAGGTGACAGGTCATGTCATAGACCTCTTCACCATGTTGACCCTATGTGATCTGCTTGGGAGGGGGAGAAAATCCTTTTTACAAGTCATGGTCCTGGATGTTGTGATCTGTGGGAGCTCAACTCATTGGTCCAGAGTGCAAAAGAGAGAAGAGCTAATTTAACTCTAGCTCTATTGAGAAGGATTGTATGTGGTCAAAAATAGCAAACCCCGTTCAGATTAGTATGTTATAATTGGCTTTACTTACCTTAACATGGCAATATGTGAACATTTTGAAAAATCCCAATGCAGTTTCTTTTCTAAAACTTTACAAACACCCTAAATCATGCTAATACTGCTAGCCTAAGCTTTGAAACTTGAGTATTACATTTATCATGTGACCCTGCACGGTACTTACCTTCTCTTGATACTGCCTGCGTGAGGAATCCAGGGACTGGATAAGAGCTGTAGCATGGCCCACAAACATAGCGTAGCATGTGGCACCTACAATCATACTCAGCATGGTGATCCACAGGTCAGACATGCTGACGGGTGCCCGGGCACCATACCCGATGCACAGCATGTGGCTCATGGCTTTGAAGAGGGCATAAGAGTACTGCTTACCCCAGGAAACATTCTGCAAGGACAGTGAAAAAAGAGGGACGGATGGAGAGACAGGGAGGGATTGAGGGGAGTTACTGCAAGGCAAGGCAAGGAGAAAAGGCAGGCTTTCCTTTGATGGATCACTGAACCTGAGCCAAACATTTTGCCAACAAACTCTTCATGCCTCAGAGCCCTCATTCTACCTTTTTACTTTCCCTCACTGCTTTCATTTTGCTGGGACTTATACGACATTATCCATTTTTCTGTTTAGCACAAACTCGACAGCAGAAAAATGAAAACCATGCCTGTATTCATTCGAGGCGTGTCCTCCCTTCACATGCTTAATCTTGTACAGAGGTTCTTAACTACCTAACATCTGGAGTTGGGCTCACAAGGTCCCTGTTAATCTGTAATGTATAACTGGGATAAAATCCTCCCATTTCATCGTCAACTTCAACAGTGTTAAAACACAGTCTGATCATCTATTGGTTGACCTTTCCATCCAACACAGCTACTGTTATAATCCTAAACCTGAAACTCATCAGGTGAACTAGATATTCACTGTATTGATGGTAAACACTCGCAATATGTGATTGAAAATCTGAAAATCAACCACCAGCTGGGCATGCAGCCCGCATGGCCCCCTCCTCCTCATCCTAATGATGTCAACAACTAGCAGTGTGGAAAATGTGGGACAGATTTTATTTCGTGCAAATGTATGGTTCAGCACTATTTTCATCTAGAAAAACAAAGGTTATGTGTTCAGAGTGCTAGAGTAAACTAGCACATAATCATTTCATCAGAGAAATACATCTTTATGTTTATTGGATACATGTGGATGTTAAAGAAGCACAATGTAACTTCCAGATCTTAAACCTCTGCATTCCTGACTGCCTTGAAGGCACGGTGACATCTATTATGAACATTTCTGGAGATTTCGCTGCTAGAAGCGTCCTGAAGCTGAGAAGCTGCACTTTACAACTTTTCCTTTCGAGAGGCAACGTAATCTAGCTGAGTTTTGTTCTACACACTGTGTCACACACTGGCAGGTGGATATAAGCACACTGACCATTTGGAAAGTGCATTGTGGCTGATTCAGCAAAGAAACACAGACAGTGATGAGGAAGAGAGGAAAAAAGAGAGAAAGGGACAGAGCAAGAAATAAGAGAGGAGTCAACATCAGACTGTCTTTTACTGGCTGGAGAGGAAGGCTGGGTATCATCACTAAGTTTCTGAATCGATTTGATTTGATTCACAGCAGCCAGTTTTGATTAGATTCTAATCAGTTCATTATCAATTCAGATACAGTAAACTGTGCAGCAACACTTAATCTCTCGTGAACATTAGACAACTATTTTTCTATGAGCCTGAGCCCGTTTACAGGACTATTTCAATCAGTTATCTGGCAGTAATCTGATAATTGTAATAATCTAATAGACACATCACCATGCATTTCTGGAATTCCATAAACAATACAGTTTCCCCCTAATTCACAGCCAGAAATCCAGCAATGAAAAATAAAAATAAAAGTACAGAAAAAAAGGTTTATGTTCTAAATGTCTGCTAAAGACAGCTTCATTCAGTGGAGCCTAACTGAATATTCTTAAAGTTCAGGTCTCAGATAACGTGTTGACGGTAATAAAAACTTACATTTTTTGATTTTTTGGATCTATTTTAAGCTGTATTAAAACTCCAGACATTCCTACGAAGACGACAGATGCAGCTTGTTCAGCTAACTTGGCATTCTTGTGGAGAAAACTGTCAGGATCTAAACCTCTTCCTTAGACATTTATTTTATTAATCAGCTTTTTTTTTTCCCAGATGAGTATAGGAACAGAAACAACCCTGAGGAGTGACATTCTGAAAGAAAGCATTGGTTTGGACTCCACCTAAATGATTATAGCTTTACACCCCTCTCGATGGAGTCAGGCATTTTGTTCTGTCCTTGAATGTTGCTGCTCATAACAGCTTTAGCGCCATACCTTGGCCTTTAGGCAGTTTTTTCCCATTCTGAAAACAACATTTTGCCCTTTTACTATGAGGAATCTCATTAAGAGAGCCTTCCCGCGGCAGCTCTTATGTTGAGGCCATTTAATCTTCGTAATGCATCTGTATTATCGGGTTGTATCACAGTACTAGGCTTGAAAGGCTTTCCAGTTGAATTTCAGATTTCTTAGTATCTTTTTTTAACACTGCTTTTGTTGGGCTTCACTGTGACAGTCATGTCTAGAAGTGAGAGCAGAAGGATTTAGACTCCTCATTATTAAAGCACATCAAACGCGAAAGTGTGCTTTTTCCCTGAGGATGAGTAAAATCTAGTGGGGAACCGAAAAAGTCCTTAGAGGCTGGGAAATACAGCAAGTCTCTATCTGGAAACAAATACGACAGCTCTCAAGTACAAGCCTTCCAGCTACATCCAAACTGCTGACTCCACTACTATCTTCAACCCCTGCAACAAGAAAAGGTTGAGGATGCACTCCATTTAAAATAACTATCTCACTCACAAAGTTCACAGTTCAGAAAGTACCTACTGGGATCGTGGTTTGGAGCACTTTTTTTAGAACAATAGACTTGAGCTAGGGGCTGGTGTTGTGGGTGTAAGCACTGTGGCCTCTCTGCAAGATGACATATTGTCTTTATGGAATATTTCTCCGCCTGCATGCATGGTTTCTCTCTTCTTATTCTAGACATCCGCTGTTGTACCTGACAATGCCAGATGACTTGGCGTGACTCACCTCACCTTTTGCTATTTGTCCTTGTCTACATCTGGTGCACATATTTTGTGGTTTAAATGCTGACAATGTCCTTTGAATGCTTGTATGAATATAAATCGTCATATTCCTTAGGTATAAATAGTTATACCTAAGGAATATAATAGCAATAGTAGTAATATATAATATATAATATAATAGTATACCTAAGGAATGTATGCAGTGGTTTACAATATGTATTGGCCATAATAGATTTAATGACGACTTCTCATTATGTTGTATAGTAAATATATTTTATTTCTAATTTTGATTGGTTGTATTTTGAACATAAGCTGTAGCTGCAGGGGAAGAGATTTCAATGCAGCTGTATGAATAAAAAATAATAATATAATCTAAAAGGATCAGACGAAAATGCAGAAACAAATTATTTGATACCAATATCAGTGTTATTATCCAGATGTTTCACTTGTTTATCAAAATAGCAGGTTAAAGTATATTGCTAACTATATATCTATAATCTATCTATAACACTACATACAGTTCAAAGTGCTATAGAAACACAGGGTGCAGAATGTTTTCATTGTTTTGTCACTTAATAACTAATTAATTAGCCAAGGCAGTTAGGAATGGAACTTATACTTTATATTAATATATATATCTTTATGAGTGTAATCAACAAGTTTTATTAGAATAATATGTTGTGAACTAAAAATATTAGGAAAACATGCAATATGTTTTTTTGTTATTGAATATTGCAAAGACTACATGCCTTGTGATACGTGTATAAAAATTAATTATATGGTGTTGACAATGGCTGTAGTCCATTTCTGCACCTGTGCGTGCTAGTTAGTTGGAGAACAAGCACAAAAGCAGAACTTTCTCCATTTGGAATGAATAAATACACAATTACACGTCTGCTTATCCTATTTCAAGGCAAATTTTGCATGTTAATATGGCAATGCATGTCAGTTTTTACATATCGGGCAACCATACTGAGTGCTGAAAAACTGGCTATGGCCTGTCTTGTAACGTTCTCAAGTTTCTAAAAGAAAAAAAAAAAGAAGGAAATCAGCCATCTGCTTGAGGTCCCCTCATAATTTACTTCCAAATTCCAAAGTTTTAGGATTACAGACTTTAGTGCTTTGTCAAGCCTATGAAGTAATCTTTTCTAGACTTCCAGGATTACTTTTTAATATCTCAATGTTTTCAATTGTCAATATAACAGAAAAGCAGCTCTGAAAAAAGGTGGAGGCTTGTATTAATACAACCTGTTATTTTAAGGATTATGTTCAAATATTGGGGAATAGAATAAATAATCAGTGACATTTACAGCAGGTTATGTATAATTCCCCAACCATCTGATGAAGGCAGTTGTGATTGGGATTCCACATGAGGGACTTGCTCCATCTTTTAATACCATTTTTACTGTTGAAGATGGAGCAAGAACGTGTAGTTAATGAGTATTGTGGTAATGGTAATGGGATTGCAAACAAGCTAAAACACCATTAACACAGCAATATATGTTTTCACAGTGTTGCTCTTTGGTTACTGTTGTTCTTGTACTTACTGACTAAGTACCGAGTAGATGGCTTTGTTATTATGCATAAGTCATCAAACGACATATTTTAATGCATATTATTCTCCAATCCGTGAAAAGTGATCAGAATAGCTGCTGAATGAAGTCTTTCATAAGGAAGCGTGAGTCCTGAGACAATTATTGGAGCATTCCCAGAAAACCATTTACTGTTTTCCAAACCATTGTCCTTATTTCGACACATCTGCCCAATGATTTCTCCAGTTTTATCCTAAATTTAATAAAGTCCTGCAGCAGCAGAACAACTCAGATACCGCATAGTCATCTGTTAGCAGCTCTGTCATCACTAAAACAAATCACATTCCACACTATCATTTAAGTATCTGCTGCTTCAAAGTTTCTAAAATTTGATGGAACCAGCTGTTAGCGGTATGATTGTGCGTGTAACAGCTTGCCAGCCTTTCAGTTCATTAGTCACAGTCTTGTCTCCAACGGTTCCCTCATACAAGACATAACTAGTTGTGTGCCTGGGAAGCAGTTGCTGATTCACCACTGTCCCGTTGCTTAGTGTCACCCAGAGGCATTAGTTGTTGTTGATACCGACAAATGACTATGAGCCTAACAGGATGTAAAACATTACTGCAATGAAGGTGATTTGACCACTTAGAAAGATTGTGTTTACAGAGCAAATGACATTTCAGTGCATTATTCATTAAACCTTTGACTGTACACGTGTATATTTCCTATTTTGAATAAATCTTGGCCCTGCGATGGACTGGCAAGCTGTCCAGGGTGTACCCTGCCTTTCACCCAAAGACAGCTGGGATAGGCTCCAGCTTCCCCGCGACCCTGAATTGGATTAAGTCGTTTGGAAAATGAATGAATGAATGAATAAATCTTGGTCACCAAATTTAATGGAACTGGGTGATCAAAAATATCAAGTGATTGCCTAAATGACTAAATAATGTGCAAGTAAATCTGGATAAGAAATGTCAACGGTTCTCCTCAGGACTGCACAAAAGAAGCAGCAGTCTTTGAACACAACATACAGGTCTACAGGCCTGGTACCAAACTCAAGCTTGTTCTCACAAAAAAAGCATTTACATTGCATTCAGTATTTGTGTTTCAGTGAGAAGGTTGTGACATTCATGGACTCAGAAGTGTTTATGCTTATTGTTTGAAGCAGTCATAATGAAAGTATTAACGGCTGCCTGAGGTTTACTGTTATTCTTAGACATGTTATGTTTGTTGCGTGTGGCAATGATTTACATTTTCAACTATTGCATGATGGGTTATGAAATTTAACTGGCCAGTTTTTCAGAAGCCAACAAATCAAAATTTTATCAATATTGACTAAAATATATAATGGAAATAATTGGTATAGGTATCAAAGCACTGCAGCTTCTTTAACTTTTCTGCTCAGTCAGCAAATAGTTTAACAGGCTCATTATTTATTATTATTATTATTATTATTATTATTATTATTATTGATATTTTTTAGTTGTTTCAAGTCAGTAAAGCTGCATTTCCTGCAGAATGATGAATGCTGATTACACACAAGTTAAGGTGACTATTTCTTTTCACAGGAACAGTCTGCTTTGGTAGCCTTTGGATATGGGAAACAATGAGCAATAACGCATTCTTACAGCTTAGAGCAGACAGATATTTGGCTTCTACAGGAACTGTTCACACCAGGACAACATCAATGTTACGCTTGGCTAAGATTAAACCACTGTGTATTTTTGTTTAATGGAACTGGGTAAAAATAAGGGGGAAAAAAAGGGGGGAAAGTTTGATTAATTCATAAACTCTGAATTGAGTTCAACTCCAGGAAGTGAGTCACTCAGAGGGTTGGGAAGAAAATGGCAAAAATCTGGTGGGTGGCCCAGAAATAAAAGAAGCCAGCAAGAGTGACTGACAGACAGCTATGCATGGCTAGCCAGGCCTCTGAGGGTTTATGAGTGTGTCTACCTCCTGTATTTGCCTGCCTGTCTGCCTCTCACTGTCCCTGTGACATGAATATTCAGCTGTCTACGACTGAGCTGTCACTATCTTAATATGGGCGCATGTACAGTCACAAAGCACACATGCTCCTAAACACGTCCTTATGCTGTACATGCAAGCAAATGCAACAACCCACCACCCTCCAACCAGGGCCGACAGCAACGTTATCTTGTCTGGTGATTAAGTAAATGTGGCCTCTAAAGAGTAAGAAGGTACACTCATGCCATTAGTCAACAAGATAACAGCCCTACATTCAGTACTGCAACACTTAGCAGTATCTACAGTCCTTGTTGCCCTCACTCCTCGAGTCAAAGCTGGGCGAAAGTGCGAGCCAACAACAGAGTTAAAAAAAAGTAATGATTTCAAAGCCATCAGTCTTGATCAGATGCAGAATGAAGATAGTTTCACAAAACCATTCATGTGAAACTCAAAGAATCCCCCTGCAATTGTCCGTCTCCAGTAACCAGAATGAAAACTCAGAAAATAGAAGAAATGAAGACATTAAACCCATTTGTGATAACACATTTTGACAGCATAAGAGGGAGGCTCGCGTACGTGGGCGGGGCTTATCGCTTTGGATTTGCCAGGCCTCAGTCAGCTGACAGGCCATTACTTCTGCAGAGATCCACAGGGAAGAGATTCCACAGCTGCTTATGAGCAGATACATCAGAATAACACTGACTTAGAGAGAGTTTTTTCACCAATATTTTCTAGATGAATTGTTTCATTTGAGAGATGAAGAATAAGCATGGTTAGATTTATTTGCATACTGAGGAGGACCAAATAAAAAACTCTATGAACATAATGAGAACTTAAATGGTAATGCATGTCCATGATTTTAATTGATGGTCACTCTGTCACATCTAGGAGTAGTTCAGTGATCTCCAAAATGCATACAGGTTTCTTTGTATCACATTTTCTGCATAATTACTGCATGTTTTGTGTTGTACAAATTTCAAATGAAGAAAAACAGAAAAGTAAACCATACAAAAGTCAAATAGCACGAGGTTTCATATAACATTTACCAGCCTTAATCAGCTCATTAGTGTGCCATGTCCTGACAAGCAGCTGCTTATTTTAGTTAAAATAGTTCAACCTAACAAAGCTGCTAAATCTCTAGAAAAGACAGAAGTTTTAAGTTGTTTTCTCTTCCTCAAAATGTGATTTAAAAGTTGTTGTTAATGGGAGCCGTATAGGGCATTATACAGTCTTGAAGGCAAGAAAAAAAAAAACAACTTTTTGAAAGAACGTCTTGAAAGGCAAAAAAAAAAAAAAAGCCTGAAATGAGACAAACGTATTGTGAAGACTGAGCAGTCTGGAGTGCATTGTTCTCCTATGCTGCAACAACTGCTGCATTATAATATTCATGAAAGAGGTATCACAGAAAAACTTTCAATATCAGAAGTTTGAGAACAGAACATCTAAGCATGTTTGATGCTTTCTGAAAAAAAAGTCATGCTGACTAAAGAAGTTTAAACAAAACTCTTTTGCTCTAAAGAGCAAAGACGTGTTTGAAAGAAAAGGAGGCAGAACTTCCAAAAAAACAAAAAACAAAGATCTTTTCAAACTTGAAGATGTGATAAAAGTTGGATTCCAACGAGGCCGCTTGATTGAAAAGTGTGGGTCATACCATAAATATGACATATTCCAAGCAAATTATGTTGCTTTTGTCTGTGATTTTTTAAGTATTATTTTTGGTGTTTCCATTGGAATAAGGATGTGGACTTTGTGCTCAGTTACTTTTTGTGATTTGAAACGTTCTTCATTTATAGATGAAAATATTGTAAAACCAAACCTTGTGTGACTCATTGGAAATATCAGCTGAATCCTATTCAGCTCTCTAAAATTCAAGTCTATAAAATGTGTTAAAGAAAACAAAAAGCCCTGAAAATATTTTTTTTTTCCTTATTGGATCCATTGAAGCACACTAAGAAATATCTGATTGTTATGTACCTTGTATGTTTTTATCTATTTTTAATGGTAAAAAAAAAAAGTACACACACATACAGTATATACATATATATATATATATATATATATATATATATATATATATATATATATATATATATATATATATATATATATATATATATATATGTATATATATATATATATATATATATATATATATATATATATATATATATATATATATATATATATATATAGATATAGATATATATAGATATAGATATAGATATAGACATGTATGTATATATATGCATAGATGCATAGATATATATATATATATATATATATATATATATATATATATATATATATATATATATATATATATATATATATATATATATATATATATATATATATATATATATGTTTGATTAAATCAGTGTGTATTTTTGTGTTGTTAAATAAGACCCTTATTAGCATACTGTATACTACCGCCCCCTACAGGTTGATGTCATGTGACTACATTAGTGTTTCCTTTAAGAAGCTACAAACTCATTAAGGTGTGATGATGGGTCAGACAACAGAAGTTTGTGCACCAGATTCCTACATGTGGTAAAGACATGAGTTTGAAAAATCTACTTATGTCAGCTGGTTTTTAACTTCAGAGTTTTTGTGTCTTTCAAATTGTAGCCATATTAAAATTACTTGGTCAGGATTAGAATAGATCATTTTCTTATTTAATGATGCAGTTTCTACCTGTTGTAATGATATTTTTAAACGACATTGGCAACTGCTCTCAAGACAGTTACAGGTTGCATAATCTTCAAAGTAAACAAGCTGTTTTTCCTGCTAAATCTAACTCCAGAGTCCCATTTGGGCAGAGAACAGTATCACGGATTCAGTCAAGTGCAAACATTGCAGAGTATGAAAAATGGATAACTTCTGCTGTTGATAATCCCGTCAAAACACAATAAAACACAAGAAAACACCTTATGAGGAGGTGTTAACAAGTACTAAAGCTAAAATGATCATTTAATTTTAAAACACGAGCGATTGACAATTGTTAGTTGTGATAATGTCATCAAGTATTCAGATTCTGTCAAATGCCTTATATGGTAACATGAATCCAAGAGTAAATGAAACTGTGACTCTGAAACATCCTTAATGTGAATTCCAGTTTAAATGCAGCTGCAGGCAAGTTGCTGAGGTCTGTACATTTATACAGAAACTTGATATGTGAGAAGCCTCTTTTTTTTTATCAAGCTGCATTGCACAATTTATTTTACAGTTCCATGGTGCTGGGGGAATGGAGAGTTTGGTTCATCAGTCATGGCTGTTTTAGATCACCTATGCCTCCAGCAGGCATACTCCTTTACAGTGTGCAGCTTTAGCCAAAGCTTTCCACAGCGCAAATGATCCTGCCACACAGGGGGCAGCAAATTAGCCTTCTACACAAGTTCCTTTATTGATTTGCATACGAGAAGGGGAATGTATCTGAATAATTCGAAGCAAGCAAAACAACATGCTGTACAGATGGAGAAGCTGTTAAGTTTCAGCGCTACAAGTAAATATGATTCCAGTGTTGCTTATCAATGGAAATCTAATGATCTGGGTAACTCAAGAAGCTTTGCTGTTTTTGTTTATATAACCATTAGTAAGGATGAATTATGACATTATGTGGGGAATTAAATCAGTGCTAAATCTTCTGGTGCATGCAGAGTTGCATAATGTCTGTTTGCATGAGTAACACATGTTTGCTGGTATTGAACTCGCTTGGGCAACTCATGGCCTCAAAATAAAGATAAAAGTGGGAATCAGAGTTGTGATGTTGAAGAAAGCTGACATTTACACCTCCAGTCTGATGCCTCTAAGCAGTCAGCATGCATGGGGAGCGCAAAAATGTTTGTCGCACAGAGAGAAATGAAGAGCCAGAAGAGTTATATGGGCAAGCACTTACAACCAGTGTTACCCAACAGGCATGCACACATTTCAATCACATTGCTCTGGAAGAACAGCCATGCTTGACCCCAAATTTAAGAGATAGAAGAATTGGGGACATAAGATACGTAGCATATGAAAGGAAAAGCACAGGGGAGGGGAGGGGAGGGGGGTCAGATCCCAGAGACTTTACACAAATGCTGTGTTGATGTTAAAGGACTTGCTGGGGTTTTTTTTTTTTTTTATTACAGTTAGAACTCGATTCCCTTCAGTCCTGCCCATCTACACAGGCGTCCAATATATATTACACACAAATAACTACAGAGATCACTCTGATATACAGGCTGAATGTAGTTTACATAGGAACTTTGTGAAGACACAATAACAACCACAATCTCAAATAGGCTATGCAAAATATTTGG
Organism: Telmatherina bonti; assembly: GCF_933228915.1. NCBI lineage: Eukaryota > Metazoa > Chordata > Actinopteri > Atheriniformes > Telmatherinidae > Telmatherina > Telmatherina bonti. The sequence continues at coordinate 16,010,281 of NC_136615.1, read as the reverse complement.
TTAATATGCCATCTAAACTTGTAGTGAAGAAATCCAAAAGCCTTTAAAGATCTAGGAGATCTAATTAAAGAAACAAATTCAATTATTCAATAAACTAATGAGATCACCAAAAAGATTAGATTGCAAAAGAAGGTGTGTTTTCATCTTCTGCCTTTAAACACACCTGAAACAGTGCAGCTGAGTCTGAGAAACAGCCACCCTACAGAGCAAAAACCAACATGTCAGATTTCATCTTCTACTAGACTCTGGTCCACTAACACACTACAGCAAGTAATAGACCAAGTGATTCATTATAAGATAGAGTCACATATTGCTCCTGGAAACCCCAGAGACTGCACACATAGCCCAGTCTCAGAAAGGATGTTGCAAAATGTAATCAGTAAAAATGAATGATCGATATCTAAAATTAAGGGACTTGTGAGAGAATTTGTTTGAACCCTATTTTCTAAGTCTAAACAGGTACTTCTTATGCATGAACATAAACCAAGAGCTTCACCCTCTCTGGTGAAATAAAAAAATTTAAAAAAGACGTGTCTACACAGTAAATATTTAAGTCATATAATTGATTATATAAATGATCATCTGGACCAGACCTTCCCAAAAATGAATTCACATAAAGAAATATTTTTAATCCTTAACAATAGAAATAACTATTGGGTCTATGCCACTCTTTCCATCACAAGGATAAAGTCTTACTCATTGCTGTCTTTATTAGTGCTCTTGTAATTATTCATTCTGATGTTTTGATAGTTGTCGTCATGGCACTGAAAATTATACCAACATCATGTCGTGAAGATCTGCGGGTTTTATGATATTCAGTACCACCAGATGTTGCACATGAGAACTGATATTTGACACCAAAACAAACAAAACCAAAATAACTTGGAGCCCTACGTTGGCTTTTAGGGATTCTCCATGTCAGAAACACTAAGGGATTGGTGACTCTTAATGTTCTCTGCCATCCCAAATAAACACTACGGTGTGGGAGGTCACTCACCTCAGGCCAAAACAGACCGCCACGGAACAGCTCGAGTATGAACAGCACCCCCTATTATTTTCTTCAACTCCCACACCACCAGCTGGGCATGTGTCAGCACCTGGTGTTGTGCCACCTGATGACACTTCATGCCACTGTCCTATTTCCAGCCTTGCCTCCTCTGAAAAAAAAAATCTATTTTCCCTACTAATATATCCCTACTCACTCTCATATTCAGTCCCTTTCCTCCTCTTCTCACTTCCACTTTTGCTGTTTTTTTCATCTGCACATAAGGAGAGTAATTGTTCTAGTCAACAAATATCTGCAGCTGCAGTATATATGACTCCATATCACAAAAATAATGTCAGAAAATTGTCTGATGTGAGATTGCTTCAGCTATGAGCTCGTTGTCCTAAAATTAAGTTTAAGAAATTTCTTGCCCAAGATTATAAGTTGTGTTAAATGAAATAAAGTGTTGGTTTCACAGATGGTTAATGTTTGCAAAATGATGCCATTTAATGCTAATTATGGCTGTGTTTTGCTGTGTTTTTAGCTCTAGTCCAGGGGTGCCCAGCTCCAGTCCTCAAGGACCACAATCCTGCAGGTTTTCCTTTTTTTTTTTTTTGAAGAATCATAGAACAGAGAAGATGCTGACTACTTTTTCTGAGAAATGGTGCCTCGTTATTGACAGAATTTATTCATATGGTCAGCTAATTAATTTTAAAACATTTGCATCTCTGTGTGCAACGAGAGGAAGAGAGAAAAAAAAAAAAATTGGAGCCACTGTTCTATTTTTGCCAGGCTGCTCTGAGTGCATTTAGTTTGAAAAATAAATAAATAAAAAAGAACCTCTGAAATCTTTCTTTGTCAGAAAAGCGCTCTCACTGTGGCTCCTTTTCAGGCTTCCAGTCTGGTGGCCATAAATTGTTACTGTGGAGGGGAAATGGTTCTGGCTCCATTCATCAATTCAGAGTAGCACGTGTACAGTAGGTAAGCCAGATAAGGATCACAGCAATTTCAGAAAAGCCTATCTGTGGGAGAAAATTGGTTCCTGAATGTTGCTGTGGGATGCTTTGTGTTTGAGCTTGTGTTGTTGTTTTTATTTAGTTTTTTTTTTTTTCTTTTGTCTTTTGATGCCACATACAAATACATAAGCTCCTCCATGCCAAATGATCACTAATTTTTATGCCAGACAAATAACACGTTATGAGGACATAACTGATATATCAAAAGGGGAAGGCAAACTAGGCATTTTCCATAAATCTGCCTATCAAAATTTTCCTCTCACCCTACTGGCAACAGCTGTCTAGAAACAACTAACTTCCCTATCTAGCCTCTGTCTCAAGCTAATCCCCTGCTTCAAACCATGCTTGGCAGGTTCAGGAGGCTGCAGCAGGAAAGTGGGACCTTATGTACTAAATTGGAAAAATAACAAACAAAAGAGAAAAGAGTAATACTTACAACCATACCGTTTAGGGACACCCAGCAGTCAGGTGGGAAGTCTTGGAGGAGAGGCACCAGATACTGGAGACAGCCATCCCAGTGACACAGAAGCAGCATCATCCCTATCAAATTAAATATTCTTACCACTGCACTAGCCAGGTCATAGGTCATATGGAATATCTGCCAAAGAGAAACAGAAGGAAGGAGAGACAAAGACTTTAGTTAGACCTCAGTAACTCATCCAGGTTTAGATGTTTAGTGTTTCTGAAACGCCAGCTTTTAATATTTCATGGATGCACAATAAAAAAGGGCGCTCACAAAAGTAATAGAATCATCTTTGAAGCTGATGTGCTTGTTTTGTGAAAGAAGAATTATCCTTACAAGTGTATGCAACTGTGTGTGTCTGCACTCGCAGTTGTTGAGCTGTTCATAATTCAATATGGCTGCTTTCCAAGACAAAGAGACCAATGGAGGAAACACACATACAGAACAGAGTAGGTAACGCAGAGGAGGTGAGCTGAATCATAAAGAGAATGCAGAGCTCTGGAATAATTAGCCAGTGAGTGGATTTAAATGCCATGAGCATGTGTTAGCGCTGGTGTGGCTATTCAATCAAAGCAGAAAAGTTTCAGAATAGAAAGTCATCAGTGGGGTGAGTAAGCACATCTGCAGCGAGAAGCCGTTTCATTTGCATCGGATATGGCCCAAGTGAATTGGCTTATGCCTGGGTGACTGTGGCGCTCATTGACAATTTCTCATTAGCATGTGAAACCCATTACTTATTTCCAGGTTAGTTATTCCACAATCTTCCTCACACTGAAGCTTAATTTGTTCTTTCTAAATTTAAAATAATAAAAAGAAAAACTTAAACTATACAAGAGATCATTGCTGATTGGTTCGTTTTGCATAATAAACCAGCCCCATTTCTCAGTTAGATGGATTAAAAGAATAGGATTTAGCGGTAATATTTATCTATTTTAAGATGATGACTTTTGATTCTCCATAAATGAACCATTTTCCAAATAAGAAATGTGATTACAATTTAATGGGTTCACGTTATTACTGAGAGATTGGGAAAAAAGGGAGCGGAAATATGAAATCTATTAAAATATAATCAATATTTATAACAAACAAGCATTAATCTATCAATGTGAAAAAAAGTACATGAATCGTGTTTTAGCAGTCTTTTCTTATTTTATCTGTTCTTTATTTAGCAGGAAAGTCCCATTGGGATGTGAGATCTCTTCTTCCAGGGAGTCCTGATAATTTTTTTTCCTGTCTCCAACCATAAGGTAGAAAAAGAAAAGGAGGTTAAACACATACTTCTATTTGAAAAAAAAATGCTGAAATGCATTCTGAGACCTCCTTTTTCATCTGTATTCAAGTCTATATGTTCAAACCCCAGGTGCTTTAAATGCTCTTTGAATTCAGAAATCTTCTCTTCAGTCTCTTATGAATGTCCTGTAACCTTCATGCACAAAGGACAGTGTCCACACAGAACAGAGGAGAGAACAAGAACCTGAGCTGATACTCAGGTCTCCCGATGGTTCAATTCATCCACAGGGAGATACAGCGCTTTGCACTGAAAGGCTAAAATTAGCCTCTAGCTTACAGGACGGCTTTGTCAATTCACCAAGTATCTTCTCTGCTCTTCCATCTGCACTCTTAATTTAGCAGAACCACCTCTGTGTATGTTTACATTAATTACAGTTTGATGACATAAGAGGGTAGAACAACAGAGAGAGGAGAAAGAGAGAGATAGAAAACATATACAGGAGGACATTAAAAGTAACTTGAATCTGCAGAAACTTATTCCCAGGCGATTGCAGCAATATTGTAAAACAGGAAGTGGCACTTTGGTTCCTCTTTGAATTGCAAATAATTTGCAGCTGGCAGAAATAGAAAAGGGTCGATTGCTTGTCTGCTCCTTTCTTCCCTCGGCATAATGAAAAAACACAACAAAAGAGGCTGGAAACTGAGGGTGGAGGTTATTAGGGAAATCAGATGATGAAGGTAACGTGTGTGAAGGTTGCACAGAGGTTTTCCAAATTTTCAGGGACCGTCTCACTTTGCTGGGAAGCCTCTGTGACCTTTGGGTCAGACTGAGTCACAGAGGCCAGAAGGGAAAAATGTAGAAACTCATTAACAGACTGTGGAGTTTGTTTGGGTTTAAACTGCTTTGTGAACTTTTGCTAGTGGCAGTAGGTAGCTTAGAGGTGGAAGTTTTCAAAACGGGAAGATCCGGGTGTCTGTAGAGGACTGGTCTCCCTTACAAAGGGACCTTCATGGTGATGTGCAAATATTTGAGGATGAATTTCAACTCATCTGAATAAAACAGTTATTTGCAGTAATGCACACATATGATAGAAGTGTACATCTTTGAGCATGTTCTATCATAGCCAGCGCCTAGTATCAAAATGTTAGATAATCAGAAAGGAAGGAAGAACAGAAGGAAGGTTATGTCCCAGGGTGATGTCATTAAGTAAGAGAAATTGCAGTATTTCCTCCCAACAAGGAAGCGTAAACAAGCCACTTTAATTAGCCACTGAGCATTTTTTAATAATTTTATTTTCATGAAATGAAAACAAATCTAATATTTAAGATGAGTATATGTGAAAATCGTGAGAAGACATCCAAAATGTTGCTCTTTGTAATAGTTTTGCATGCTGTTTCTTTAACGCTGTATTAATTTGACTTAATGGCAGTGGCCATCTGTTTGTGTTGGTTTCTGTCATTTTTCAAAGTGCAGCTTGGCTTGTATTATCCCACACAGCATCTGTAGTCATACACCAATAATCCATTTCTACATTTGCACCAACCCCCCCCCAAAAGTATCTTTACATAAATTGCCAACAGTATCATTTTGTTTCTTTTTCTACAATGAAATTTCTACATGAAATTCAAACAGTATCACACCACTTGTGGAGACATTTCTCATTTGAAGTTTTTTGCTTGTCATGTCACAGTCAGCCTCTTCCTGGCTGCTTGGATACCAGTATGACAACCTTGAAGTTATGGAAGTATTTGCATTATTTTAAATGTGTAAGTGAAAGAATTAAGACACAGTGCCTACTTGCCAATTATTCCATGGTGACATTATAAAGTCACTGAAAGCAAAGCCCGGCTGAACAATCCTGGAGTACACCAATGCCGATCACACTGATAAATCACTCCTACACACTGTGGACCATATTTCTGCAGCATTCAGTAAAAAATTCTCAGAAACAGTCTGCAGAAAATGAAAAGAAAAGGCTTTGACTTGGTTTCAATTGGAACTTGGGATGCACCAAACCAAGCTTGATCCTCAGAATCCACAGCCCACCCATCAGGTATCAGCTTCGAACATCACAGTGCCAGACACCAGAAGACCCCAGAGGTCACATCTGTGCTCCATCTGGTTAAAGCTGTGGTTGTATTCAAGACCAACTACGATATAGAGTAGTTTTTGTTACTTGTATGAGAAACTCCATGTGTACATATTAACTAGGTGAAAAACTTGACAATGAAAACAACTGCATCACAGTTTAGCTTTCAACTTCCACTAAGCCAGTTCAACTACAGCTCAACCCTTCTTTTTTTGCATTACTTCTCCGTTCATCAGAGAAAATTCAAAACTCACTATTTCATTGAGCAGGCTGAATTTCCAGGCAATAATATAAATATTTCAAAATCAAATTGGTGTAAACAACTTTTTGGATCAAAATGAATCGTAGATTCCTATTATGCAACCGTTTCTCAGTTTGCGGTGGGACTGAGCTTGTGCCTTGATGTGTAAAGATGAGATAAGCCCCAGATAAATTTTGAACCACTTGCTATAAATACAAATACAGAGGGAAGTAGCAGAATAGCAGCAGACCGAACCAACAGATTATTATCACTAAAGACTCAGACGGCAGTCAGTCAAACTCTGAAGTTTACAGCTAAAGAAAAGGTAACATAGACAGCCAATAGCACCACTGATGCCCTTTGCTGGCATTGCCAAAGTATTGACTAGGATTAACTGCATGAAGCTTAAATTTGACAAGAGATAGAGACAAACAGCTAAGATGTGATATGATATTTACACAAAATCCCATGATGATTGTGTCCAGCCAGAAATACATTTGTTCCCACTCTCCATATTACCTAAATGGACAATGAGAAACTGACATTTCCATGGAGAAACACACTCCTGCAAATAAGATTTCTACAGAAAATAAATGGCATCTGCAATGTCAAGCATTAAGAATCCAGACATATCAGTGGAAACCATGCACATGTCCCAACATGTGTCCATTTTTATGCACGTTGTGTTTTTTTTTTTCTTTAATTTGTTGTCTTACGTATTGGAAGCTAACCTTTTGAATTTGATGTGCAGGGAAAGAGCATACAGAAGAATTAGTCATCATCAAGCTGTGGGCCTCGAACATGCAATTACAAAGTGGTCTTTATGCATCTTTAAATTGGAAATGAGTGACCTCTGTCTGAGGTTAGTGAGGATTAGCATGGGACTAATTTGAAGGGATTAAATCCACCACTGACTATTACATTGAGGGATAACAACACTGCTTCCAGGAAAATCTGGAATTCTGCTGCTTAACATCATCTTCTAAATCTTCTTTTTGGATCTCTCTTAGTTCCATTTAATCACAAAATTACAGTTTCACTTGGATTTGTTTAAAAAATCATATGCAATGTAATGAGAATTCATTGAAATTTAGGAGAACTTGCTTTTAGCAATTCCTCTTTTTCATTCCCACATGCCAAACAAGTAATTCTGTTTGATCACTTCATGAAGTAAGGCAACTGCAGCTAGAGTTATGAATTTAGACATGGACGTATTTTCAATGCCATTTTCTCCTTCAAGGAAAAGCAGCTTGCTTTTCCTTGAAGGAGAAGCTTGCTGGAAGTGATTATAATTCACGTGACTGTTATGCGCAATGCATAATCATGTTGATGTAAGTATAGTTCAGCAATAAATAGACATAAATAGAGTTGGCATTACTTCAGAGCTTCAGGCAATATACTGTATGCTCTGGGAACCTCATCAGTGTGCAGATCTGTTTATAATACAGTCTAGAATAGACCAGTCTGCAAAGAAGGAGAGAAGAAGCCTTTCCAGTCATGTTAAATGTATACATGTAACTTCTGCATCTAAAGACCAGAGTCAGTATCACATGACCACAGACTTAATTAAAGTGCAGATAGCGATCAATGAGATCTTTACATAGGCAGAAAACGAGTAATGATCAATTAAAGTAGTGAAGCACAGCTGAAACAAAAGGTTATTATGTTCTAAATGAGTTCATGTCAAGCAAAACATTCCTTGGAAATGAAAGAAGGTTCTGTGTTTACTTAACCCTTCAATGAACAGTGTGCGCCACAGTAGACTCTATATTATATATACACACACACACACACACACACACATATATATATATATATATATATATATATATATATATATATATATATATATATATATATATATATATATATATGTGTGTGTGTGTGTGTGTGTGTGTGTGTGTGTGTGTGTTTGTGTATTTAATGTGTATATACAAAGAAAGCATGGAATATATTGCTTCTACAAGGTTACAATACCTAATCAAATTTTATTTAAATAAAAGGTTTAATTGTACTTTTTGTAAAAAAAAAATAAAATAAATTAAAAAAAGGAAAAAAAAAGAGAGAATCAAAAGACAATCACAGGCTTCGTTGTTTGTGCTGATACGTTTGAGTGGCCCTGCGTCATTCAGCTGACTCAGACTATTTCAATTTTAAACAACTACACATATTTTACTCTTGGGCTATTTTCAAAAATCATGATGAGTGCTCCTCCAGTAGAAGAACTCCAGGAATAAGAAACATTTACAGCCCAAGCACATTCGGCTGAGTCACGGATTGCATTGTTATCTGCTGCTGCTTGTCTTTGTGATTCTGTAAGCATAGGCACGCAAAAGAATAAATAGAGCATAAGCTTATATTTCTTTAAGGAAGTAAGAATTGTTTTATTTTCACTTTCCTAGTATTAGATATCTTCAATACATTCAGTCTATAAATGTGTGATGATATTGTAACCTCAGCAGATGCATATTACAGAGTGCGACATAAAACTGATAAATGGTTGAAAATATAACCAATAAACAAGTGCAATGTGTGTAAGTCCATGCTTCCACACATTGCACCAACCAGCTAATGCTTTCATGTAGATAAGTCATTCCTTTGTAGTGTCAGTCATGAAAGAAGATACTCTTTCTTCTCATGTAGCTCTTTCCTGTGGGAACACCATCACTCCTCTGCTCTGTTCTCCATCATTTCTTTGTCAGCATTCACCCTCTCATTCTTCCACTAAGCACATCAGGCTGTACCGCAAACCTGGCTGCTGTGCCCGCCGTTTCACCCGCTCTGCATCTATTTTGGTCGTGTAACCGTGATAACCTCAACACTTCTGCTCTGCATTAATCTGCGCTCTCCCATTCAGAGTTGCATTGGCAGAGGAAGCATCCTCTGGGAAATAGGCTCACACAGTCATGGAGATCATGTTTATGATGTTGTACATGTTCTGCATGGACTTGATGGGGTGGGTTGTAGGTTTGAATACTTTGTTAAGGACTGGAAAGCAGTCATTTGAAATTGTATTGAAGTATGATGGACTTCCTTCATCAGAATTTCAAGATATTGTGACCCTCGTAGCATACTGAGGCTTCTTTTGTTCTCTTATCTCTAAGGATTATTGTATGCCATTAATGTATGCAGCTAATTTCGCATATTATTCTGTTTTTTTCTTTCATGGCTTATGAAAATCTGCTCTGTGTGAGGAAGGCTCAGTGCATCAGGGGAACAAGTCAACGTATTTATAGATCAATGTTGTATTGATTTGTACCTGAAACTTCATCAGCCCTACTCCGATAAATCATGTACATGTAGCTCTTAAAACACAAGCTGTCCTTACAGTTCAGACAGCAACACCTGTAAACTCTGTACACTCAGCACAACAAAGGAAAAAAGCTGAGATATGACATGTGCAGATATGTTGTCCAAAAATATGCCTGCACCCGCAAGAATAACTGTTCCCACATGACCCACTTTCCCTCCATTTGTCTAGTTATGCAAGTCTGTTGGCAGTTTTCAGGTATTAAATCACCGTCCTTAGTTGGTCAGTCTGTCTGTTATGAGAGGAAACAGGGGCAGAGACACTGAACTGAACAAATGAAAAAGGAAAGCCATGCAGCATCCGTGCATGCACCTCTATTCAGTATTTTGTAAATGCTTGGTAAATTTTATTTGTCTGGATTTATCACAAGTTACTCCTTTTACCTCTGTTAATTCGTTTTCACATTGTCACGTTATTCATTGATAAATGATATTGTGTGTTTATTTGACCAAAACTGCAGTTATAGTTTGGACAGTTGGTGTAAAACATAATGGAAGAAGGAGGGTAAAAATGTACAGAAGCTTTAAAAGACAGCAGAAAAGAAAGCAGGAAGATGGAAAGGTAAAAAAAAAGGAAAGAATTAAGTAACTAAAATTGAAAGGGGGGGAGGAAAAATAGTAGAAGAGAAAAGTAAAAAGCAAAGACAAAATGAGAGTGGAAAAAAAACAAACAGGAAACATGAGTGTGGTGGAGTGAACAGGAGTTGTGCAGCCTTGTAGGCTGAGTTGTGATTGTCCTAAGAAGCCAGTCATGGAAGATTAGTGCCCATGTGAGAGCAGGAGGGATTTGACTGGATTGCACAGGGTGACCTGCTGTGCTCATGTAAACATCAGCAAGATGGACCCTTTCTATCTCAGTGTAAAGCGAGGACGCACTTCCCTCTGTGTGCTTGGAGGCTGGAGACACCTCGCAGCGTGAACCTGGACTTTTGAATCATCCGTGCTCCGAGCAGCAATTGAACCTTTCCGTTTAGCTCAAACATTACTTATGATACCTGTCATGATAGCCATGTGTCTACTTAGCCTGACGTGCAAAGAGCAACGTTTAACTGCAGCGGTAAAATGCTTGCACCCACGAGAGTTAGAAGACATTATAAGTCACAGTGGAGCATTAGCACATTGTTCAAGCCTATATATCTCTTACCGTCCTAGCTGTCATATTATCCTGACAGACTGCATAATCCTATCTGTGCTGTAGCAACACATCCATAATAACACGTCCCTGCAGTGGTGTAAGATGCTAGTGCTCCTCCGATGCCGCTATATGTAACTATGTACATTTCTGTGGTAAAATTCACGCAAGCTACTCAGTTTCAGTCGATGAGAACAGCTGTTGTCACAACAGATGGACAAAGGGTGCTTCACTTAAATCATCCAATGCAACATTAACTCCTGGGAAGTGAAATACGAAGAAGCTTTAAATGCTTCACTAGTTACTAATTAATTAATTTGCATAAGGCATCATTACAGGATACTTGCAATGAGTGGTGGTACTCCATTTTAACTATTGAAGGGTTCATTACCTCATGTGTCTCATGCAGAACCAGTCAATCAGACCTGCAGTTCTCTATTCTTGATTCAATAAGCTCATTTTAAGCACCAACCATTTTGGCTACTGTTCAAGCGAAAGTACAAAACTCTGGAAATATCCAAGCTTTCCAAATGCAAAGACGTCCAGTTTAAAACCCTTTGTAAACATTATAGATGTGGTGCCCCGAGAAATGTGGAAAAGTCGATTTTCACTTATTCCACATTTTATCATCCAAATCAAAGAGGCAAGTTGCATCAATGCAAGTACAGAGAGTCTAGTACATGTCAATATGATTATAAAAGCTTATCCCGTCTAAGTACCATGTATCTCTTCCCTCTGTGTGACCCCCGCACTTATCCTCAACATACCTTCTACATGCAGCAGCCAACAGCCAAGCCAACAAAAATAACTCCAAGATAAGCCCAATCTCACCACTTATCACTTTGCTCCTTCCCCCCTCCCAAGAGGATACTTGCTATCAGTCTTCTGTCTACTTACTGTACTTTGCACAACATGGTGAGGGAAGCATGTCTTCACGGGGGGATATCCCATGGGGATGGACAGGAGATTAAAGCTGTTTTTTTTTTACTCAGAACGCTGCAGGGGGTTAATAAATATCAAGGACAAAATGTTGCTGCTAAAGATGACATGAACCCAAAAACACAATTACGTAACAAACAACAGAAGCTGACTTGATTTGATGCTGTGAAGCTGCTGAAAGAAATATACCTTAAAGTCATCGTAAGAAGATGGTAGTTGTTTGTCAAGGTTGGAGGGTGGGAGGTACTACCTGTGTACTTGAAACCGAAAAAAAAAAAAAAAAAAAAAAACCACACTCTCTTCACTTTCATTTTTTTTATCATAGGTTGTATATTTTGCAGTGGTTAAAATTGAGCCTCCTCTACAGAGAAGCTCTCCATGCTGTTTTTCTGGGGGGTTTTTTCTTCTCAGTGTCACTAGCTTTCTGTCTCTCTGTCTGTCTTACTGTCTGTACTTTCCAGACATGTCTCTTTATATTTTACATCAAATAAAGGCCTGAAATGAGAGTCAGACTGACAGCGACAGGAAAGAGACAAAGGGAGTGAGACAGAGAGAGCAATAAATAGAGGTACCCCCAGTGGAGGAGTGCACCAAATCAGCTCACAGCAACAGTATGATACGAAGTGACCTGTACAACGCACCAGCAGCTGCTGGTTTAGGCAGAATAAAAACGAATCTAAGCTCAATTTATATGATAATGTTTTTTGCATTGCAATTTTTGCAACACCAATGTTTAGCAAAACAGCAAACAGTCAGCTTGTAATTTTAGTCATGTCCTGTGTTTCTGATCAATGATCAAATTCAAATGATCTGCTCAACATTTTTTTGGTCCATTCTCATTGTGCCTTTTTTTAAACTCAGAGTATTGAGGAGTGGTGATCTCATTCAAATCTAGATGAGAAAGAAAATGAAAGATATTTGACCAGTCAACAGAAGTATTTTAGGAATAAAGGTAACAATGAATGGTTTAAAATAATCTGCATAATAAAATCAATAAGGAATAATTTCAATGACTGAAAATTAAAGAAAGGATCTCAATCTAAACAAGAAGGCAAGAGTAAAATAATACTGAAAAATCCAAGTATCAAGGGATACATACAGGGTAAATCTTTAGAGTTGCAGCCAAGCTCTGTGTGTTTAAAACGATCATCCCATACCCACAGGAAGGTTGTTCAGATAAGGTTTTATGTCTTAATATGCTAAACGTAAGGCTGAAACTTTCCATTATGTTTTAATATGCTCATAAACTTTGTTAAAATTTCATTTTCTCATCCATTTAATGTCAAATTCATTTCATGATGATAAAGTTATGAATATTTGTGGTTATTAAAGTCATATAAAATCGCCAGTGAAAGCTAATTTATCGCTTTCATTGAAATGCAAAGCAGTGCTTTGCATGTCAGACATGCAATCGCCGCTCAAAAAATGTTTTTCATGGAAATGTCAAACAGAAGTGGTCTGACATCATTAGTAATGTTGACAATTTGTCCTTCATACATATTTGCATTGGAATTCACACAATAACTCTATTATCAGTTTTGTCATGAAATCCAAAAACTGAGCTTAGCCGTATTTTAAAATCTTCATGAAACAAGACAAGTGTTGCATAAACTATTCCCATATGTTTTCCTTTTTAAGTATTCGATATAGCTTGTCCAAATCAGTTCAGCTCTTCTTCACCCCCAGCTCGCCGCCCACGATGCTTTCGTGACGATAACTCTGATACTCCTTAGCTGTTTTAAGATTTGATATGATGAGACCACTGCCACTTTCAACTCAAATTTTACATAATCTTTTTTTTTAATGGACTAGTGATGAAAATTTTGAGACATACTCATTCAAGAAAACATCAAAACACATAAAAAAAAAGGCTATAAATCAATCTAAACCATATGGTCGAGCCATTAGCACTCTCTACTCCAGTTAACAAGACCAACTAGCAACAGAAGGAGCACTCGGTGACTTGGCAAGGGGAAATGAGTTAAATCAGCAGGGAAGAAGGAAAATAACTTGTTCTTTCAGGCAGTGGAGCTTGGGATTTTCCTCTTCCCCTTGGGCCAATAGTGAGCTTCCTCAGCAAGCTGAGCAAGAACACAGTTCATGGCACATTATGCTCATCGTCAGAGAGCTTTGTCTCAAAGCAGAGGGGACAAGAGTACAGACAGCATAAGAGGGAAAAGCAAAGTCCTTCATTTTGTTTGCTTAACAAAATTGGACTGAAGGAGTCCATTAGGTTATTGTGTGTGACTGGGCTATCTTATTTGTGGGGACATTACTGTAGGAGAGGAAACAGAGAGGAAGAGCGGAGGGTAATATTTGTTACAGAGGGATTAGCAACCAACTGCCGTACCAAGGGTATTGTACTCACAGTGAGTCTCTGACTTGTTAAACTATGCTCATGACTCCATTACATTCATGTTTTATGTTTAAAAAAATCAAAGAGATCAGGTCTACAGCTAGAATAACAAAAATCCTACAGTATTGTTTGAAAAGCACAGTCCTAAAATCCGTGCCATGCTTTTTGTGACAGCAACTGTCTCTCATCCGAACAGGGAAAGGACTGTCCCCCCTCACAAAATGTCAAATATGTGACAGTCATATTGTCACACATAAAAACACGTGACTGAGCTCTTTATCCCCCTGCAGGCTGCAACTCCCACATACAAGACGTGAAATATCTGCACCGACTCCAACAAACCACTGGCCATGTTCTACAGGTTCTAGATATACACTGTGAAGATCCAAAGTCTCTTTATATAAGGACTAAAAAAAAGTCACAATTATTTGCTAGAAAATCCATTTTACTCACAGTGTGCACACGGATCTAAATGTAGAAGCTACAAAACCATTTATTTGGAAGTAAAATCTGGTCAGAAATTAGCAAAGAGAATGCTTATCTGTTTGACTTTTTCATAAAATTAGAGGCTGCTTTTGTTGGACTTGCAAAGCCAAGTTCAACAAAGCATGCACAAACACCCCTGTGGAGCCTGAACACTGATGTAAAATGCAAAAGCAAAGAGGATGGAAGAGTGAATTTGCTGTTCTGTAGCCAAGGGCTTAGTAACAACAACTTGCCTCCAGACATGCTTTAGAAACATATGCAACGTGTTTATTTAACACATCTGTTAGTCTTTCTGTCCTGATGTTCAGCTCAAGATCTTGCTAAGTATTTTGGGGTTTTTGTGTGTGTGTGTGTTTCTGTCCTTATCATTTGCTAATATTGTTTAATTGTCACAATTTTGCTGTGGCTACAATATTTCATCTACTGAAAGTCAGCTGACTAATCATTTATATTTCTGCACTGTAGCCAGACTGTACTAACATAGTCCCATGGGAGTATGTTAAATCTATAATAAGGGGGAATCTGATGATGAATGTTCACAAACACAACTTTTTCTTTTATCAAATACATGTGTAGTGAATATTTATACATGAAACCAGACTTGAGCATAACTTTTACTGGAAGTATAGCACTTTTTACTGAGTGCAAATCCCGTATTTTGAAAGACACACGAAGACACTTTTGTCACAGAGTTTGAGACCATTACCCTTCCAGTACTTTTCACATATTCATTATGTGTAGGCATTAAGAACTTATTAAAATAAAAAAATAAAAACTCCTGAGTTTCTTTACAATACATGCTTTCACGGATGCTAATGTTAGAAATTCCTTTTTTTCCAGCTCACCAGGTGACAACTTCCATCCCATTTGCAAATGAGACAAAGGTGGTGCAGTCGTGACAGACATATTCATTAGTAATGAAATACATTTGAAAGTTTTGCTGGATGCGAGAGAAAAAAAAGAGGAGAAATTATGCCCATTTGCACAAATTCTAGCTGACCTCACGTGCACCTGTAAAATTCTCAACAACCCATGAAATTACATTACCACAAATTCATTGACAGATGCATACAATGCAATCAAAACTTTCAACTCAAACTTTTCTAATATGATGGAGGAGTATCGTCAAGAAAATAAAAGTCCTTGAATCACAGTTAAGGCATCAATGCAGAAACGGGTGAGAGGCAGCAAAAGCTCTAGTGGAAGCTTGAGGGGTGGAAAGTGCCATTGGGATTGATGTCTCCATTGATTCTCATGTAACTGCATCCAACTGGACACTGCAAAGACTGTTAAAACGTTAAGGGGCAACCACCATAGCGGATTGGACATCTACTTTATCACAGCTGCAACATTTTAACCTTTTTCAAGGGGGATGAAATTTCCACCCTAACCTGCACATTCATCCCACTTTGTTCGATGGTGCATGACTCAATGCAGTGACTCAAGATGATGTACATCGCCTTTACTTCAGTCAGTGCCTGGAGCTGAGGCGCAAAAGTCTTCTCTCCCTGTAGACTGTATACTCTTACGTGAGCTTGGATTTGTGTGTGCCTGAAAACAAGGTCCCCTGTTCTCCTTGATGGGATATTAAATATTAATCATCAGCTGTGTGACCTCAGCCGCCTCCTCTTTTCTTCTTTCCTTCTTTGTTCAAGGCAGCATAACAAAATCTGGAAGGAACACACACCTGCTTTAAGGAATATTTAAGATTTTTGCAACTTTAATGTGCAATTTCTAAGATGATCTTAATCACACATGCAAATGATGTGCATTCTTCTTTAAAGCTGTTTTAGCTACATTCCTTTAAACTCTAAATATTCCTTTCCTTTATCTATCATCGCTGCAGGAAAGCAATGCATGGAACTAGTGGATCAATATTTCCTACTGAACTCTAATGAAAAAGTTCCATTGAGCTATCAAGCTTCTACAGGCCACGGGGTATAAAATACACAGATATGCATGAAAACAATCCTCAGCCTCTCACATCACATCACACCACATCAAATCACTGCACATAACAGCGAACAGTTGCACACAGTCATTAGCCAACGGCTTCGCTCCAACGTAGCTCTCTCACAGAGGAGATTCCTGCAGCCTTACACTTTTCTACCACTCACTTCTGTGTCCTGCAACTAAATGCTGTTTGAGAGAGCATATGAGTCTAGGCTCCTTTTAATTGCCCTCCTATAAATGTCATTTACTGCTCTCCAAGCTAACAAATGAATAAACTGATTGTAATTTGGCTTTATAGAATCATGTTGTTTAAATAAGCACCACAGTCCCTGATGGACTGATAATTAAAACCAAAGATTTTTTGCATGCTCTAAGATAGAAATAATTGACTTCATTTAGCAAGGTCTTAAAAGCACTTATGAACAATATAGAGTCTCCAAAACACAGCAGATAATAATGCAGGAAGTGTAATATGCAAAACAACTGTCCACACACTGCTGACAGCCCGTTGTTTTGTCTCCGTTTTGTGTTTCTGCTCTCTCTCTCTCTCTCTACCTAACACATGATTCAGCGTGTCATGAGTCAGCACAACTCGTGTGTGTTTGTGATTATGCACCTATGTCCCTGCTTGACTCTGGGGCGGTAGCCTCATGGCTCCCAGCTCTTGGCATAGCGCTTTCTGAGACAGGTGATTAAGACCACAACACATTTTAAGGCTCACTAATCTGCTTTAGCACCAAACTATCTGTAGCTGCAAAGCAAACAGCTTGATCATAGTGAATGAATGGATGAATCCACCTTGCTTTAGTTTATTTACCATAACAAAGGTAGTGCTTTTTACTTTAAGCAGTATTTTAACAATTGAGGGATTTACTGGTTGTTAGAGAAATGATTCATTATGCAGCAAAACCGACAAGCACTGATTGGTTGTCTTTGATTAGGGAAGACTTGAAGATGTCCCCATGGGCGCAAATAATTTGGAACTGACTTTTCTTCATGTTTCCAGACACTATCAAAGAAATTATCCACATGTCAGAGACAATACGTTGTAACATGTTAATAATCTTGGCCTAAATCAGAGTTAAAGAATAGAAGTGATGAGGGTCATTTCAGTTAGAAAAATCTACTAATGTTATACACATTAGTACATTAGTCATATGGACTAAACTAGTATTTTATTTTTAATGCATATTTTGTTCCTAATTTATACTAATATTAAGTAATGCAGGACTTTTACTGGTGCTTGTTTTACATTGTTGTGTTGGTCTTTTTACTTTACTGAATAGTTTTTCCAACTGAGGCCAAATTTTGCCAGTCTGATGTTGTTAAAAACTCCTCTCCTGCTAATGCACACTAAACTGGATACCCAGGTCAGTTGGCTCACATTTCCTCACTTTCAGATCAATTTACCAGTTGTGAATTGAGCACCTTTGCTCTGGCCGACAGATGTGTGCCGGCTAAGTCTAATTAACACATCACTGGCTTATTGTTAAGCGCTCAGGTGTAGCTGAGAAATTAGACACACAACAGCTTTCTAGCAGAAGAGTTTGCAATTAAGCTGTAACAAATTCAATAACAATTTCAATAACAATTTCAGGTAATGTTAATCGTGTGAAAGTAAAAAAGACAACCTGATCCTGAGAAGTGACTCAATCCGTCACACTGATCTTCACAGCGCTATGGCTGTTGCTGACAAAGTGCAGTTGCACATAGGGGACTTCTTAGTTGTCACTTCCTACAGGCAGCTGCTAAATGCCCTTCAAGACTTTACTTGCTTTTCCTGAAACACTAAACAGCACTGTTTGCATGTCTTTAATTATTTTTTTTTAAATAAAACAATATCATTGATTTTGTGACCCCTTGACCCTTGTTAAATGTGTAGTGTGCACCTAATTGGCAGAAGTCTCAAAAAGGTCCGTCTGAGGACTTTGAAAGGCTACTAACGCAATTGTGATGATTACATAATGACACAGTTTCAATAGCAGAAGCATTCCTTCAAAAAACATGAAAGAAATAAAAAGGAGGACACAATTATCATTTGGGACATATAGATGCAAAGAATTGCTACAAAGAAAAGAAAAAAAAAACAGTTTGAAGCCTGCAGGCTGGGTAAGAAAGCTTTATTTTCTAAATTAATATTGCTGGTCCAGTCCCCAGCCTGAGATGCTCCCGAGTAAAGCTCTGGACCTTCTTACTTCCCCCGAAATAATAAGACAGAAGAAAGTGCAAGCACATAATAGGAGGCATTTGGTGATTGTTTGTGGGAATTAGAAACAAATTAAAGCATTTATTTGGATTTATCTGTGCATAGTTTATGATCAGCTTATGATGCAATCTAGATGCATTAATGGAAACAGTAACATTAATGAAGGATGTTACAACACACAGTTGTTATGCATGCTCACATATAACAACACATGATATACTGAAATGAATTTCAGCTTCAGTTTTAAAAGTTTATAAAAAAAAAAAAAAAAGTCTTGCTAAAAAAAAAAAGGATTATCAATTTTACAATTTTTTTTTTACATTAAAATTTACTTATACAGAAACTCTGGAGTTTGAATGCTGTTTCAATCAAATGGCCTCACAGTTATATTACTTAGCCTGTTGGCATGAGTAAGCAATTTATTTACTCTTTCATTTTGTCTCATCAGATTATTTTATTTTACTAACAACTTCTAAAAAGTGCTACACAAAGCTTCACTTTACTAATAAGTAAAAACACATTGTTTTGTTATTTACAAGTACAGTCTGTACTGGCAAAAACTAAAGTTAGCACTATAGTTATGCAACTGTACTAACTGTACTATATCAGACTGCAAGATTTTATACTAATGTATTCACTGAAATATTTCATTTAGGATCACTGTCAGAAACAATGATGACAACCCAACATATGTCTTCACTGATGACTCATTTGAAATGAAAAAGGACCAAAGAAATCAATTAATATCATAATAATCAAATCAATGTTTGTAAGATGTAAGATGGAGCTGCAGCATCTTCTACATATTTTCTTTCTTTTAAATACAGCAAATTTGCTTAAGAAATATAAGTTTTGCAGCCACAATATAACCATAAATGTTTAAAAAGAAATGTTAACTTATTATCATTAGCATTAGATAAGGATTGAACCTATTTTTGGAGTGATTATGTTGAGTAGAACTGAAATTGGCAAACAAAATGCAGTTTTATAAAGATCATTTGAACTGATTTGAAGTTTCCACCCATAATGCAGAAGCACTTCCTTCCACAGCCGGAGGCCTCAGATGGGCTGCAGCCACCCCTGAGGGTTGGTATCTGGCCACAAGCACAACCTGAGCCCTGCAGCTTGAGCTGGGACCTGGCGGGAGGCCTGCTGGCCATGGTGAGCCAGATGTGACACTGGGAGCTCTGGGGATTTTCTACATCAGTTTAAAGATGTTATCCCCTTAGTCTGCTTCTGCATTTTTCATTTAATACAATGAACCAAAATCAGCTCTGAATAGGCAGCTGGATTAATCTGGTCCAAGCAATAGACAAATCCGTCTGTGGAAACAAATCATTAGGATGTTCCTAACTTTTGTACTTTTCGGAAGCTAACAGCATGAGTTGGGGAGGAAAAAAAGGTATTATGACTCTAAGGTCATTGGGATAATTAGCTCTGTGTCTGTGAGGGGATGAAATAATAAGAGAAACATACGGGCAACAGGACTGGAAATGAATAGGAGCACGGGGCAAAAATACCCTTGAAAGTTCCAAAAAATGCCAGTGATATAAAAGATAAAAGGACGTAAAATGCCCTCATTAATAGCTCTCATTATTTTAGTGAATTAACTCAGACATCCTTGTTGGGCCAGTAAAGGTAAGAGAAAAGAGTCCATGGCAAGGGGACTTTTTTCAGTCAGTGAGAGAATTAACATAATAAATGCATGAATTAAAGCAGTTTTAAAATATTGAAAAATAATTAAAGTCACTGAAGCAAGCTAGAAACACGGCAAAATATTCAACCTTTGCTCCTAGTAGCTCTACTGTAATTTCAGGCATAAAAATGTAGATTTGATGTCGCCCTTCATGTCTAAAATAACTCCTGGTTTTAATATAAACAACAAAGATTGCCACTTAAGTCACAGTGAGTGTGTTAATGTACCTTATTGCTCTCGAAAGCCCCCACAGAAGCTCTATTAATTACTTGTATGCAAATTTCTGCTAAAAGTCCAACTTAGTGAGTTTTTATGGATGCAAAGTGCTGACAGGGGGAAACTCAAGAACTGGTTTACAACAACATAATTTGAGGCTCAAAGACACCAGCTACTCACTTGAATGAAAAGAGCTTGTGAAGAGGATGAGTCAGAAATCTGTTGCTTGGTTACATTACTTTGGCATGATAGAAGGACGAGAGGAAGGTACTGCAAAACTTTTATAAATATAAAAAACCATTGTGAAATAAATGATGATTACAGGAGTTTTACAGCCAACTATCAGTAGTGTTTTTTTAACTGGTTTTTTTCTTCTGTTTTTTATGTGGATATTCCCTACAGAGTTAGTTAATTAGTTTTCAGCTATTTTTTGTTTTCCTTGCTGAAACAGCTTCTTGCTGTGACCAACTTCAGCGCTGAGCAAAACATCCATCCACCCATTTTCTTAACTGTTTGTTCCAACTAAGGATAGCGAGAAGCTGGAGCCTATCCCAGCAATCACTGGGCAAGAGCCAGGGTACGCCCTGGACAGGTAACCAGTCCATCGCAGGGCACCAAAAAATAAATTATTAATAATAATAATAATTGACGGACAGCACTGCAGGACTCGATTGTTGCTCAAAACAGTTGCTTTTTATATTAAGCGATGCAGTGATCCTGGAGTCAAGTCATACAGGAATACTGTTTTATTGTTAAATGAGTGCCTCAATAAAGCCTCATGTTTCATTTCCTTCGGTAAATGATTTTAAAACATCGGCATACTTTAGAAAAAAATGACAGTGAAAACATGTTGATGTCAGAGAGAATCACATCTACTCTGTTTACACATCAGGAAAAAGGAGTTATTTTCAGATGTGTAAACAGTGCACCAGCTTCCATTTGGTTGCTGCTTGTTTAAATTGTCGTGTTTGAGCACAGAGCATATTTGCTGCTCTGCATGACCTTCACACTGTATGCTATAATTTCCCAAAGCTCTCCACATTGCAATAATTATGTGAGGACAAACACATGGATGAATGGTTGAACAAATGCACAGAGCAGCATGCATAAACAGCAACATTCGGTAGCACGAATACCAAGCAATGTAGAATACCTCAAATGCACAACCAGTTCTGAGAGACAAGTGAAGACAATGTAAGTAATGCTTACTGTATACAATCGTTCCTCCTATTCCTTCGTTACTTTTCAAACAAATCTTACATTTATTTCTTATGAGCGGCAATTAAACGAGTCGCTTTAAAAAGATCCGCAGTTCCTCTGCGAGTAGTGCTGTAAACCACTCAGCTGTTTTATTTAAACACGTTTTGCAGCAGCACTCACTATAAAAGTTTCTGTTTTAGTGCAAATGCATCCAACAAATGAAAAGTGAGTTTTTGCTGTGACATAACAACGAATGAGGTTTAACATACCTGCAGCTGACAAGACTTATTTCTACCATACATTTCTCTCTTTTTTGGCACGTTTTACGCCGCATAAGGAAGATTCTCTGCCTGTGGGAAAGATGAAGGACATGTAGTATACTTAAGCTGCATGTATTTGACTGGTGTGAGGCTAGGATGTGAGAGATGAAAGAGAGCACTGACAAAAACCAAATCTGACTTTACCCAGTTCAGAGTGTCCAGCCTGCCATGGTGAAACAACAGCCTCCGTTGCTTCACAGATGGAGGACGGAGATGTGACAAAGTGACGGAGCACCCGACAGATGAAGGAATGACAAACTCACATACAGGCTGGAGGATGATTTATTGTAGGGCCCATCGCTGAGTGATGCAATAAAGGTTCACTGCTTGAAACCCATTATGATGGCGGGGACTGCATTTGTCCCTCCATTAAATCTCTAATCCTGCATCCTACACCTAACAAGTTACGACAGCTTGGAATTTTTCCACTCAGTGACTTTTCTTTCCATTCACATCTCCCGTGCACATGTCTGATTGGCTGTTGCTTTATGATGCAGTATGTCTGTTGTTACAAAAATAACTATATTCAGTTTCTGCTCCTCGCAGTCTGTATTCTTTTAAGCAGACTGAGGACAAAGTAGCATCTAAAGAGAGACGAAGTGCCGAAGGAGCATGGATGACATAGCTTAAAGGTGAGAGAGTGACAGGAAGGATAGAGGCGAGGTAAGAAGGGGACAAACAAAGGGAACAAACGAGCAGAAAAACAAGTGGAGGCAGAGATGGAGCGAGCGCAGTACAGCGCTGTAAGCTCTGTTGTTGCATCCAAGCATTATGACACATCCCTACAGTATATACTGCACTGCCTGTCTGCATGCTCACTGCAGATTTTCATTAACCTTGCGGCACTGAGTATTAGTGCTTCTAACCTGGGCCGTACCGTTTCAACCTCACGCGACTTGCAGCTCTGCGAGACAATAAGAAAATACCACGGCGACAACACAAGGGAGCAGTGACAAATATATTGCTCAAGAATGTAGTTTGTGATGTCTTTGAATCCTTAAGTGCAAACCAAAGTTTGCAAAGCTTGAAAAATGTTTACTGAAGTGTAAATAATGCTTTTGTTTTTCAAATGCCACATTATGCAACAAAAGTAGCACAAAAATGTTTAAGCATGAAGTGAAATAATGAAGACAAGATGCAATAACCACTATAAAACTCAGATAAAATGTTTTTTTTAAATGTTTACTGATGGGGCAAGCGAAGAACTGGACTGGTGGCCCATTTACAGTGCAAACCTGTTCCCCAAAATGTAGCGATGATTTGGGAAATAGTTTTGCTTTCCTGTTGCCAGTGATATAATAGTGCATATGCACCATAAAGAATTTAAGCTCAGGCTCTGCTCAGACGCCATAACAGTTTGCTTTATAAACAGCATGGATAAGCAAGCAGAGGACATTGGCTGCAACATGAGGACATATCGCTGCCAAGAAGAGAAGCTAGCTCATCAAAAACTGTGTCATTATGCTCTTGTACTTATATCTTAACTAAATATTTAAAAGAAGACAGAACAAGCGCCTAAGCCATATTAACTTCAATGTATCCATCAGCCTAAATGTTTTAGATGTAATATGGAATCTGTCGGCCAGCGTAATGAAATCATTGCCAGGAGAAGGAGACACTGGAGCTCAGTTAAGAAGTCTGAGTCAGGAAGGGCAGTGACTCAGTTGTGGGTAATGACGTATCAGTCTTTGTTTTGTCCAGAGGGATAAAACCTTGTGATATTTACATATGATCCACTGGAGTCATCTCCAACAAACACCATCAAAATCGTAAGAACGGGGTTCAGTTTGTCTCTAATTTACTTTCCTCAAAACTGCAGAAGCAGACGTAATTTAGAGCAAGAAACTAAAATTATGCAATAAATGTGTATTTGCTCACTATGTATTTATTTATATTTCCTATATATAGGAATCAGTTATTGTTGGTTTTTTTAAAATTAAAATTTAAGAAAAAAACTACATTTGATTTTAGAGTTTCAATAGATTCAATCTGACATCAGCAAATATCGGCATCTTTTTAATTAAGTTTGGCACAATTATTTCCATCCAAAGGTTCTTCAAGGTTGTGACTGTACAGCTGGAAAAAAGTTTTTTTTTTTATTATTTTTGTTAGCTTTTATGCATTTACGCACCTCCTCCCACTGATGAATGTATCTGATGAGTCGGGACAATCTTAACAGACGCAGAAGACTGAGGATCTTGGTGAAGCGGACGATTCGCAGAGCACGAGCTGTTTTATATACCTCCGAGTCAAAGCCTTTCTCCACTATTAGAAAGATATAATCCACTGGAATGGAGGAGAGGAAGTCCACAACGAACCAACTCTTCAGGTAATTCATCTTGATGACCTTTGGATCGAGGATGATCTCAGAGCTCTCCTCGTTGACAATCCCCGTTCTGAAGTTCATGACCAGGTCCACCAGGAAGATGGTGTCCGAGGCCACATTGAAGACCAGCCAGGTTGTGGTAGTCTGCTCTGAGAAGAAGGTTATTCCCACAGGAATGATGATTAGATTCCCCATCATCATGATGAGCATTATCAAGTCCCAATAGAACCTGCAAAGCAACACAGAAAAGTCAGAAAGGGAAGGGCGATAACATGCTGCCACTTAATGACGGATAAAGACAAACAGTTCAGAAACGGGACGATAAAAAGCAGCTGTACAAAGAAAGAATGCAGGATTTATCTCCTGGGGTGCATGAATGTAGCTAAACCACAATGATTCCAGCTGCAGAAATTCTCCCACTTGTATGGCATGTAAAACTAAATGTCCTAATAACTAACGATCAGCAGAAAAAGTTGTGCAAAGGCTTCGACACAGCAGACAACTTGACAACACAAACGTCTTGGACTTAAGTTGTTATGATTACTATGATTCAAGGACACCATGATATCAACTGCTACCACTTACTGTATGTTTTCAAGGCCTTCTAGACTGAGCCCCTTTCATCCTTCACAGCTGTGTTAATATCCCTGCCCTCTGCCTTGCCACAAACGGAGACAGAAGTGATTCATCAGCTCCACGCTCTTTTCACCAGGCGTCCCGGGCCTCAGTAAAGGCCACGCAACCACAAATGAAAATAGATGCTTTCAGGAATCCTATCTCATTCTAAAAACTCTCCACTGACGCCATCCCTGCTGCCTCAGCCCTGCCTTGCTAGCCATACATTGATGTTACTGAAGGTGGAAATGGACTTGCTGGCCGCTTGGCAGGCTGCCTGTCTGGTGGAAGACCGGCCACACGGTAATGGATCTGTGTGAATATATTAAGCTGAGGCCTTGGCTTTATAAATAACTACAGATCATGTGTCCGATAATTGTCCTCACTCCAGCTAAACAGCGGTCTTAAAGGTGGCTAATAAAACCCACTGAGGGTGTTTTTACACCAGCAGGAATGGAAATGTGGAGTGCACACACAAGCACCATGTTCAGATTCTTGTCTCCCGTTCAGCGGACATGTTGGGATAAAGTGCATGCAGCATGAGTTGTTTTTCTTTTCTTTTCTTTTTTTTTATTAGTATCTATATTTCAATGTTCAATAAGAAGCTGCTGTGATGTAATCCACTATGATTCATCTTTCGAGTTGCTTAAGACAGAAGAGAACAATTCATATCTAGAGAGACGGAGAACTAAAATACAGATGAAATTGTGAGTGTAAAGATATTCTGTGCCAATTATTAAAAACCGAGAGCTGTGTTAGAACAAAATGACTTCAAGTACAAACATCTGCATAAGACTAGTAATGGAAATTTTGGATGTTTTATACTCGAAATTCCACATTTATAACATATTCTTTTTCTGTTGTTACTCCTGTAGGTAGTACTTATACTATATGTGACCTCTAAAAGTCCCACTTAGATGATGAATACGATGTAGTTTTTCTCCTCCTGAATTAAAAAGTATGGCTGAGCAGACATCTAATATTACAGATAAGAGAGAAGATAGTTGCATCCTTGTAAAACATTTTTAAAAATTCTCATTTTTGAGAAACACGTCCAGAAATCTGAATGTTCAGTGACATTTATTAATGTAAGAGTCTATGTTAAGCAAGTTCCAGTCAAAGACCTGTGTTCACCACTGTGTTCATATCATTTTACTGCACTGTACTAAGCTCCTACTGTGACGGTCTCACTCTCAGAATGTGCATTGCTCCAGTTAAATCAGTAGCAGTGCACACAACTGTACCTGCACCTCAAACAGTAGCAGTGCATTCAGCCCCTGCTTCACATTCAACACATCGTACAGTAGGTCCGACGTTCCCTTCCACATCCATCTATTCCTCAGCAGTAAACTGTGCCGCACTGGCCATGCAGTCACATCCAGATGAGCTGTGCACTCCTCTAATCATTTTTCATCCCGAGCTTCAATTTATGAACTCACCCTGAACACCCAAACAAGCTACTGTTCTCATTGATTTAAGTAGAGAGACTGTAGCCAAACAGACTCTGCAGCAGGACTGCAGACGCTGCATTTGTCCCTCTGCCAAATGAATACACCATGTATGAATGAAAATAAAATGGCTATGTAGTGTTAACCCAGTAGATCTTTTTAAAAATTCAAACTTATAGAAGTTAAAGACGAGATCCAGCTAAAATGGGATGAGGGAATGAAAGGAAACAGAAGAGCGGCTCTAACTATCAATTCAAGGCAGAACAATTGCTAGCGGG
This sequence comes from Telmatherina bonti, assembly GCF_933228915.1. Classification (NCBI taxonomy): domain Eukaryota; kingdom Metazoa; phylum Chordata; class Actinopteri; order Atheriniformes; family Telmatherinidae; genus Telmatherina; species Telmatherina bonti. Next base: position 15,983,776 of record NC_136615.1, on the reverse strand, counting down.
ACAAATCGTGCTCCAAACCAAGCCAGCACATTTCTTCTTGTAGGTTTCCTCTTTACAACAGGCAATTCATCATAATCAGTGCCAGACCAATCCTGCCAAGCAACAGAGGGAACCCCACATGATGCTACTTATCACAGCCCGGCCCAATCCAGTCTCCCTTGTAACAAGTACACTGACCACAGTGTAAGGCGTTACATGTAATATACACATGTACAATAACAAAAGCAGGGAATGTCAAAGTCATCTACAAATATGCAGCTAGATTGAGTTAATTATTATATGTGCAAAACTAAACATAATAAACTTATCTCGATTTATTTTGTCAAATCATGTGAACTACTTTGAGCTGGCCTTGCTGGACTTTTAATTTATCTTTGTGAACATAGTTCTACAAGGGATACTAGCAGCATCTTAAACTTCTCTGAACTTTCAAACAAACTGCAGAACAAGTAAATGCTTACAAAGGGCGATTTTTAAAGAATATTTTAACGAAAATATTAGCACAAAGGCATAATCATTAAAAAAATTTAAAAAAAGAAAATCTACTTCTGTTTTTCTGACAAAAAAAAAGAACCATTCAACTCTCCAAACATCTAACCAAAGATATCTTCTTACCATAAACAGAGGCGTACTGAGGCTACGCATGAGGTCGCTCTAAAAATCTATAAATAATAAATATTACTAACCTGCCATTAAACTTTAAGCAGCCACTGTGTACAATGAATATGTTAGATATTAAGTTTCAAACACTCACACAAAGCAGAATAAAGCCTGGTTGAATACTGGTGTCATTCATGTGCTGTACTTACGTAAGAGTGTTCATGAGAGGAGCACACGTCTTTTTAGCTCATGTAATTTTTTTTCTTTCATGCTTATGACATAACACACAAAAGTCAGTGTGCCCATAAATGTTTGATATATTTATTTATCAGCTAAGTGCTCTGTAAGAAGACCTTGGAAATCTGGAATGTAGTCTTAGCCATCCACCACTTTTAATCCAGGAAGTAATCTCAATGACATGGTGATGTTGTGTCTTTACACTGACAAGAGGAAAATACCTTCTAAAAAAAAAAAAAAAATCATCCTTTGGAAAATGTCATGGCGAGATAACCAGAGGAAACCTTACTGGTCTGCCTTGAGGAAACATTTTCTGATAATGCAGAAATAATAACAAAAAAAAAAGCCGAGTCAGCTGGAGCAGGCACATGTATGTTCTTGTTATGGAGCCCCCCCCCCCCCCCCCCCCCCCCCCCAACTCAGCTAAATGCTTCCAATGAAAGGGCAAACACAACCCACTCAACCAGTATGTTTCGGGAAACTACAAAACAAGGCAAAAGGTGTAAATTTCACTTCGTGGCTGTGGTCCTGCCCTTCGGCCATCTTATAAGGAATAAATCTTCTTACATAATTGTTTTAGGAGTCCGCTAAGCTCATTGACTGTTATGCTAATCCTTGCCCACCATCAGTGTACATCTGTATGTGCACATGTGCATATGCATAAAGCTGTTCTTGCGTGTGTGTGTGAAGCCTGGATGTCCTAGTTAGTGTCATTTTTGTGTAATTACATAAAAAAAAGAACAAACGAAAACAAATGTCCCCATGGACTTTCAGTATTGTTGCCTACAAAGTCTGTGAGTGTTGTACCATAATCAATATAAACTTATCTGTTGATCAATAACAGCTAGTCAAAGCTAAAGAGTCATGAAAGCTACTGGAAGCTGTAACGTTCAATGAACCTTTCAGTGAAAATGCTCTGAAATCAGCAGCACAGCACGCGTTCACAGGCATGCTCCAAGTTCATAACTAAGGACCGGACTTGTATTCAGTACCATGGACAGCTCCATGGTGGCTGCAGAAGGGCCTTTTGGGGTGACTGTTCCCATTAAGACAAGCCAAATCATACTGGTGAGTACAACTGGGCCTGATGAGATCCACATTTGGTCTGGTGGTAACCTGTGAACACGTAGCCTGTATGGAACCAGTCCTACTAGTAAAACAATCTCATTTGTTTACCATTTAAAAGGTGGTCAGTTTGTCCAAACTCAAACTGACAGGTCTGATTTGTTACACAGGTTAGTAACAGTGAGCAGTGGGGTGTGTGTTTCAGCAGGCAGTCTTAAAAATGTACTTTTTACTATAGATCTACATTTTCCGGGGAGAGAATTGGCTGATGTCTGGGAGCATGACAAGCCAAAGACAACCTGAATACCAACCATTACGTAGCAATAAGTTGATCCAAAGACATGAAGTGTAGCATGACTCATCTGCACCTTCTCTGAAACCAACACGTTCCAGCACATTTCCTTATCAAAGCAGCTTTAAAAAATATATCTCTATGAATTAGTCCCCTCAAGTAAGTCAATAATTAGCTTTAAAGATCAGTTTATAGGCCAATTGTTCATTTAAGAAAAAAACAAAAAAACGCCATTTTCCTTATCTCCCCCCCCCCCCCCCCCCCCCCCCCCCCCCCCCCCCCCCGCATGATTTTTACCGCATACTGTGCATTTTCCCACACGGGCCCACCGTCTCACCACCGCCTACAATGAAATGTTTACTACCGTGATGGTGCAATGGCATTGTCACGTTGTGCCCAGGTACCGTCGCCCCTGCACGAGCACAATATGTCGCAATGAGGACCTGACACGGTGCCGTTAGGCTGGCACAAACAGAAAGCCTTTTGCTTGTGTGTGTGTTTCCAAATCATGACATTCACCAGATTTTTTTCCCAAGGACATTCCACTCATATACCTACAGCCTTAACGCGTCAATATGTTTGTATTTCATTGTTTTTTGTTTTTTATATATAAAATGCCGCAATGAAACGCTCGCCTGAACAGTGAAGCCATCCAGCCAGTGAAAAACCCGGATCGTCTAAATGCAGAGGTAGACTACCATATGCTTTGGGGCAAGCTGGGAGTGTGTGATGTGTTTGAAAGTGTAGGCTATAGCTTGCAGACCCTAGGGTGACGGGAGGGGTGTATAAAAAAAAGGGAGGGGTGAGCAGGTGTCAATTCCAGCCCTTACCTAAAATCGCTATATGGGTGAATGATCCAGTATCCGGCCGTCTGGACTCTTTCTTGTTCTTTCTCCACGGCTTTCTGACTGCCGAACATACGCAAGGAGAACTTATTGACTCCGGGCTGCATCATGGCCCCAAATTGCCTCTGCATAAAACCATATTGCCTGGATGCCCCTTCCAGATCGTCAAAACCGACCATGGCCTCTTCTCGCTCCCCCTTGAAGCCCACTGAGTTGCCATGGTCCTTCATGTTCTGGCTCCCCGTGTTATTTTTCTGTATCGAGTCTTGCCTCTGAAAAACATTATTCCCATCCGCCTTCTCCTCCTTGTTGCTGGAGAACGAATTAGATTTGTCTTCCATGGTGCTCTTAGTCTTTTTTCCCCCTGTTTTTCTTAGAGACAAAAGCGTTTCCGTCTCCTGCTCGCGAGAGCTGCGCGCAAAACTGGAGAGGACCCGCCGTGAGCTCTCTTGTTTCTTTAGATGTCCTTCAAACTGTTCAGCTCCTCTGGCTTGAATGCGAGTGCTGCAAACTGAGACAGAGTGCACGAGAGACCGGTGGATCAGGTTTCTTGGGTTACCGCCATCTACCGACGGCCCCGGCTTCTACAGTGCACAGCCTCATCCCACTTCGCACGGCACTGCGGTTTAACTGGCACATGCTCCTGCACCTTATTTACATAATGTCGATGTAGTCTGTGATCCCCCTCCTCTTCCCCCGTCCTCCTCATCTGTCATCGGGTTCACTAATAGCCTGGGCGAGCCAATAGAAGTAGATGTAATTTATAGGAAAGTTAATGAAGCCCGTCTTTATTTAAATCCACTCATACAGCACGTGTGCTCCCTGTGGCTCGACTGGTAGCAGGTTTGTTTCCCGTTAAAGACTTATAATGGGAACCAAGATGGTGAAACAGATGGGGGAAAAGTTGGTTCGGCCATATTTTGTGCTAATGGTGATATGGGAAAACTAGCAGAGCATCTTGTGGAAGTCACACTTCTTAAGGCGTTGGAGATATGGCACAGCATCCAGTTTAACTGTGCTGAATGTATACTCTGTCTGCACTTTGCTTTAATTGCGAGTTTTTGACGCCTTGTTTGAAAAGAGTCTTGGGATTTTTTTACCAGATGTTGAGTTGCAACGTGCATTTATCATTTAATTAACTCGTTGCTTTAATTCATATATTTGGTTATTACTTTTATGAATTCATAAAAGGGGAAAGAGTGGGGGAAAGAAAGAAAAATAGGATAAAACACGTGCATTTGAGGACGAGACGTTATTGCAGCATGCATGCAAACAGGCTCTGTATGGAATCCACTTCTCAAGTCTGACAAGACCTCGTCTTGTTATCACACCCCAATTACCAATTAATCATTGGAAAATGTACTTTCATATTAGATTCAAGATTGAAACCATAAGTTCCGAACATATAAAATCTATCTTTTAATACAAATGATTTATGAGGCGGATGATGGATCCAGAGGGGCGATGAGCACAAAGGGCAGCTTGCTGCGTGATGGCATCTCTGCAGTGCAACAGGTCGCGCAGCCCCATTTGCAAAGGACAAGCAGTACATCACCGCTTTGACACATAATTTTTTGCATAAGACCACGTCGTGCCCTCTACAGGGAAAGTCCACTGTCTACTGCCACCTCCGTGTCACACATTTACAGCTCAAAAAGAAACGAGGTGCTTAATATTCCCATAGGCTCCACTTGTCCTGGATATTCATTAATCATTCACATATTTGACATAAAAAACTTAAAATGACTGCAATACCTGAGTCTTTGATAAATCTATATTGTATTGCTTCTTTATTTTACTCTCTCTAATTTCATTGTTTCATACAATGGGATGAAAATTAAGTATCCCACAAGCTTTCATTCTGTACATTAAATTATATATTTGTGAATTTGTGTGTTAAATGACATTAACATCCTAAAAATGCACAGTTGGTATTTTATTAAGCTGATTCCAGTATTTATAATACCCCACATAGGCTCAGGATACTGATGAAACCCTGGTATTCCCTTACAGATTTTAACATGGAAGCATTACTCCTCCAACAGTTGGAGGTTGTGATGACTTGGACTCGTTTTGCTGCCATGAGACCGGGGCACCTTGCACACATTGAGCTGAACATGATTTAGTCTGTATAGCAAAGTATGTGGAGTCAAATGTGAGGCCATCTGTTCAACAGCTAAAGCTTTGCCTAAATTAGCTCATGCAACAGGACAGCAATCCCGAGGACAGAGCGTCCTCAGACTCCCAGTTCTCCTTTCATTTCTTTAATATAATTCAAGAAAAATTCTTCAAACTGGCTTTATTCATGTGGTATTTTAGGTGAGTTAGTATTTAGTGTTTTTAAAGTACCTTTTTTGTATTTTGATGATATTGTATTTTGAACCTTTATTAATTTTTTTTTTCTAAAACTCTTAGTCCAATTCAGTTTCATGGGGAAGCTGGACCGTATCCAAGAAATTAGCAAGCAAGGGTCTTGGTACATCCTGGACAGGTAGCCAGTCCATAATTGTACTTTGAAACTACAGTTTTATCATAGAAATATAGCATATTTTATGTTTAAAATATAGGATATAGTATCTGCATCATCCCTCTTATAATTTGCTTTCATATTTTCCTGTATAAAATGTTGGTTTTTTGTGCAACATATTAATTTCAGTTATCAAAATTATAGGTCTATAATACAATATTGATTTGATTTGTTAACTGTATAATGATATTTAGCGTATCCTCAGTGTCTGAAAAGCGAAGCCAACTCTCCACTTCCATCTAGTGTTAAAAACTTTGGTAAATATTACTTTGATAGATTTACAGTTTCAGCTGCTATGTTTAAAATATTATTTAAAAGCATAATTGTTGCTTCTGATTATGGTCCTTTTCAATGTAAGAGATCAAGTAAACTATTAATCAGAGCAAGGCAACCTTGTTTTAAGTAAGTCACTATCATGGGCATGTGTAGTTTCTGAGTGGTTTCAGTCAGGTTTATAGTAGTTTAATCTGTTTTCAAACAATTGTAAAATGCACAACTTTAAACTAAACACGAGTGTTAGTGATGGCAACATAAACTACTTTAATCCTTAAATAACAGTAATTTCTTTTAGATCAGTGCTATTTCATTATTTCCTCTTTGATTGCTGCAGCACAGATTTTCACAGGTTTTTAGTTAAAATGAATACATTTTAAATATAGAAAATCGATATAGAATTTTCTGTAAAATATTAACTATACTAATAGCAATAGATAAAAGATCGTATAATATTATTATGATTATTATGATGATGATGATGATGATGATTATTATTATTATTATTATTATTATTATTATTAATAATAATAATAATAATAATTAATTAATTAATTAATATTAATTATTAATAATAATAATAATAATAATAATAATAATAATAATAATAATTCATTTTTTTCCTTTTTATTTGGAGGATTGTCTTTGATAAAAAATCATATTTTACCATTTATAATAACTTTTATTAAATTTAGGCTATAATAAAAATGACAAGATAAACGCTATTGTCTGTCAGAGCTATTGCTGCGTCTGTTTTTTTCCAAGTTGTGGCATAACACTGAACCTGCACCGTCAGTGTTTCATGGCCACATTAAACCACAGCTGGCAGCATACATCACTACAGAGGGCATTAGCTTAGATATTTTGCATGTTTCGGATGCGGATTATGATGTAATGATCCAAATGTTATCGTAACTTAAACAGACATCCCTTAATTTTTCTCTTTTTCTTTTTTCCTCTCCCTCAGCTGGTTTGGGTGAAGTTGGATTAGTTGGCATGCCAACTGTTTCCCCTACACAAAGCTTGTGTAACTTCAGTTAATGGGGCTGGGAGGGGTATAGGGGAAGAAAAATGTTGCATAATATTTATAGCGCAAAGTAATGCTGATATTAAACAAAAGTACAAATGCCAGATTTCATCTGTCAGATAATATTTTATACATAGAATAAACACCAAGAAAAATTCTTCATTTCTTCTTCCTTTTTCAGTCTTGGCAAAATCATGAAAATATGCTTAGGATTGACAGCATGATGCAATTCACTGACCAGAAGTTTCCTTTATATTTTTTCACAATAATTGTAAAACATACAGAAAATATACTTGGATCCTAAATCAGAAATTTATAAGCTGCTTGAACATTTACATAAACATTCCAACATGCTTTGCATATGTTGCATTTCAACTTTCACATTTAAGATAATCCTAGTGGGATTTGATGCCACTTTATGGAATAATCCAGAATTTACAGAAAACGTTGGACCTAATGTCTCACTCTGCAAAATATGTTCCAGTTTGTTCCGATGGTCTTAGTTGCTTTTCTGAAATTGCACTGTGTGTCTAAGATTATATCCAGTCATCTTTGTTTACCATCAATATCTCATCTGGACATTAAACATTGCATTTCGTTGCACTGGCAGCCATTGCTTACACCACAAATAGCATCAGCCATGTACATGATGGCTGTTACAATCCCCCCTTGGACCCTTTTGGAGACAGTACACCTTAAAACCTACTTACCTCAATGAGGATATTCTTTAAGCTAAAACTATTATTTAACTGTATTCATTGTATCTGAATTAATATGTTTAGGACATTTTGTAAGACTGAAATCACTCCTTCCAATAACACAGAAACATCTGATAGATCCAACTCAATGATCAACAAATCACATTATAAAAATCGTCCAGTTCCTGAGCCAAACATGAATGCTGACTCACTTGTCCTCTTTAGACTCTTGTCCCATGGCTGACTACTTTAATTAAACCATGATTGGGGTTGGGAAGATGGTAGTGTTGTAATAGGATTGCTGGCTTTGGTCCGTCTCCAGCTGAGTCTTTCATGGTATCATGAACCTGTGGGATAAGGCAGCAGCATTGGAGAGGACCCAGCTGAGGCCAGAGTTCCCTTAATCAGGAAACAGACTTGGAAAAACAAAGAGAATTATCAATCAACATATGATTAAATCATTTTAAGTTGATTTAATCATGATATGCAATCCAGTTAGAGGATTGTGCAAATTCATACTGTCATCTGTAGATATATTGGTTTATATTGGAATATATAGTCAGGAAAAACATCTGTTGAGAAGATTATTTCATATACTTAACACACTATGATCTGCAGCAGTTTGGGTAAAGAGGAGTAAGATGTGTCAGTCTAATAAACAAACCAGGCTCATGTTGGTGGGGTTAATGTGGCAGTTGGCATTACCATACCATAACTACTGCAGAGCCCCGTAGCTGAACTGTTTTTTAACCTTTTACAGATTACACAGCTAAAATGTACAGCTGTGCTTACCCTTTGAGCTGATGTCAAGAATTAATTGTTATCTGCTGATTATCAGCACCAATGAAAAAAAGAGATTCCATGGCTCTTTAAGCTAATGAGATCTTCTGGCACCGTCCTTTTAGTGACTTCAGAGGCAGAGAAATATTTAAAGGCAGCATGGTAAGTTTCACAACCACACTTTAAGGAGATGCCGTTATTTTCTGCTTTTACATTTTTGCATTTTACTTGGTTGAGTTAAAGGTCAATTGTTTTGTCAGTTAAAGTGTTCAGTCTGCTTTTCTCTAAATCATATGTGCACTTTTTAATATCTCCATCTGTCCAAAAGAAAAAAGAAAAAAACAGTCCAAAACTACAAAATCTGAACAAACTGTTTGAAGATGTGAAATCACCAAATTTCTCTTTTAAAATTGGTTATTTTTATTAAATATTTTGAACAAAACATAACATATTAGGATGCACAATACAGGACAAATTTCAGCTGCGGTCCTATGATAAGAGGCAACATCATATGATCAATCTCAACTGCTAATTATGACCTCTGTTAGTTGAAAGTTTAAATGTTTTGTCAGACTGTTCATTTATGTTGATGTCTTTCATGGAGTGGATTTTTTTTTAACACATATCAAGGGTACTTAGCTAAAATAAGATACACATTTTATACATGGTGAAATGTTTTGCCAAAATTAGTACATTCTGTTTTATTTACCCATAACTTTTGTGACTGCTAAGATTGACATCTGAGAAGCGGTTTTCACTCATGGTGTTAAAATCCCTACAATAAAACTTATACCTTCTGGGTCTAATTAAAAAATTTTTTGTTAACTACAGATGACTTACTTTTAATAAACCGACTTAAAACCTGCACAGTTAGGTCCATGCTGGGAATTTTCTAAAGTATAAATTAGCCATTAAGCATTTCCAGATGTAGAGTTAAAACATGCTTTATAACACCCACATAATTACCTAAAACAATGTTCAGTCCGTGAGTATTCCCAAACTACGTGAATTTTCTGTGTAGATGAAGGCAGGGCCTTGGAGTCTGGACACGGGCATGAATGGAACAGAGTTAGGAGATAATGGAGATCAATGACATGGATGAAATGGAGAGTTGCATGAAAAGGGGACGTGAGAGACAAAGATAGAATTACTCTGATATTTAAAGAACAAAGAAGCTGATTGGTGGGCAAACCGCCCACAGTATTTATGCATGCGATGCAATTACTGGATGAAAGCCTGATGTAGAGACTGAGGATGGAACAGCTGACAGCGTGGGAAAACGAAAGTGATTGAGAGAATACACCAGGTACATCATGTTGACCTTAAGCCTTTAACAATAGACAGAATGTGAGAAAACAATTTGTCCATCCTGAGCCCACTTGAGCTTCAAAAAACTTGAATTAAGAGAAGAAAAGTATACATAAAAAACAAAATACACAAACATTTTCTAGTTGATCATATATTTAATTTATATAATGTATTTTCAGTTCCTGCAAAGATACAGAAAACTCTTTGCAAATGGAAAACAAATATCAACAAAAGACATTGCCAAATGTTACCAGTTTACCTGGTGGGAGTTGTTGAAGTTATTGCTGGTGCCATGTGTAGTTGTAGGAATGTTGTTTTTCTTGATTTTAGTTTGGTATGCATAGTATTATTTTTTCCTTCGGCGTACCAGTTCAAAGCTATGTTTGTAGTATATTTACAACAGAAACTTGAATAAAGACCAGTGTTGTGTATCATAATGTCGAAAGGAACAGATTACATAAAATAATCTTAATTGTTGCACTTATTATGGAAGCTGTCATTTTTAAAAAAAAAAGAACAAATATTCTCTTTAAAATTTGAAGACAGTGTTTTCCTTTATATTTTTAATAAACTATTTTATTTTATTGGTGTTAATGTTTTCATTTTGACTTTCTCTTTTTTTTTTTTTTTTTTGAACGGCCAAGCGTGCTTTTTGGCCTGTTTGCTGTCATCTGTCTAAGCTATTTGAAGCATGAGTACCTGCCTATGTACCATGCCTGGTTCTGTTGGAAAGTTTGTCCGATTAAAAAATAATTTTTCTCTTTCTTGTCACCCACAAGCTTGTGTATTCTCAGGACAGTGGGCTGAATTGAAAATAGTTTTTATACAATTTGATAGGCATCAATTTTATAAATTGTCATTACATGAACACATTATCATGATTTGAGACAATGCTGATTATAATCAAATTTAATTTGATGTATACATCAATTTAATTTGATGTATACATCAAATTAAATTTGTACTCAAGACCAGCAGAGTTCAACAACCTAAAATATAATGAATGGTAATTTAGCCCTGCATGAGAATAATAAATAACAGTAAATAAATAAGTGACAGTAAACTTACAAAATAAATACTACAATGTTAGATTAAAGCAGAGCAACATGTTAAGTGCAAGTAAAACAGCAGTGTTGGCTGTTAGCAGTATGACAGTAACTGAAAGTACTTTTTTCAGAGTAACCTAACTCCTGATGTTAGCTATAGCTCATGAGTTGGTGGCAATACTTTCAAGAAGTTTTTTAAGAGATAAGTTTGATGTAAATTTAGTGATTTATTTCCAATACAAAGTACTGTCTAGACTGACTTCTGGTTAAAACTTTAAAAATTTTATTTTTTAAACTCAGCAACAGCTGCATTTTTCAATTATATACTAACTTACAGCAGAAACATTTACTTTGCTTTAACAAAGAAAACACATTTTTACACCGGCTTTGTGCAATACACCCATGAAAAAGTCAGTCTTCACATCCTTTACTCTGAGCAAATCTGCTGAAACCAGCACAATACCAGAAAAATTTCAGGTGAAAAGGACATTTTATTTTCACCTCATACATTTTTTTCTGGCTCAATTTTAATGGAAACAAAAGAACAAAGCCTTTAAGAAACTGCATTCCTTGTCTCTTGGACAGTCTTCCTCAGGAAAAGTGAACACAGTTGTTACACTTGGTGAATGTCCAATAAAGTGACACAGTCACCAGCACCTTTGGCCTGAGAGAACATATGCCTAGACAGTGGATCAGGTGTTGATGGACCATTGACAGCCTTTCACTGCCTAATTCCAGATTTGTGGCATGCACAGTGTCCACTCGCTAAGCGTAGTAATCCCAAAGGATTGGCATGTATTTTTAGTAATGGATTTACTGACGTCCGTTGATCCCTTGATGGGTTGCGTCTTTCAGAACATTCATGGAGGAGTGAGACACCCAAGCCTTGATGAGCAAAGTGTTTGTCTGTGTTTGTGTGTTAGTGTGTGTGTGTGTGTGTGTGTGTGTGTAAATGCTTTTTAGCCATCTACATGAAGGACCAGCCAGTCATGGCGCTCAGTATATCAAAGGTAATTTGAAAAATAGATCCATTTTAATAGATCCTTTTAAACTAAGGATTGCCAACATCAGCTCTAGATAAATGTTTTGTCCAAGTGTTACCAAGGTCCCATTGATTGCTGCAAAAGTGTTGTGTCTAAGTTGTATCAAAATAGTTTTTGTTTTCAACTCTGAATTTTTGGAAATAATGTAGTCTGGTGAACATTTTTAGCTCATAGCTCTTTTTTTTTCTTTCTTTTTTTTTGCATGGTTTTTAAAAGAATGTTAGCCAAAGAGATTTTCTGCCTGCACTGCATTTTTTGTTGTTTACAGAAAGAGTGGGAGTAATATTTTTGAAAAGGTAGAAAAGGGAGATTTCTAGTGCACTGAAGATAATATGACTGGCTTTACATTACCTCCCAAGCCATTAGCCCATAACAGGGCACTGGTACTGCTGCATGCAACTGATATAATTACACACATCATACATACACACATTAGAAACATTATGAAAATTATGCAAGAATTTGAATGTTTTAATCAGAGAAACAAAAAGCAATAAGCATTTACTCTTATAATATACAGGCCTTGAAAGATGACAAATGACTTGAATAAAATAGCTGAGCCATAATTAACTAACTTTAATAAACCATCTTGTCAACTAAAAAAAAACTGCTGGTGGTTTGCAGCCTTCTCTGGTCATCACTGTTTGTACTGTTTGACGTTATTTACCCTTCATTTTCACAGATATTTACTGTTTTCTTTTTAATCATTAATGGCAACAATAGAAAAACACACACACACACACACATATATATATATATATATATAATTTATGGACATTTATATAATGACAAAGCGAGCTAAAACTCTATGATAAAGCAAGTGCTTCATCGTGGATAAGAATGGAAGGAGTCTGTTAATATTATGTTAATCAAGGCTCCAAAAGTCAACTCACCTAAAGGTTGAGAGCTACTGATTTTAGTGGCTGCTGGGAAAATCCCAGCCAAAATCCATGGCAATATGAGGTTTACCACTCACAGTCAACAGACAACTCCAAAACACAGCATGTATATCCATGTTTGTATATGTGTGTGTCTGTGTGTGTGCCTGCATACTTTTGGAGCATGTAACAGGAGGGAATTATTCTGGATAAATGCCAAGCATTTTCGGGTAAGCGGATATGACATGCGCCTGATCCAAAGTTGAGTGAATGAAGTAAATAGTTACTATGCAGAACAGAGTGTAATACATAACCTGTGATGTCATCTGCTCCCTCATCCACCCCCTGCCTTACCCTTCTAAACACTGACCCTCCCCTGAAATGGTCTTCTCAACTGGCATTTTAATGATGACACTGCAGCCCCCCCCCATTCGTTCTTTTCATTCTCTTCCTACTTCTTTTGCAGCCTCTGCTCAGCTCTGTATAATTTTCCTTTCTGTCATAGCAGTAAGACGCCCTGGTGTTTTGGTCTGCTGCCTCAGCAAAACAGCAAGGTTAAATCTCCACAAAGAAAAAGGCTCCCAGCAGCTTCACCCCTTACCACATACAGCACCCTCACCTGGGAAGAGTGACAACATTTAGGTTTATATATTTTTATATATGAGGATAAATGAAAAGAAAACGTGAAAATATACCGTTGCAAAACACGCTTGTGTGATGAGAATTTCAATCTAGACTCAATGAGCACTTTAGCGTTGATTAAGTCAAAATGTGTCTTGGGACTGAGGACTAACTCAGTACTGAGGTTAACATTGACAGGCAAGTCAAAGTGATGCAATCAGGCTGAAGGAGGTCCATCTCAGCAGGGGTGAAGCGGGAGTCAAGGTCAGTTCACAGGGACTTCTCTTAATCACTGAACTTTCATGTTTTCAGTTCAGTATATAAGGCAGCAACAAATCCAATGCCATGCATGTATTAGTCCGTAGCACAGTCAAAATTTCCAGACTGATTTTTATCCAAGTTTATCCAAATTTGGTTCAGTTTCTCATTGATTTATTTATTTATTTATTTATTTATTTTAAAGCCTGTAAAACAGCCACAACAGAACAGTTCCTAATGGTATTAGTTGGCTGATCCGGTTCCAGGCTCTTGCTGCTCCGCTTGTTGCCGGATTGTCACGTCTGACTGGAACTGTTCGGTGGATCATTACTCTCACATCTGTGCTTTTCCTGCTCTGACATGTCAAGATGTCCATTGTGAGAAAGGTCTATTAAATGAGTAATTTTAGCAGCTACTGTCAGGAAGACATGGGAGACGTGCTCCGACATCAGTGAGAATCACCTCAGAATAATCAAGCTGTGTACTAAGTGATTTAAAGGCTATCGATTTCAGAGTCTCACAGGGCCATTACATCATGTTCATCACAACAGCTTATTGTGCTTCCTTTATTTACATATTACTTAAAAGGTGATTGATCATGAACAGCTCATTACGAGGTTATTAATTAGCAATGCTTCGTAAAAAGTATGTACCTTTAAATGTTAATTTGCCGTTAACTATAAGCTATACTGAAATCATAATTAGCTCAGAAAGATCCATGGGGAGCTGTAAAACTCAGGCTAACTTCAATTCATCACTTAAAGGAGTCTTTTTATTCACCATTCTGAACCCCTGCTGTTTTTTTGTTTTTTTAAATTAGTTATTTATTTAGTTAGTTAGTTAGTTAGTTAGTTAGTTAGTTAGTTAGTTAGTTAGTTAGTTAGTTAGTTTCCCAAGGAGCTGAATCATCATCCCTGATAATGAAGACAAAAAATGAATTGTTATTATGGTAAATGTGTTGTCAGCTACTTGCTTTACTTGTGGACTTTGTACCTTAAAGCATTTTTGTGTTGAAGGGACAGAAACATTTGTTTCTGGTTGCCCTGACTGGTACCTTAGATTAGCAGAGGTATCTAAACCAATGCAATATTTATTGAATTCTCTGTCAATGAGAAAGTTAGATAAGAAGCTGCTGGTCTCAGCCATCCTGTCAGGATCTCTTAATGTTTAATTTACCACTGAGAATCAGATATTTGAAGTTTCTGGTGTCGTGTTTAAACCGCCCTTCCCAATTAAACATGTAATTTCCTTCTTGATGTTTTTTTTGTTTGTTAGTTTTTTCCAGGTATTTTTATAGATTATGGTGAGAAGTTCTTTTTTTTTTTTTTTTTTTTTTTTTTTTTTTTTTTTTAAAAGAAAAGGAATATATTAAACTTTGTTCACCCATACAGTTTTCATTGTGAGCTGCTGCAGGAGTAGAAATATTTTTTTCCTTTATTTGAGTCCCCACAGCTGAGGTTCCGGTTGGCTGACAACCATCTCTGAGTGAGGTGTCAGTCAGTGGTTGGGTGCCTTTATCACCGGTAATAATCTTATCTAAACCAGTGAAAATAACTGGTAACTTTTGGGCATATAGTGGTTTACACTGACTATATATTTTATGTGGAATAAGGCAAAACAAGGCACATGACAAAGCTTTAAAACCAGGTAACGTCCTCTGAGCTCGTCCTCATAAATACTTAAGAAGTTCGCAGTGGCAAGGTGCCCCAGTTCGATCTCAAGCTAATGAATCTATCACTAATGACTCACTTAGCTCATCAGGCTTGACATCAGTAGACTCAACATTTAACCAACAACACATCAGCTCAGTTCTGCTGACTTCAAGCCTCAGCTCGAGGTGTCAAAGCTTCTCTCTGTCTTGTCTTGTCTCCAGCATCTATTTCCTTCAGCTGATGTCACCACGAGGAGCACCTGGTCTGTTATATTTAGGATCCAAGAGTTTGTGTTATCTAGACACAAGACTAAAATCATTTGTGTTTTACAAGTTTAATCACTTCTCTGTTTGTCCTTTTTTAAAAATTAAATTTAAGCATCAACTGTGTTTAGTTTCTGTGGTCTTTTTTGTCATTTCACGCACTGCAATGCCTTCACACCAAGAATCCACTCTATTCACATGAATTAGTAGATTAGTACTAAAGTACCTGCTATGTAGGAATCTACAACCTTAACAGTGAAATATTTTATTGGAGCTGGTTACATATTATTCATAGAGAGCAGAGAGCCCCAGCGTCATGGGATGGGGCCTGTTCTCTGTTACTTGGATTAACGATTAAACAGGATTAAATTGTGAGCGGTTTGGTATGATCCAGGATATCTCAATTCTTTGAAACAGTTGATGGACTGGTCATCACTGTAACATTTCCATGAGGTCAAAATTTCAGAGCAAGTTCAATCAGTGTAAACAAGCTTAAATGAAAGACTTTCACTGAGCCATGTCATAGCTGAGTTAATCAGTTATTTGTCATAAACCCCATTTTACTGAATTGGACAGACTGAAACTAAACAGGAAAGAAGTTGTTTTAAAATGGATTTTAACTGGAATTTAATTGGAATTTAATTGTATGACGGTTTATTTACATCTGCCAAGGCAGCGGCCATGTATTCTGTGCCTTGGGTTTGTCTAACTGTCTGTCTGTCTATCTGCCTGTCAGTCTGTCTGTCTTTCAGAAACATAACTAAAAAGTTATGGATGGGCTTTAAACCAAATGGAACAACAAATAAGTGATTAAATTTTGGTGGTGATCCGGATCACCAGAAAAAGGATCTTTTGCATGGAGGAATGTTTTTTTCAGTACAGCATCAAACTCAATGATAATGCCCAAAACCACATTTTAACAACAAAAAATAAAAAATAAAAAAATAAATAAATAAAAAAAAAAAACATATATATGTATATATATATATATATATATATATATATATATATATATATATATATATATATATATATATATATATATACATATATATGGTTTTTTTTGTTTGGTTTTTTTTTTATTATAAATGCACTTTATACCTAAACTAACACAAACAATACACTGCATTTGCTATGAATAAAACTGTTGATCCTTGACACATCAGAAGGATTATCAGCCATTTAAAATAACTTATGAATACCCTTGTTCCACGCTACACTGTTTTTTGGTTTTTTTCTGATTAGTGTCATTTTATCTTTAAAGGGTACTTTGTGTTTAATATACTTATGAATGAGCAAATTGATGATTGATGACTTTACTTACAGACATTTTGTTATTGGCTATATTTTTGTTTGTCAGATACAATGTACCTTTTTTTGTATTTTGAAAACTTCAATAAAAAAAAATAAATTTAGAAAATAAAATGACTTTTGAGAAGCAAGCCTCAGTGGAAAATTGTATGTTACAAGACATGTTTAAATACCAGATTTATACAAGACATCCATACACTGAGAATGATCAAAGCACATTCATTCTCTGAGTGTTTTCAGTTTCGTGAATACTGCAGCTTCACCTTGGTCAGAATCTCTCCAAACACAACTTTGAGCTAAATCCATCCACTTATGTAGAAAATCTCATTTAGCTTAAAACCTGTTTTACAAAGGAGACATATCTTACTTTTTATTGAAATGGAACGTAAAAATATAAAAAACTGAACATGATTAGGAAAAATCCATGTTTAAAACATCTATCTTGTCACACACTGTCCTCTATAGAAAAAGTACTGACTTCAAATTCTGGCCTTTTCCTTTTGAATTCTTTAAATTCTATCGGATAGCAAGTTTATTGAGCCTGTCAGAGCCCAGAGAACAAAAGAAACTACGTGGATCATCTAAAGAGAACAAGCAGGGAGTTTATGCAGCAGCATATAAGCCAAATATTGTCAGTTCATTTGTATGCAAGGAGTGAATTATTACTAATCTAATGCACTAAGTCATAAAGAACCCAGAGATGCATCCACACTTCGGAAAAAATATCAATACAAGCTGCTTTTAATGATGCTATGGAGTCCCTGAGACGTTGGTTTTTGATTTCTGATCATTATTATTGATCAGTTAGTAACTCTAGTACCTTAAGCTCATTCAAGTTAATAAACTACCAGTACAATACAAGCTGGACAGAGGCCAACACACACAAATGATTCCTATACAATCTCCAGATGGTATTATGGAGGTTTTTAAAGTATATTTTTGGATTTTCTCAGTAGCTTAATATGGAAAATCCTCACAAAATACTCAACCTGACAAAGTTAAGTGCCAGAACAAAAAGAAGTTAAAAGTATGAGAAAATGTAGGTCCACACACTAGAAATGGCTCCTGGTGTGGTTTTTACTCACCAACAGAAAAGCTGTGATGTTTTGAGCCATGGTCTGAAAAAACAATCTGTTGACAAAACAGGGTAAAATGTGAACAATGTGCAGGTTGGTGTGGGTCTGTTTTCAAAAGAACATGTCATATCAGTCCCTGCTAACGTTTCTCTGCCAAAAACAAAGCTGTCATCTCATGTTTACACCACTGGATGAGTTATGGAAATTGCTGTAATCTCCTCACTGGTATGAGGCGGCTGCCATTTTGATAATTAATCTGCCTGGCTTTAGAGGGGGAGTCAAGGCCCAAACCCACTGATGAGTTCCTGTTATGTGGAAAAGTCTTGTCCAATCTGTATCTGGTCCTGCCAAGAGGAATGGTCATGCATACAGTATGTCTGCAGAATGTAAACCAAAACCTTTTCTTCAAGTTAGACACATAAATAGATACATAAATAACTTTTGACATTATCATTAAAAATAGTATATGTTTAAAAAAAAATAATTTAAATGAGTACTTTTTAACAACATAAAAAGACAAAAGGAACAGGTTGAAAGAAAAATACTGTATAATGAAAAATATTAATATATCTTTACACACTATCAGCTTGTTGGAGACAAGATCACTTGTAGGATACTGTATGATCCATTGCCCATACAAACCTGTAATAAATCAGCTCTAACAGCAGGTCCAAGTACACTTTCTTACATCACAGTGCCATGCATCATGTCACGCCCTACTGGCAGAATACTATCAATTAATACCAAAAGGCTCTATTCCCAATGAATGGAAACTGTCACTGTATATCAGAGTCAGCGGTTGTGAGAAGTTAGCAGTAACCAGTCCTTGAATGATGGTATAACCATGACAGAGCTTTCAAGAAAATTACATTTCAAAGCCAGAATATACAGTCACTGTTGGACTGCTTTCGACTTTTACCTTTATGGACCCTCTGTGACTGAGTGGACAAGATGGATCGATAAAAGTTTGATCTGGATCTTTTACTAATCAAGGATGGTTCTCCACAGCATCTATAGCTTTTATAGTTTTTACAGCCACAAATTATCTCCATTACAGCAGCATAATGTTCTGCAGGGTGCAGCAGCAACAGCAGGAAAAGTAAACAACAGCTGGATGGGACATGTGACTGAGCTGCTGCTACAGAGGGGATAAACTTTATCATGATTGATAAGCCCAAAAATTGCCTTAATTGAAGACACTATGCCAGCCAGGTCTATCAGCTTGGCACAATCACATATTCACATATTCATGCTTTATGCATGAATAAACACCACACACAGAGGATGCACACGCACACACACCTTTTTAGAGGTTGTCCATGCCCTCATTTTACTTTCTGGCTTCACAAATGTTCTCTCTTTTGTGGCTAACTGAAGTCCTTTACAAGACGACACTCGCCGCCTGTCAGGAAAGTAGCAGGGCAAGGCAACTTTATTTGTAAAGTACATTTAAAAACAAGAAATTGCTGGTTGGCATGCTTCACAACATGAATAATAATAACAATAAGAAGAAAAAGAAATAATAAATAAATAAATAAAAATGCAAACATAAACGAATGCCAGTCTTTGCACATTAATATTTAATTAATAATGCACAATTATATCAAGCTTCAACATCATGCTAATAACGCAGGCAGTGTAACACGTGGAGAACAGCTGGTACAGCTACCAGTCCATCCCCTGTCTGTCTGCCAGCATCCTTTTCCCGGAAGGTCAGCTGTGCGCAGTTTGCCTTATTTAATCTTATTATGCAATAAAACTTCTTTTTTTTTTTTTTTTTTCTTTTCTGGCTCAAAAGCATTTTCCCATAAGCAGGCTTCCTGGTGATACTAGGCTTTTCCAGGAGAGGTGTTGATGCCTGTATTGCTAATAACTGGGCTTCTTTGTTAATTAATGCAAATGCTTTAAAGCGAAATATACTGTACGAATGGCTAAAATGAAGCTAAAAAATCTTCTGGCCACCTTTTTAGTACAATTGGGTATGGGAATGTTTCACCATATAGATTTTTTTTTTTTTATCTTGCAAAATATAAACAGGGGTGTGGGGGGAGTTGGTCACGTTTGCAGATTTTAGATTATACAGCAGGCACAGTTTGGCGCATGATTAATATTGCAGTTAACCAAGTAGCTGTAGATAAATCACAGACCCTGCTTAAAATATAATCTTCAAGGCTTTGATGTCAGCACAACTGTATACACAGACTTCTATGTGGGTCAGGTGAATAAATCGTATTTTCATGGATATCCAGTAATGTAGAGTTATCTGGAGATATAAAATGGAATTGTTTAGCTGTGACTTTAAGGTGGAATAAGCCGCAGTTTCAGAGACTACTGTGGGATATTCCTGCAAGATAATATTATCCAAAGCCAATGTTTGTTGCCTGGCTGGTTTACAGAATTCCAACCATCTGCATGAGGACAGCCAGTGAGAAGAAAGAAAGAAATTCACTTATAGCATATTTTATACATAAGACAACACAATGTGTTGCGCATAAGCAAGCCCACTAGATTGGGCTTTATTGTAAATGACGATATTAAAGAAGTGATTAAAGTGAGTGAAAGTGAGTGATTTTACAGCACAGTTTATGTCATCCTGGCTATTTTTGCTTTTTCCTGCTCTATGAGGCAATGCCCGCATTAAACATCTTGAACTTCCATTCGAAACACATTCATCTGCCTTGGATGTGTTTCTTATTCAGACTAATTTCATTACACTATTAGCCCAGCTCACTGGTCAAAATAATGTATACTCAGACCAATTTTAGCTTTTCCTTATGTAAATATATAAAACAATCACATTGTCAAAGTATTTTAGGTGGAGTTTCACTCAAAACTTTGTATACATCTGCCCATTCATGTTTAATAAGTAGTTTCCAAACATTTAATGTTATTATCCTGTGTGTTTTGTGCAGTGTGGTAATGTTCTTTCTTCTTTTTTCTCATATAAAGGATTTGAAACACATCATTCATTTATCAGAGGTCTATTTATTCCTTTGTTTTCTTGATCGCTTAGTCTAGTTTTAGGATCGCTGTAAACTGGAGCCTAATCCCAGCAACCATTGGGCGAGAGGCAGGGTACATGCTGGAGAGGTCGCCATCCCATCACAGGCCCTCATTAGAAGTTATATAAAGCTAAGATTTCTTTTAAAATTTGCCCATCACACCTTCAGTTAACCTCTCAGAAAGAGCTCTCACAATAAACTGATGTTTGATCAAATGTGTTTTTTTTGGAGCAAAATGTCTCAGTTAGTGTGGCAACAACACGAGGAGGAGGAAGCATTTTTGGTAGTGTAGCTTAAAAAAGTATGCAAATTATTACAAAGGTTGACGGCGAGTTATTTTGGTCTGTGTGATTACCCTGCAGACACTGTCTGGTAGCGGGTGATGGCTGCTTGACAGCTGGGTGTGTATGTGTGTAGTTTCATGCCTGTTAGTGAGCAACTTACTGTTTGTGGGCCTGCTATACATGCATTTTCCCAGGTGTTTGCTTTTTACTGTATGATACAGGCCTACTTTGTTTGGTATTTTAAGTGCACAGGAAACTTAACTAGGTCTCTTTCTCCTGTGTCATCATCTCTCTGTCTCAGTGTTTATGGTGGAGATTTATGGGGTTGTGTTGTCCCAGAAAATACATATTCACAGGCCTTAAAGCTAACATCGGATAATATCCTGAAACAAATCAAGGTGTCACCTCGCTTACTTTAAATAAGTGAACCACTGAAAAGATGTTTTTCTTTTTTGTTTATCCTTATTTAATTGACAAAAAACATATATAAAGTATTTCTATTTCACCCCACCTGATATATTTCAAAATGTTTTCATTTTATCTGCAAAACTAGCTCAGCTTAAACCAGCTTGCACATTTACACATTTCTGTCTTTCTTTCTTTCTTTATTTTCTTTATTATAATCACGGTCAAGCCCATCTGACAGCACCATGGCCAGATGGTACCAAACAGCTGTTCATGTTTACCGAGAATACAAAATGATTCCCGATTTCAACATCATTAACAAATAAAAAGATTGAAGGGGTGAGACGTTGTTGCATAATAACTCATTGAAAATAAAAGCTTCGTTGTTCAGAATTGGCCTCCAACCTCTGGAAGCTGCCAGCTTGCTTTTGGAGGCTGGGCTGATTCCCTTTTCCAGTCACAGGGGGTAAAATCCTAGCTACTGATGATGAAGTAACTGTTAGCCAAAGCACGGATAGACACACTGCTGTGCAACGTTTTTAAGCCAGCGATATTAGGCACCCATACAGGTTTTTTTTTTTTTTTTTTTAGCTCCCCAGACAATCAGTGGCGGTGACTTATATTGACAAAGGGTTCAATGAAAGAGGTAACTCTGGGTGTGAGACGATGTTTGAGACTGTTCTGCAGGTTTTTATGGACACTTATTAGAAAATCTAATAGGAGTGGGGGTGATTTTCTTAATACAATATGTATTGCAATACTTTCAAAGCTCAAAAATTTAAAAGCAGCTACAATGACTTAGTAACATCACATGTGACCAAATACATGCATAACAAAAGATAAATGTAAAAAAAAGACAAAGGGCAGTATTATACAATGAGTGAGGACTGATTAATTACACACTGAATATTCTTTTTCCATAAATCTGTCTGCAGCAGGTCACACCCTGGTCCTGTTTAACCCCAGAAGGACACATGTGAGTAAAACACATCTGGTGTTTTTGCATCTGCTTCTACATGTGATACAAGAGCTAGACTAGAGAGAAAATCACTCTTCAGATGAGATTATTTGTCTGATGACCCACATGCGGAAATTAGACTGTCGCTGAGGTAATGGTATTGAGCAATGCTGCAAATGTTGCAATGAAGCAGATAATGCATTAAAGTTTAACTGAGAATATGTGAGACAAACATACACGGGCTCCGTTTGATTGCACTGTAGGTGGTATGCCGGTGGATCACCATGGGTCATCAGTAATTTACTTCAGGCAGATGAGCGCTTTAAAATGTCAGTGGGCATGGCAAAAAATAGAAAATAAAAAAAATTGGCCTCAACAGAGCAGTTCTATCAGTTAAGTGCTTTTAATGGCTTCCTTCCATCTGTACAGTCTAAACTTAATGAAAGCAGGATTAAGATAAATTGTTTAGTCCACACATATACAAATACATATATATATATATATATATATATATATATATATATATATATATATATATATATATATATATATATATATATATATATACATATACATATACATATATATATATATATATATATATATATTGCATTGATGATGTTTCCATATATGTGTTTATATTATCATTTTCATAATGTTTATAAAATGTAAACATTTAAAAATGCTGCCCTGTAAACTTTTTCTTACAACTAACAAAGGCAAAATAATCAGTTTTACGTTGTTATATACAAAGTTGTTTGATTATATTAAGTTTTTCTGGTAGATGAAGCAGCTGCAAGACTTTTTCCTGATGACAGTAAAATGTGTGTGTTTAAATCAGTCAGGACCAAAGTGATGGACTGGCAGATCACTGTAACGACACCGTCAGCAACACCAAACCAGACATTTAAGTAGTGAACGTTTTAAAAATGACCTAACTTGATAAATTAAACAGGTACACCCGATAGTGGCAAGAGTGCAAGAAGCGTCTTTTGACCCATTCCAGAAAGATTATGTTGCCCCCCACCCAATTCAGACTTCTATTATTTATCAGGGCAGTCTAAATCTCCACTTAAATCCTCTGTAAGTCTCACACCTCAGCGTTTCACTCAACTGGCTTTTCCAGGTTAACTGCAATTTAATAGCACAGTAGTAAAAGGTTGTTACCATGACAGCCCCGCTACCACAACAGAAGGCAGAAACATAGTTTTTAAGGTGCTTGCACAAATAAACTAACAAAGTAAACCAAACTGTGGATAGTTGTGTTCTTTGGATAACTTACAAGCCGATAACAGAAAACCATGTAAAACATTACAAAAGGCAGCCCAAGCATTTCAAACACAAACATACAAAACGTATAAATAAGGAAGTGCTGTTAACATACAAAGAGAAAATAATTTAAAAATCATTAAAGTTCTACTTATAAGAAGAATTCTGAAAAACATATAAAGAGGAAATTAATAAGACAAATTCAAACAGAAAAATAATGTAAAATTATTACACATCAAAGTTTAAGCAAACAATACCAGTCAGAAATATTTTAAATAAATCTATATTACCAAGGATGAACTACAGAAATAACAATAAAACCACATCAAAATTAAAACAACTCTTCAAGAATTATGTACGCACTTTAAAACTTTCATTTAAAAACAATTTATAAAGAAATGTAGTATTTTATCATAAATATCTATCCATTTACTTAACTGCTTAGGTCAGTTAAGAGTCATGGTGCAGCTGGAGCCTATCCCAGCAATCACTGGGCAAGAGGCAGGGTACACCCTGGATAGGTCATTGCAGGGTTTTAATAAAAATACATCAGGTAAATTAATTAAATAGAAAGTCTAAATACAAGTACAAAAGAAGAGACTACAAATCCAGAAATCTTTCATCTTGTAAAGTAAAAAGTACACAAAAAACAACATTAAAAGGTATTAAAAAGTCAAACATGAAGTAATTTCAGAGCCATTTATAACCACTTTTTTGTTAACAAATTCTGGTTTTTGTTTTTAACATAAGTATGCAGAATTGCTCCTTTGTTTGGAGATTTTATGTTTCTTTTCTAATCCCTGCAGTGTCCCAAAAAGTCATGTTGAAGAAGCTGAAGTTGAAGGAAACTAGCACTGCTAAAAAAAAAATAAAAAAAAAAGAGTAGAAATTGATCTATTTCTATGTCATGTTACCCTGGATGGAAGCCTGAAGTTTGAGGTACATAACTATAATTTGCCAAGAAAATGTAAATAGATGTACAGTAATTGCCTAAACATTGAACTACTGCAGATTTAAACAACTCTGCATCTATAAGTTAATAATCCAGATAGCCCTCTATCTCATGTTGTACGTGCTGACATCTGTCCCTTCATCTATCCAGTACATGTCACAACTGCTTCTCAGTCATTTGGCAAGGAGGCAACAACATCCACATGACATCACTGACTGAAACCGTACCACAGTCTAAAGTGTCTCTGAGGTACATGGGTCACACACTCTCTGTCCTGTCCTGTAATAAGAGAGGAGCAGTGCCAGCCTGTGTACTTAAACAAGGCCTTTGCAGGCCAGGCGTGCATCTCATCACAGCGATTCATTGACCCGCAACCAAGTGCCCTTGTTTTCACAGCAGCCCTCATCCATTCACTGTCTAAATGAAATGAGCTTCTCTGATTTTTTTTTTGGGGGGGGGGCGCAGGGTGATCAGGTGACCAGTCACATTCCTGTTTTGCCTCAGTGAGACTATGTAGGTCACACCCTCCTTTGACTAATTAAAAATTCAGGAAGGAGAGACCTGCTTCACTCCCCTGAGGCATGAAAAATATTGCACAGCAAACAAATCTTGAGTGTTCTTCATAAAATGTCTGAAGTAGAATGAAAAAATACAACTTTACAGTTTGTTTTCAACCTGTTCAAGGTGTGCACTGCCTCGCGCAGCAGCTGGGGAAGACTTGGCAGTAAGATTCAACATTCGTGGTGAGGATCTAGAAATTTAGCACAAAGCCAATTTTGCAATACTGTACTTTAAACAGATTTCAATTTTATTTCTTCGTCCTGCAGACACGGACATAAAACTACAAGCGAGACTGATCCAAAGGTACTTTTCTTACTAAAGCCACAAAGTTCATCCATTCATAGTTAAGCATGAAGGGTTGTTTTTAGTTTGTTTATATTTTTAAGCAAAATCCTTTTTATTCCAACTGCATCTCCTTGTATTAAAGCAAATCTGATTGAACAGGATTGAATTAAATATTTAATTCCCAAAAGGTAAATACTATTGTTATATGTATTAGAACAATTATAGCAGAATCATTATGTAAGGTTATCTCCAGGGACAGGAATGACCTCCTGTGTCCATGCCTGTGGCTATAATGTAAATGTAAACATATGGAGGCCAGTTAGATTTGCGACACAAAAGCAGCTTTTTAACGTTAAATAATGAGCAGATATTTGTGGTGGATTTCTTTTGTGTGACCATTGAAATATCTGCTCAGTCGATGTGTCAGTCCTGCTTAGGTCTGAAAAAGCACGTTAGTGCAGTAATTCGATCACATTCTGTTTACCATGCAGTACGCTGTCATTCATTTGTTCTGACCAAATGAGCAGGGTGGTAAAAGAGAGCAACAAAAATACGCACCATCAGCTATACAGGTGTGTGTGTGTGTGTGTGTGTGTATGTGTAAATGATATGTGTTCATTGTCAATGCTATCTTGAGCTTTCACAGGGCAGTTACTTGGTGCAAAAATCGGACTGCCCTCCTGTGGGGATAACAAAGGTTGCAAGACAATTCTCTCTCATTCAGGCAAATATATCCATCTACCAAAGCTATAAAGGAAGAATTCTGCACCTGCAACAGTATTTTTATTCTCTCTTTTAAATGTTGTTTGCTTTATGGATTGCTAATATGTCTTAGTAGTCTCCAATGTGTATTGTTGCTATAGAAAATAAGATACGGTAAAAAAAAAAAAATTTAAAAAAACATTGGAAAAGGTTCTTTCTGTAATTCTAGCCATTGTTGTTTTTGTCTTTCTGTTTAAAGTTTTAAAAATGCTTTTGTTTCTGAACATACAAAAGATAAGAGTAAAAAAGTATGCAGATAAAGTAAGTTTTTTCTTACTACAAAATACCTGTTCATGTGGGATGGTGTACATAACATCTTCATGTGTACTCACAACCCCTTGCATCTGTCTGAATGACACCTACATATACAAATAGGTTTTCATACAATTTACCTGAATTCACACCTGCTTCCCATTCTGTAGGCTCAACGGTATAATAAAGCTGCACCAGATATCTGAAACAAATCCCTGACTTTTTTTTTTTTTTTTCCTGCTTTGGCCTTTCCAAATTTGTGTACCTGCTAGGCTGATAGATGGATGTTATATTTACACTCGGAGAAGCTTCTCATAAGAAACACTCCCGCTCTCAGCTGCAGGGCTGCTGACGGCAGGCTGAATTCTGCCTTACTGGCCACACAGCTCACAAGGAAACAGATGGGTAATAAGGTCACAGCAGACGTCTTACTAGCGCGGACAAATTGCAGACACACCAGCTGTGCTGACTCAGGACAACATTAAACTCAGGGGAAAAGAATTAAGATCTCTTTTTGTAAGCTCGAGAAGTTGTTGCTATCCGTTTCATTTCTCGTTCTCTGGAGGTCCTAGAAACAAGCTTCAAAAGCCGGTTTCTGGTTCAGCTTTACAACATGGTAACTGATAAGAAATTAAATCACTATTTGGAGAAGATGAAACAGTTGCCATTGCTTACATCTGTATTTGTGCTTAGTCTTAACTTAACCCGACCACCTGTTTTCTACCCTTTTTTTCCAATTTTACAATATTACATGTGATGTCACTGATCTTAAGTGAGAGACCTGTGTGGAAACGCTACACAAGGATCAACCAGGATGCAGCTAGTTTTAGATTAATCTCACTGTCAAAGTGCAGCATCCCTGACACCTGGAACTGGAAGTAAATATTCAGTGTGCGTAAAAACAAAATACATCCACTGAAAAACCATGGACATAAAAAGTGCATTTAAAAGAAAATGGATGGCTGGATCAATAAATGGACAGAATTTCATTTCATGATGTCAACCTTCCATGGCATGGATCAAACCAAACATCACCATCATATATCTGATAAGGAAAAATGCTTAGTCTTACAGCCTAACTGTAACGTACCATTTTCCTATGGACATTCAAGTGGATGAGGCCTGGAAATGGTGCGGTTGTACGAGATTGTTTCATTATGGAAACACACAAAATAGCGTACTCAACTGTACTGGCCAGAACTACACTGCACAATGGAAATGGGGCTATAATCCCCACCCTCTTTGTAATTCTAAGACCATGGTGGTCAGCCAGAAACGAGTGGAGTGTTCTCTTCAGGCTGGAAATAAAGTCCTACCCCAAGTGGAAGAATTCAAGTATAGTGAAGAAAAATACAAGCATGAGATCAACAGGCGGATTGGTGCAGCACCTGCACTTATGAGAACGATGCATCAGTCTGTTTTGGTGAAGAAGGAGCTGAGCCAAAAAGCCAAGCTCTCAATTTATTATTTGATACGTTCCCATCCTCACCTACGATTACAAGCTGTGTGAAGTGACTCAAAGAACAATCATGAATACAAGCGACCGAAATGAGTTTCCTCTGCAGGTTCACAGAAGGGGTTCAGAGTAGAGACATTAAAACAGCTCCTCTGCATTGAGAGGAGCCGGATGAGGTGGCTTTGGCATCTGGTATGGATACACCCTGGACGATTTCCTGGTGAGGTATTCTAGGCGTGCATCAATTCGAGCACACCCCAGGGAAAACCAAGGACACACTGGAGGGATTACATCTCCTTCCTGACCTTTTCTGGCAAATGTGGCCAGGGAGAGGGAAGTATCGGCTTTCCTTCTTAGACAGCTGTCTCTGCGATCTGACGGCAGATAAGCAGCAAGAAAATTGATGGATGGATGGCTGGATGGATGGATGGATGCTCAACAATTTATGCTTTTTATACAAAAAATAACAAGCTCTGGAAATCCTTATTTAAACACTCTTTATTTTACAGTAGAGACTACATTATGTGTGATAAGTCATTAAATTATTACATATTTTCAAACAAACAGGCACATTACCTCCAGTACTGTGGCTTTTTTTTTTTTTATCCATAATTTTAAAAATCTCTTTTTCTTGTTCTTGTCCTGTTGTAGCACTGCAATAATTACATCACTGTGCACAGGTGGAAATTAAAAACTCATTTTTTCTTTAAATCAACCAACATATAAACAGTACACTACCATACATATTGGCAAATAAAAATTTGTGATCAGTGCATGATGTGCATGGCATCGAGAAGATACATTCATCACCCTGTAAGCTCCAGCCTTAGTCCTCGGTGTCTGAGCTGTCTGCTGGGTCTGTGTTGTGGGTCAGCATGTAGTTGTCCATGTCGATGGAGGGGCAATTGTGTATTGAGTAACGCAGACGCTCAGCAAGGATGGCTTGGCTTGTGTACGGGGGCAGGCGAAGCAGGAAGAAGCAGGTCTGAGCAGTAGGGAGGCTGTTGATTGGCTAAAAATAAACAGCAAACAACATCAGATGAAAAATATTATTTTTACTGATTATTTTTCTTAATTTCTTTGATTTCCTGCAACTGGATTTTTTTCCCCATGTTCGGATGTCCTCACCCTGTCCACCTTGATGATTTGGAACTTCTGTGTGATGTCAGCTGGGTTAGAGGGCAGCCTGGACCTGCCAGAAACAAAACGCAGGAAAAGCACCCGCTCCTCATTGGTGAACTCCTCCAGGCTCTGCCAAAACCAGCCAATAAGGTGGTGGCTCTCGGTGATATCACGGTAACGCACCAGCTTCTTCAGCATCTCAACAGAGACCTCTGGGAGGCCACAGACCAGCTGCTCCAGCTGCTGAGCTGTCAGCAGGGAGAGGAGGGGCACAGGGATGATGGTGGACATGCCCTCTCTGACTGCGGCCACCTGGACAGAACAGAACAAACTCAGCTTTGATGCTTCTGAGGACAAGACAACAACAATCAGGCAGGGCACTAATGGAAACTGGTGAGCAGAGCAGACTGGCTGTTTAATATGGATACATGTGTCCACAATACATGAAAAGTCACACCAGTTTATGTTCATGGGCCAGATAAGATTGAAGTAAATCTAGAATAAAATTCAACAATTCAAACCTTTTTTGCAGTGTTATCATAAAACCCTGAGGTGTTTATTTATTTGCTTAGAGGTGAAGTAAATAAAGTCTTATGTCAAACCTTATTTAGAATCTCACTACAGGAAGCACAGGGCGTGATGCCAGGCATGTGATTAGTCTTGTATTGGCAGACTTGGCAATAGCGGAGCACCTGTCAAAGGTTACACCAGGCAGCACTTCCAATAGTGTGAAATCTCACTCAGTTTTCAGAGAACCAGGGTTTCACTTGTAACTTAACATTTCTAAAAGGTCTGATCTTTCCTATCTTACTGTTGGGCGTTTAAAGTGGACCAAAAATGATATAAGTTAGTTCAGTAAAAAACTTTTCAAAACAATCTCATCACCCATGTATACAAACAGCCCAGGACCTCACAAAAGTATAAAGAAGCGTACTAAAACCGAGGATTGTATATCATGGATCAAAAGGGCTGCTGACTGATTTTCTTTTAACCGGCTAACAGATAAATCAGCTGCAGGTAATCTGCAGAGGATTAACATGTTGTTCAATGTTTAAAACTAATCTTAAAATAAATTCTAGTCTACATTTACAGATCATGTGCTAGCATCTAAACTGAGACTGTCTGTTAAATCTTTGTGCATGTCACAGCAGGTGACATCCTGTAGCTCAGATGAACATTCAATGGCCCCAAATGTTATGGACCTTCACTGCACAAACATTTAACAGGTTGTCGCTTTTGCTGTCAATTTCTGGTTTGGGAATGTCGATGCTTCGTGTTAAAGAAGTCAGTGCTGGCCAATTCTCATGCAGGTTTGTAGATTTGTTTAAACAGTTATGTACACGCTGATGCCCAAAACTATCACAACATACAGACAAATCATTCTACAACACTTGAAGCCTCAAACCTGTGAGTCCATCTCATGCAATCTGTAGTCCAGAGCTCTCTCCACATATTCAGTTCGGTTGGCAAACATTAGGGAGATGTTCTGACCTCCAGGAACCACAGGTACCAGCCTTCCATCTGCACTGTGAGCCATGAAAGAATCCAGTGGGATCATCTGCAAAGGAAGATTTGATAACAGGATAATCCAGTTAGGAGAATAAGGGATTTTAAAAGAAAGAAGAAAAGTCTGTTAAATCTCAAATTTGATGGGAGGAAGATTAAAAAAAAAAAGAAAAAAAAAAAAAGAATGAATTAACAGGAGCAACAGCATCTTACCACGTGGAAGTTTTCTTCTGTGATTCCACTGTTTTCTAAGTGAAGGATGCCCTGAAGGGTGCGGAAGGTGAGCAGGTCCACTTCCTCCAGGTCAGATCCTCCTAATGGCATGGAGCAAAGCTGTTTCCACACCCAAGGAGCCAAATGTAAGTCCAGAGGCTTTTTAGTGCGGATAGCGACCGCCATGAGGATACCCAAGAAACGAAACTGGACCATGTGATCATCTGAGAGTGCCGCAGGATTTAGCAAGAACCTAAAAATGTATCCATTTACAGAGGTAAAGACCATTTCAGCATATCAGTTATACTGCTTCATTATTAAAAAATATCTTGAAAAAAAACCCCAAAAACCTGTCAGTGTTGCTCCCCACATCCGCAAAGCTGTTGGGAGTATGAATCAGAAGATCCACCACACCAGACTGCAGCTCCTGGTGCAAACCCATATTTGTCAGCGTGCATAGTTTGTCTTCTATAATGCTCTTAAATGTGCTTAGTTTTCATCCCACCTGGCACATCTCAGTAATGGTATCATCGAACACTCCTCCAGCATCATCAGCTCCCTCCCCGACCAGTTTCACCTTCCAGGCTCGTGATGGCAGCCGAAGCTCGAGAGGATTCAGATTGACCACCTGCTTTGCTATCTGCGCAAAGATGGGCTTGGTTGAGCGCCCTCTGTGGGAGTGAATAGGAGGGGGTGTTTTAATGGACATGCACTGTGATGGCAGATATAAAACCAACAGAAAGTTGCTTTCAAAGTACAATATATATATTTAAAAAAAAAAAAAAAAAAAAAAAAAAAGAATGCAAGTATGCCAAATAAAAGTCCTGACATTTCGTTAATAAGCCTGGTTGGCCACCTGGAAACACAGCAAGCTGTTCTGACCACATTCTGTTTTTCTTTTTTTTCCCACAAGCTGACCCCTGCAGGCGTTCAGTTTCTGCCAATGGAACGAACATCATGGCCACCCTTACCTTGTGGAAATCCGCTTCACAGTGATCTGAGGCCCATATGTTTTACCCTGGGTCATTGTCCTGCCGATGGAGCGCACAAGAGGCAGAGTGTTGACCTTGGGTGATAGAAGGCCTCTTAGTTCACCGCGGATAATGGCTGCGGTTCCGGAGCTATAGCGTGAGGTGGACATCTGCATGAAGGGAAGGAAAGCGTGTAAAATAGGAGGTGAATGGGGAACTGCATTGAAAATATAATAGCAATACAAACGGCATAAAAAGGAGCAGATGCAAGAGCATACTTGCATTCACATATTCAAACAGTTGGGCAAAAGATACCGGATTTTTTGTGTCCAGATTGAGTAGCCTCCAGGATTTGTACATAAGATCAGAGAAGTGGTAGAGCACCCTGAGGCGCATGCTGAGAACATCAGGGCTGCAGTCTTTCAGAGTGTTGTACTGGGGAGGGACTGACTGGGGAAGGCCAAGCTGGAAATATCCAGAGCCACCTGCCAATGAAGGTGACATATGGTGTCCCAGGCGTGTCCCTTTCATGGATCATAGTATTTTTGTGTATGTAGATACCGTAGGACTTTGCTTGTACCTGAGGTTTTCAGCGAGGTAGATGGAGTCGTCCATGCTGCACTGTGGCAGCGGCCAGCAGAGATTTGTCTGATGTGTTTACCCTGAAGGGATGTTACGAGTGTTGGCTCCTTCACTGGATTGGAGTGTCCAAGTCCAAGCTGCAACGTTTGCATAAAACACAACAATATAATCTTCACAGTGCCACTGCAAGAAAATACTACATTGTCTTAGTGCTTCATATCTCAAAAAGAAGCAAGCTGGTTACCTGTCCTTCACTGTTGCACCCCCATGTATAAACATCTCCAGTGGAGGTCAGAGCCAGCGCATGTTCGCAACCCACAGCAATGTCCTCTATGAACAACCCTTCTAAGGAGGGCACCACTTGGGGGTTGGATTTATTCTTCAGCATGGATTCTGGCAGGCCAATCAGACGCTCTGAAGTATGAGCAAAAGAAAGAAAAATAATGGCACAAAAATATACTCATATTTTCTCCTGTTTACGGTTTCTATGTCAAGAAGCACCGGCATCAAGGGATAACTTGACATGTGTCATAATTCCTTATGACATTATCACCAAGTCAAAAAAAAAAGGATACAGCGGCATACAGGAAAGGACAGTTATACATATGCACACAATTTTAAGCATTTTAAATCTAAATCATAAAAGTAAAAGTATATATATATATATATATATATATATATATATATATATATATATATATATATAAATACATATATATATATATATAAATACATATATATATATATATATACATATGTATACACACACACTTAACTATTTAATTAACTTTGAAAATTAGGTGTACCTTGTCCGAATGTGTAAACATGTCCATCACAGGCAAGAGCCACAGAGAACTGAGTCCCACAACAGAGTTTCTTAATTCCCTTGTTGCACAGCTCCTCCACTTTCTAAAAATAAAAACAACAAAAGGCAACTTTTATCTCCAGTAAAGTATATCAATAGCTTTAATATAACCCTAGGAATCAATGGGATGATAAAGTCCTCCTTGTATCTCTTATTACATTTTCAAGACAATCAGAAGAAGAATTACAGAAAATTACGGAATTACAGTAGACAGAAACTTTTTGTCTACTGTGAATTCCTAAATGTGAGTTTTCATCAGAGATAACATACCTGCGGATAGTATTTTGCTGTGGAGGAACCTGTTCCCAGTTTGCCATAATCTCCATCTCCAAATGCCCATACGACCATGCCATCCAGAGACACCACTAACGTGTGGTTGAGACCACATGACACCTGAGAAATGCAAGTAAACTCTAAATAATTATCTTTTCTTTTGCAGAAACAGCATCTTCAGCTAAATTTATAACATAGATTATCCAGTTTGTATACCTGTCCAACATGATATCCCTCGAGTGCAGCCACCCTTTCAGGCAGCATCCTGTTGGATGTTGACCTTTGGCCCAGGCGCCCAGATTCACCACTGCCAAAAGTAAACAATTTTCCATCTGCTGTAACCACAGCAGAATGCCGGAAACCACACGCAAGCTAGGTAAACAAAGCAGAACAAAGCCGATCAAAACCTTGTTAAATTTATTCATTGCAATTTTTTTTTTTTTTTTTTTTTAATGCTTTGAGTTGCCGCTTTGCTCTCACCAATGCTGCTGCTGTTACCGTTACAATTAAAGAACATTTAAACAGGATTATTTTAAAATCTGTTTATGTTAGACTTTTCTACAGATTGGCAATATTTTGGTTTATAATAAATTTCCACAGTCTTTACAAAATCAGAAAAATCTATCTTTTATTACTTTGATTACCTAGTTTTCTGGTTATCGGTCATCCCTGTCCATATTTATTACCATTTTTGAAGGATATTTTTTGGATTATGATGTAAATATGATGCCCCATGACAATAGAAAGTCATTTTTTTTTGTAAAAAGTTCAGAGCCTAATTCTGAGAATCCCATGTTGACAAATGTAAGACATCCTCTTCACATTAGTAAAATGCTCCAGAGATAAAATGGTCATCTAAATAAAGAATCAAGAATCAATAAACTTCTGGGTTATAGAAACGGTTTTAATGTGATCTAAAATTACCAAAGCAGATCTAAATACTTAAGTATTTGGAAGAGTCACTCCTGCAACAGCAGACCAAGCAGTTTCTGATGAAACGTTGAAAATAACTTAGAGAAATGCTAAAAACGAAGAAAAAAATTTTACGCTTAAAACGAATAAAAGACAGATGAATAAATATATGTTTATGGTCATCTATATTTGACACCAGAGAAATGCCTGAGCATAACGGGATCATGTGTGGGTGCAGAACTTAAACATTTGATGTCTGATTTACAAAAAGCTACTTGGGATATGTTAAAATTTCACATTTCTCAGTCAAAGGATATTTGTTAAAAAACACTATTGAGAATAGTCAGAAGAATGAACAAGATCAGAGTAGTAGAGCAAAGAAAAGTAATAAGAAAAGAAAATGAATCAGCCTCTAAAGTCTTCGTAGTTCTGGTATCACAGATAATCAAGTCGTACTCTTCTGGTTAACACAAACAAATTTTCAACAACTTTTTTTTTTTTTTTTTTTGTAGTTTAAGCACTGTTGTGATCTCTACCTGGACAACTTCTTCTCCTTGTAAGGCCTCTATCTGTTTGGGTCTCCTTTGTCTTTCACTGTTGCCATGGCCCAGTTTTCCAAAATCTCCATCTCCCCAACTGAAGACCTCCCCAGTTTCTGTCAGAGCCATCGAATGTCCATCTGAGCCGCAGGATGTCACCAGCTGTGTCACTACATATCCTGCACAAACATTTGACAGACAGTCTCAATTTAGAAACAAAAACATAAGAGGACATGTAGATGCATGCATGCGTGCAAAAAAAAAAAGAAAAAAGAAAATGAAAATATTAATTTCTTCTTTTTGTGGACAAAGAAAAAATGTGTTAAATAAAAGACCAGTAAGACTTGGATTCCTAATATTTATAAACAATGTACCTTGAAATGCAGATATAATAGTGGGAACAAAGAGATCATCAGAATTCCCCTGGCCCAGTCGACCATACTGTCCTTCCCCTACAGCAAGAACCGAACCATTGGACTGGAGCAGAAATGTACAGTTTTGACCACAAACAACCTAAAAAAAAAGGCACAAACATTTCAAAAAATGGGAAATTGTAAATGAAGATTATACCCTGAGTGAAATAGCGGCTACCTGCTGTGTCTGTAAAAGAGAAGGTGCCATTGTAGGAAATGCAAGGTTGGATCCTGTTCCTGCCAATTGTCCATAACGACCATTCCCCCACAGATACACCTCAGTTTTGCCTCCTTGCTGCCAGTCCTAAGAAACACAGAAAATCATGGAGATATTTTGAAACTGTTAAATACCTGCCCACCCAATTACTTAAGGTGTCTTTTTAAATGATTTGAACATATTTTACTTTTGCAACAGGTGAAGCTACTACCTCGGGTTTGTTGGTGGCCCATGACATCAGTTGTTCATCCATACAGAAACTCCACTTACTATTGTCCTGGAAGGCAAGTTACAGGATAAGAACTGTAGGGAAGCATGTTTTTCATTTACTATCCTAAAATGTTAGGACATGATACACACTCACCAGTGCCTTGGCGATGTTCATGTCTTCCACCTCTTGAATATCAGAAACAATGAAAGATTCAGGGAAGGAAGTACCGCTAGCAATCGCCTCAGCACTGCGAACAGTAGTGGCATAAGTGAGCAGCCAGGTCCACTCTGGCAGGCAGGAATGAGCCTCAGAATAGGTGTGGTGTGGGGGCCGCGGGTAAGAGCATAGGTGTTTCTCTAAAGACAAACCAACAGCTAAGGAGGCCAGACTCTGCAAGAAAGCACTGTGGACAAGCTGGTCACCAGCTGCCACATGGGTCTGCAAAAAGAGAAAACAAAGAAGTTCACATGTCAACTGGTATCCACCAAACAGCTCCAAAGCATGTTCAAAACACAGTTTTAGTAATGACCCTCTCATAGCTGTACTGCTCCTGCAACAGCAAAGGCAGCCTCTCCAGGAACACAGCCAAACAAGGAGCCCGATTTAGCCCCAAGATGTTCTGGCTTCTGAGGACCATGCGACAGGATGCCAACACATGGTTTTGACTAATCCAGTCTGGAGTGCAGCAAATCAATAAAACATCCTAGAAAACAACAAGAACAAGCATCTTACAAAGGCAGCAACGTGAAATGTCACAAGCAAGACAAAGAAACGATCACAAAGACAAAAACAAAGAGACAAAAAGGATCCACATTACCTTTGACCTCCCAAAGCAAGCAGCTACACCTAAGTTTGGTATCCAGGTAGTACTGACAACTGAACCCAGTCCTGTAACTGTCTGTAACACTGAACCATCCTTTAAGAGACAGAGAGAGGAAAGGAATGGAAATAATGAATTATGGATTTTTATATAGCTGGAACAAAACTACAATTTGTTTGGTTACCACATGATGACACCTCTTCAAATCAGAATTTTTGCTAAGTAAATATGTGGCTGGAGCAATGAAACAGATTTCTGTACCTGCAGAGACCAGATGTTGAGCAGCCCCCCTATCCCTCCAGAAACCAGTGCCAGACCACTGGAGCAAAATGAAAGAGACTTCACAGCTGTTATGTGACCATGAAGAACAAATGCACACTTTGCACTGTCCTGCTGTGTAATAAAAACAAGGAAATATGTTGTGAGTTAATACTATAAGTGAGAGTACTTGGCATATACAGTGCATTCTTGTAAATAACAACTATAAGTTTATCAAAACAAATATCTGCACAAAATGTCCAGCAGAAGATCCAATCTAACCTCGATCTTGGTGCTTTTATCCTGGCACTGGGAGTTGTTCAACATGTTTGGCAAAGACACAATAGTACCCCCCTGTGGTAGTGTCCAGATGTACACAGAGCCATTCTGACAACCTCTACAGAAACATTGACAGTAATAAAGGAAAATATATCAAACATTTGGGGGGGAAGAAAACACTGATTATATATGAGAATTGTATAAATTATACTCACACAGCCATCATGAGCCTGGGATCAGGTGCTCTGCCAGCAAGGGGGCACCATTCTGCAACGTTAACAGTGCTAGTGTGGAAGAGTGTATGCATGGTCACCCAGGTGCCCCCAGAGCGTCCCACTATCTTTACTACGTCTGACCTCCCCAAACAGAGCAGCAAGTGTCCCGTAGGGTCCCATTTTAAGAAACTCACACTGTCCTACAGAGTAAAGGAAAGCACAGTGGTCAAAGCATGGAATGAAAGAAAAAATTAGGCCATGTGGTACAAAAGATAGGTAATATGCAGAGCACGACCTTGCATTTTTGAGGAAAAAATTGATACATTTAAGAACAATTTGGGTCAAAAGTTATTGAGTACCAAGAAGGTTTCAGAAACTTTTTAGTTTGTTAGTTTTGTTAGTTTGTTAGTTCCTCATTTGTTCCTCTAAGACCACAAGTAATTAACTGTTACGATAATAATTAACTATTCATTATATTTGATTAAACTGCAAATTCAGACTGAATTATAAAATAATAAATGATCACTAATTAAATCTTCACAGATTTCATATCTAAATGACCAATAATTATCAAATAAAATGTGATCAAAAGGTAATCAATAAGGAATAGTAAACTAACAGTGAGTACCCAATTTATTTTTTCTGATTACTTCCCATGTAACTGAGCAAAATATGTAATCTTTTTCTGTAAACTGTTACCTCACACTGTGTTACGGCACAGATTTCAGGGAATGACACAAATTATCAGTCATAAATTTAACACACCTAAAGTGAAGTAAACATAGTAAAACATAAGTCTGGAAACACCAAAAGACTTTCCAGATCCAGCTGCTAAGCCTAATTGATCTTATTATTAATGAGTTTGATCATGAGAAACAAATTTAATATAAAATAAAGACGTTTAGGCTGTTAGGGCACAATTCCCAAAGTGGAGTGAGCGTGGTTTAAACTGAAAATCCCTTATTTCCCCTAGGTATGCACCGATACAGATACCCAATACCACACTAGTCATGTCAGCAGGACTGTCATGTCAGAAGTGTTTGATGACATGCTTTGGACATGTTTTAAAAGAAATAAATGCCTTGAGTATTAAAATGTGACATTTTTTGTTACACTAAAGTTAGATCTTTGTTTCTAAATTTATAGTTGTATTTAAGTAAAATTTGCCAAATCAAAGTAAAACCTTGAAATTGATAGATCTGTAACGTTGTTATATTTGTATTGGTGAGGTAACTTCAGAATTTATTACTTTATTATTATTTATTACAACCTAATGATATCTTATACAGTTATAACAGCAATATTATCCATAGTCACAATAACGCTCACATAAACAGATTTGTTATCAGCAGATATCCAAATTTCAGATATCGGTATCGGATCAGACCTCCAAAAAGTGGATCGGTGCATCCCTAATTTCCCCATTGTCAAACATGATGATAACAACATTATGCTGCGGGGTGATGTTTCTGCAGAAAGGGCTTCGGGGACTCATCAGTGTAAAAGGAGGAAATGATGGAAAAAAATGTAGTGCAACCCTGAGTGAAAACCTGTTCTCAAGATTCTATGCAGAGACGAAGGTTTACATTGTAGATTTACTGCAGTTACAATCAATGTAAAGTTCATGACAAACCTGGAAAAGAGACATCACTACAGGCTCTGTGTTTTCGTAGCTCCCAGTGGTGGCCAAAAGGATTTTCCCACTGGGATAGCCCACTGCAAAAGGCTTATCTTCACTATGCCAGGCAACACACTGTGGAGCTAAACAAGGAGAGCACTGTTCATATATAGCATCATATTATATATCTATAGAGATAGAGATATAGACAGACAGACAGACAGACAGACAGATAGACAGATAGATGAAGTTCTTCATAAAAATAGTATAAATGTAAACAAAACCAATAGAATATTTATTATAAAAAATGGTTCAGCTCAGATTAATGTGTTTACACCACGTGTGCAGCTTTCCCTCACCCTCTTTCCTGTGGCACTGGGTTAGTTCAGTGTTCTTTACAACCAGGTCTATTTCCTGCATTGTGACTTCCAACCAGCAGAGTGAGCCATCCAACCGTCCCACCAACAAGCTCTCAGCAAGTCTGCCCTTGCAGGCTGCTGACTGGTCGAGCATCCACAAACTGAAGCTCTGAGCCCAACAGAGTGCTGTGACCCGAGAACCCAGAGCCTCCACATGACAGAGAGATCCTGAAACATAAACAAGTCACACTGTAGAAACTCTGGCTCTTATTAGTAGGCACCTTACACCTTTAACCACAGATGATTTTGAGATGTAATTATTTATGTGCAAAGTGTGATATTTATCATATATTGCTGAATGGAGAGGTGTCTCTTTAGTGTGAGTTTAAGCATGAGTTTAGAATAATTTATTACATAAATTCTGTGATTTTTCAACCTGGATTTATTGTTATCTTTGTGTCGCATAAATTATTGACTAAAAGTCTTTCCAATCTGACCTACATAAAACCATGATGTAAAAATGCTTGAAAAACAGGCAATGTTACAGTAAAGAGCATGTTGGGAGAGTCCCATTAAACTAATACTGTTTATTTGCCAAATTTGGTCAAACCACTTCCTTGCGTCTGACATTGTAAACAGGATTTTAACTAATTTAATCTAAAATCTAATGGGATATGAGCTGTTGCATAAAGAGAAAACAATTAAATAAAAGAAAAAAAAATCAACGACAGCAGAAGGAGCTTTTCTTGCAGAGTTCTTCCATCTTTTTCAGTTCTGTTATCTGAGTCAAGAGTTTTTAAATCATCTCAAACATTAGTCCCGAGAATATGGAAATAAGCTATCTATGGCTGAAGCTATAATAATAGTGGTTTAGGTCTTGTACAATAATTCATGTTTTGTAAAAAAAAAAAAAAAAAAAAGTATCTGACAAAATGACTGTAGATGTGATGGTACAGCTGAACCGCAGACATAATGTTAACAGCAGCTGCTTTACTTTGCTGTGTGGAACTGGCCTGCAGTCAAACTGAGTTAGTAACACTGCTTATCTTATCACAATTTAGCTGTACAGAAAGAAAGTTTGTCTTGACATCAAACACCTATTAAATATTAGGAGGGTGGTGATATTGTAATGTTGATCCTTAAATATTAAGAGCTGTAAGAGACAGACAGGCTTACCTCTGATATTCATGATGTTTATATGTTTGTTTTCAGGTGCAGCTAGAAAGTTGCCCCCAGTACTCCAGTATACAGGAGACATATGCGGACATCTGCCAGCTCTCTCGCTGCTTGATCTGTCTGTCTTGCTGCAAAACATCAGTAAGAGAAAAAGTACCAGTCAGTCTATGGCCAGTCGTTCAGAAACTTAGAAAAGGTTTGTTGTTTTAATCCCCAACAGATCCTTTAAATATGTGCATCAAATAGTGAAGCCATTGTTGTCCAAAATAATACTTAACCAAGCACAAATACCTGGTAATGCAGGAAAAGGTGGTCTGTAACTCTACAGTGTTTTGGCTGATGGTCCACAGCTGTACCACCTTGTCCTGAGAACATGTTGCCAGCAAACTCTGCTCACTGCTCCAGGAACAGCTGGCCACCTGTACAGAACAAAATATTGGATATATTTCATTTAATTCCTCACAAATGTTTGAAAAAAGACAAAGTTGTCCACTTAAAATTATTATTATGTACAAGAAAAAAATGTCTTCATTAGAAAACAAAAAAACATTAAAAAAATAAGAAAGAGGGCATGTTACTGGCCTTGTTGTAATGTCCTTCTAGTCTCTTGAGAGGACATTTGCGTAGGTCACCAGCCAGGTCACTGTATGTCTGGGGCCGATTAGGACTGTCCCTTCCTGCAGCTGCCAAGGCCTGCACCAGCTGCTGTGCAGCCCATTGACGGTGTTTACTGGTCAGCCTTGCAGAGAGGACACATGCTGCCAAGGCATTTGCCAGCTCCAGAGGGCCCACTCTGCCACTCAGATGTGGTAAAGGGGAGGGAGGTAAAGAGGAAGATGACACGCCTTGGTTTCCCACATCTGGGCCAAATGGATTCATTGACAAATGAGAGCTCTCATAAATGACACTTCAAAAAACAGATGAAGCTGATTAAATGTGACTTTCTCACCATTAGCTTCATTTTCAACTCTATCTGGGCTGTAACAGTGAATGCTCTTTTCTGTTAGCAGAGACACCAGACTTTGTGTGACCAGGAATGTTGCAGGTGTCTGATCACTGTGGTCTTGCTGCTGGGCTCCCTGAGTAGCAATTGTTAGAGGGGATCGCTGCTGTGGGTCAGTGATGGCTCCGATGTTCACCCCAGTAGCTGCTGCCATGAGATCCTAAGGGCAGTAGCATTAGACAGAATGAAATTGTCTCATTATCTCATTATTATTAAGCATTCAAGATGTATCATGACTGCAAATGTGTTAAAGCTTCAATAAGTCTATACTCTTGCAGCTTTATGGTTGTATATAAAAGTTTAGCCCTAAAGAATTTCATATAAGATTTTTTTCTGAATTAAATATTCTCTCATTTCAGTTTTCAGATTAAAATGATTCCCATATGATTCCTGATTACATTTAATTAAATACTAAACAAGGGGTGATGTTTGACATAATTCTTGCGATTTGGATTTTTTAATAGCATTTTCACATTTTCTAGCATTGTACTTGAAGAAAAGCTGACCTGAGTGCATATCTCCACTAGCTGTCTGTATGCAGCAGGGCTGTGGGACACCACATTGCCAATGGCTGAGGTAAGAAAGCTGAGACAGGTGGAGCTGGTGCGTTCTGTCGCCAGTCCCTTCACACCTAACTGATTGTTCACACAGGTGTGAGCCCTGCCCCCTGCTGCTAAAGTCATCAGTCGCACCAGTATCCGGATGTCTGCCAGGCCCAAGGACTCAAGCCCATTTGACTGGCTGCAAACTAACACACTGCAAAAGAAGACAGATAAGAAGTGCTGAAAAGCCATTGATGAAAAACAATGTGATAAATCATATTTTAGTAATAATTACCTGGAGGCAGTCTGAGACAGTGCTCTCATCACCATGCTGTAAGCTAGCAGAATCTGTGCTGTGGATGTGACTCTTCGTAAAGCTTTTAGTCTGTCATGTGAGTCCCTTAGTGATACCGCCTGCTGCCCAAGACTCAGTGATGTCTTCTGCTCAACAAGGGTATTTCCTAACAAGAAATGCGCAAATAAAAAGACAATTTACTACAGGAAAAAGATGTAGAAAAGTTTAAATAAAAGAACCAATAAGACAACTTTAGGAAGTGTTTATGCGTTTCTGATGCTCAGCACTGAAGAAGGATTTATGAGTCACCATGCTGCTGTAACTTGGATATTAACACTGCCAACTAGCACAGCAGGAAAGTGGGTGAGTGTTACAAGTGTGCTAACTTATCACAGGAAGAAATCACATAATTTATTGCCATATAAACAGGACAATTTGTTTCTGAGAAAATCTGACTTCATTCTTCATTTATGTCCTGCTATTTGGTCTTTAAAAATGTGAAAAATTTGCATTTCAAATTTGGTTTTGGGTTGTCAGAAAAATGTTGCATGGTCCAATAATTAGGAGTTATCTGATGAATAAAGTGACTGGAAAACTTCAGTCTTAACCTGAAAATATCTAAAGCAACATGTGTGGCCAGATCTCTGTTAAAATGTTTCAACTGACCTAATGGATTATTTATGAAAAATATCAAAGCCAAGATTTCTAAATATATGGAAATTTATACCATAAAATATCTGCAAAGTTACATATATACATGCCTGATCCTCTAAACAGCATATTAAGCTTAATCACCCTGCAAATCATAAAATATTTTTTTTTCCCAAACAAAAGAGCAAGTATAAAAACAATACCTTTAGCAGCTGTCCTTGTTAGACATCCTGAGCTGTAAACTAGAGCTCCAAGTGGATCTGGTTCCATAAATATAATGGGATCTGGTACTAGCTTCTTTTCAGTCAGTCCCAATGGTCTCAGCAGGAGTCCAAAATCCTCCAGTCCTGTCAATTTGCCTGTGTCATACTCATCATGGCCCATTTCCCAGTCATCTGTGCAAACAAAAGCAGCATTTATATAATAAAACCACTAAAATTATTCATTACAAAACTTGAATAATTTCGTCGTTGCCTCTTTAAAATGAATGTTACTTTCCCTACCATCTGAAGTGCTGTCCATTTGGCCAATCAAATCAGATGTCAGACCTTTAATCCTGCAGCACAACATATAACACCGAATAATAGAAGTGTGAAAACAAAAGAGTAGCTTCTCTCCTGAACATATTTCCCACATACTGCACAGCTTCTGTACCTTTCATATTTAGAATTTGGATCGCTCATGTTTGCAGCCAGATATTTTTCCCTGCAGGAACTGCAGAGAAGGTAGAATGGGAAGTTTGAGCCACACTCTCCTTTGAACCAGACATCAACGTAAGCACCAGTACTGTCGTAGCCCTTGCGTGCAGCACTCTGGCCACATCCTGGATGGCGCCGCTTTATGTGATTGTTAAACTGCAGAGTGAAGGTGTTGCACAGCTCGCATTTCACCATCTGGCTGTGTTCTTCTCCAACCTGAAGCAGTGAAGATGATAATATGCAGAGTACAAGTGCAATAAGACGACATTATGAAGAAAGTATACACACGATCATAAAAACAAACCAATACATGAAACGACATCCACAAACTTTTCTGTGATTATGTGACTATTAGAGTAATCAAAACAAAACATTGTTTTATCTGCATTTATTTTGAGAATTGTGTGTATCACCTCCACTATCTGAAGTGTGTCTCTCTCCAAACTGAAGAATGAAGGGGTAAGCAGGTCCTCATATGTTTCTTCATGGTATGGATCATCCATGTATCCCAACTCTGACTCTTCCTCAGCAGAGTACGGGTGGAACTCAACTTGCTCTGGCCAATCACTGACTGATGTGTGCTGCTGGTACAGCTGAGTAAGGGGGCTAGGTGATGGCAAATCTTTAAATAAAAATTATTTAAAAAAATAAAAATAAAAAAAAAAGGACATAAAATGGTTTATTTTAACCAATATTTCAGTTTTGAACTTAGTTTGACGTGTTTTCCACTCTTGATTCTGCCCTGTGATTCTGACCTGCCCTTCTGAAGGAGGTTCTCTGTGTG
Organism: Telmatherina bonti; assembly: GCF_933228915.1. NCBI lineage: Eukaryota > Metazoa > Chordata > Actinopteri > Atheriniformes > Telmatherinidae > Telmatherina > Telmatherina bonti. The sequence continues at coordinate 15,939,268 of NC_136615.1, read as the reverse complement.
GGACCTGAGCGCCGCCTCCGTGCTGGAGGAGGTCTATTTCTAGTAAGATGAACATCCAAGAAGTTCTCCCTCTCTATCCAGTCAAGTCCTGGCAACAGGCTGTAAAGAAAATACAAAAAAATAATCAAATTACTTTGGTGCATTTCTAACAACTGCAATACAAAATGATCCAAACTAAGTGTAAGCTATGCGTATCTTCTAAAATTCCTTACCTTTCAGTGGTTTGGCTGGTGGGCCGTTCAGGACATTGCACTGTCTCTGGCCCATCTGGGGAAGGGGTGTCAGGAACACCCTCTGGTCTTGGTAACTCAGATGCCTGCTGGTCTTCTGTCAAGGGGTGTTCTAACATCCAACTGGCCAACACCTCAATAGTTTGAGAGTCCAAGTCACCTGCTACATCTGAGATCACAAGGAAGTTGAACTATCAGGCAATGGAAAAGATGGATCATGAGATGCTTTGTGTCTAATTTATATTGGGCATCATGGCAGGACCATGCTATTATGTATGGACTGAGGTCAGACTGAAGCATCTGTTCATAAGAGTGTGGGTGGCAAAAGTTGGCGTAAATCTGGTGATGTTGTGTAAAAGAAGGAGTAAATATGAATTGAAAAGGTAATGCTACAAACATGTGCCCTTATGCAATGTGTAAAGGATAAAAGAAAGAAAGAAAAAATCATGTACATGCACAAAATGCATCATTTGTGATATAAATATTCCCTCCTACCATGCTGTCATGTTATAAGCTTCTGTGATTCAAACGGCAAACAAACAATTTCAAAATGAGCTTGTAAATTAGTCTTTTAAAGGGTTTCCAGCCAATTATCAACTAATCAGAATAGAACAGAATAGAATAGACTTTATTGTCATTACACAGTTACATTGAAACTGCATTTAATTGTCATTCTGCACCACGGATAAAAGGAGAAGGGAAAAAATGGGCATTAAATGGTTTATTTAATGTTAATTGGGGGAGTTCTTTGGGCACAGGTATTTATGAGGCAGAAAAATGTGTTTTTAATGGAACACAATGTTTACTGAGTTGATGTCCAGCCTTATAAAAGGAATCCTATTAGTAAAAAAAAACAATTTTTGGCTTTTGCCTAAGACTATGCATCGTTTACCTACATAATTTACCCTACTGGAATGCAGCAACACACAGTAAATGACAAATGCAACAAATAAAATAAAATAAAATAAAGCACATAAACCTGTAAATAATTGGCACTATCCTTCACACAGAGCAGTACCTGCAGCCTCCATGGCCCAGTAGATATGTCTCATAGAGAATCCCATTTCTAGCAAGCGACTGGTGACAAACATTTGTGTCCGTTCTGGTGGTTGAGGAGAAAAAGAAAAGTAGACAAAAAAAAACCAAGAACAAGCCCACATCTCCATCTTAAATTTTGCCCACTTATAGCATTTAGAGCCCAAATAAAGAGTCATTTTTTGTTGTTTCAGATGAAACTGACTCCAAAAAGATTCTACTTAACAAATTTTTTTTCCAGCTTTTTTTTTTTTAAATTACTTCAATGAAGGATCAAATCTGCAAATCAACCAGCCTGTTATTCTTATTTTATCTGACAACATAAAACATGGAAAATTTAAGTCTAATTCAGTTTCTGAAATTGTTCAAAATAACATCAACATAGCTGACAATGAAACGAAAAAGGTGCCATTCAAGCATGTAAGTGTATACATGCATTATTTGCATTCAGTAGCAGAACAAAACACGTGCTGTTTTGAGCATCAGTGGATCATGCACAAGACAGACAACTCCCAATGAGATATCATTTCTTTTGCAATGCAGAAAACAATTTTTTGAATTTCTTATTCCATTATGATACGTTTCATGAGCCAGCATTGGGTAAAGGTGTGTTAGACCTTAAACCTACCAGCAGAATTAAAACAGTTAACATCCTTCAACAAACTACACTGTTTATCAGTAACAAATCAGGATTTTTTTTCCCCCTCAAACTGCACCAATGCGTCTCCTCTGTCGTGTACCCAGCCCCCCCCCCCCCCCCCCCCCCCCCCCCCCCTCACCCTTAACATCTCTGTGCTTGATCTTACCCAGGCTGCTTCTGGCCTGTGTGCTGCAGGGACCAGGTTCCATGAAGCTAGTCTGCTGTTCTGTGAAGGCATCACAAGAAGCAGAGCTGGCCAAGCTGAAGCAAGGATGCAGCACTGGGGGAGCATTAACCAGGCCCGTAAGAGTAGGGAACCGAGTTAGCACCATGTGCCTAGAGAAGGTGAAGATACAGTATATACAGTAATAACGCAGAGGAAACAGTGCCACTGCACACTGTCAGATTGTTATCCAGGCCAGACATTATATGTGTCAAATATTGCTTTACTTGCTTTACATCTTACTTTATTGCTTTGAGATGCCAAAAAACCACAGTGATTCAACCTGAAATCCCTATAAATTTGTTCAAATCCCTTTTTTATTGTTGTAGTATCAACCTACTATCAGAAAATCTGCAAAAATCTCTTCTCTGGGGGACATTTGGTTTGGTTTTACAATATACTGTAGTGCTTGAGAAGCTGTTTGTTCTGTCTTTTCTGTGTTAGACAACAAACGAGCAGGCAGAGCTGAAGCCTTGGTTAAAGAAGGAGGGCATGAGTCACTTAGACTGAACTGTGGCTGCTATTAGCGCCAAATCTTGCGCATCATTTACCTCAGATATCTGCTCCATCTCAGCATCTTATTCACAAAGCATGCAGTGCTAAAAATATGATATGTATGAGTAATTTGTACCCTTGTTGTGTCAGCTCGCCAATGTCCCGATAGCAAAATATGATTAGGCTTTCAGAAACAGACACAGCAGTCACAGAAATGGCAGAAAAAGAAAAATTAATCTTTACATTTTTAGCAAGCTACAGATTCTCATGAGTGACGAACGAAATTTTTTCCTTAAAACTGAAGAATTGCATCTAACTGTATTAAAGGATAACTGTATAAAGTAAGTTCTGTTGGTGCTTTAAACATATATCTACATATTGTATAAGATGATGATATGACTACAGAAAAACAGCATCCAAAAGAGCAACAGCTCAGCCTAAGATAGCACTCTAGCAGCTTCTGCAACAAGAACAAGGTGCAGGCCTAGAGGACACAAAACAAAGGTGTTCTCCAGGTAGATTACTCTTATTTCAAGAGCAGAATAAAAAAAGATCTAGTTAGGAAATTACACAGATTTTAACACTAAATATTTAATCTTTAAGGAATTAGACACCTTTTGCCATTGTGGTAATTTACTTGTGCCATTATCTCTTTAAACACAAAATACTTTTTTAAATCTAGGTAAACGGTACTGAAGCACATACACAGTATTTGGTTGGTGGAACAGTTTCAAGAGCACATCAGACTTTGTAAATGAGACAAATGAGCAGACCCTGGCTTGCTGCCATTCAGCAACAGCAAAAGCCTCAATATCTTTCGTGAATCAAGTCCAGAGCAGGCAATATTTCTTTTTGTTTGTGTTTTTTCTACAACACAACCTAACTCACCCATTCCCTGGACTTCAGAATAGCTGCTGCTGCCAAAACATAGAGATCTTTAGCAATAAGTAGGAATGAGAACTAATTATTGCATTCTTGGTTTCTCAGAAGGTATTGAACCGCCCATTTTGGATGAACTCCTCAACAAAACATGAAGTCAAATAAATATGTTATACTCACTGGAGGAGGCTGATTGGAAGGAAAGGGTTGAAGTTATCTAGACCATCCGCCTGCAGGTTTGTTGGCAAAGAGGATGCCAAGTCGGTGTTTGAGGATGAGGCAGAAGCTCTGTTTGATTGGCCAAATATGGCAGTGCCTTCTGAACCCACGCTGTACAAAGACACCGAGCTGGAGGATTTAGAGATGGCCTGAGAGGACGAGCGATGGGCAGATTCTGCATGAGAAAGTTGGTGATACAGATTAGATAAGACTTAAAGTCAGATTCAAGTCTGAGGTTTCAAATCTGTCATGACAATGAGTACAAGTCATATCACCCTTAAAAGTCTGAATGGTTCTTGCCAACAAGCACACTCTAATGACAGTACTTTTATTTTTAATTTACCAGTTTACCAACCAAGCCTTTTTACTAGAGTTTACAATTAAAAATTCATATCATGTAAATGTCTGAAGTATTTTTAAATTTAGCTCTTTAAAATAATGACAGAACTAAAGTAAGAAAGTCTAATAAATATCTCCAGATAGATACCTTTCCGTTCCTTGTCCTGCTGTCTGTTCAGGGCTCCTTTGTATATCATGACTTGAGCTCTCTCTAGATCAGTGAGAGACACAGTCTGTTTGATGGGACATGGCCTTACTGCCCACTTCACCATACTCTGCACTACGTACTGGAGCACTGATCTCAACTCGGTACTTTCGTCCCACTGTTTATTGCTGGTCTTAGTCATATCAGGGGAAGGACTGGAAAGAGGACTTGCTAATGGATTTTTAGAGTCATGTTTAGGCACTAGGAGCAAATCGGACAGTTTCTCACAGCTAAAAATGACAGTCAGGGCTTTCAAACCCCCAATCAGAAGATATGAGACTCTAACTGCTTTCATTTCCAGAGCAAAGGCATCCAACTTCGAGCTCTGGGATGTTTGGGGAGGCTGAGCTGAGCAGGTTAACTCCTGAGGGTCAGTGACTTTTGTAGCATCGTTGGCTGATGATGGTGATTGGAACGGATCGGCCTCAACTTTCTGCTCCTTCATCTTCTTCTTCTCATCTTCGGACAGGCACTTCCTTTCATCTGATACATCTTCATCCAGGCAGCACAGAATCTCACCCTCTTTCAGAATCTCCTCAGAGTATCTTCTTCTGGAGAGTGGAAGAGTCCCCAGCCACCCATGTTCCTCCAGCAGCCCCATCAAATATATCAGATCTAACAACACCGTTGGCTTGAGGCCTCCGAGGCGGGTGACATCACAGCAGGATATGTCACAGGGCTCCAGTGAGATGATCGGCGTGTCGCTGGGTGACCAAGAATTCATGGAGCTTAGTTATTGGGAAGGATGGGAAGAACCCACAGACACAGCATGGAGTGACATCAGGACGGATTCAACAGGGATTAATGGATATAAGAATGAAGAGGAAGAAGCGAGAAGAAAGTAAGATCAGAAGAGTAAATGATTAAAATAAAGTAAAATGTCAGACAAATTACAGAAACAAAGTCAAAAATAAACACTAACAGAAAGGAATCAGAGTAATACACATGCTGAAAGGACCAAGACAAGAAAAATATAAGAATTGTTTAATGGAAGGTAATGAGAACCATCATTTAAGAAACATGCAGAAATAATCTGGTCATGAGTAAAAGGACATGCCACTGTATTTTTGGGATACCTGACAGAGAGATCTGGCTCCTCCCACTGAAGCTTGGCAAGAGAGCTTCCTTCTTTCAGGACCCCCAGTAGGACAGCCTTACGCCCACTGGGCCTATGCAGGCACAGACCTCCAGCACGGAGACCACTGTCAACTCCTCCAATTAGTGCCAGTACCGGCCACACTTGAGTACAAAGAGCCTCCAGCTTGGCCTCCGACAAGGATTGACGATGTGCCAATAAATCCCTGGAGTCTCCACCAGTTGGGTCTTTATCTTCCTTCTCAGTGTGTGTTGGACTGTAGCCTACAGGGAAATATAAGACAAAGAGAATAACAAAGAAGAAGTAGCCAGTCAAAAGGTGAGCTTTACTGGCTGCCTTTTATATTTATTCTCAAAACAACAGATAAAGTAAATGTTCTGAATAACCTTCACTATTTGTTTTCTACATCTGTTTTTTGTGCCATCTGTTTGTAAGATACAGCTGCCTAACGACTGCTAAAAGATTCCATTCCTCATCAATCTCAGTTTGGCAAGACTTCAGCTAATTTACATTATTTAGTGAGCTTGACAATGATGAGGAATATGGACAGTTCCACACAAAGCTGTAGATAGATTGTCTGAGAATTTAGTAATGACTCACTTACTGAACAGGTAGGAAAACATGACACTTAATAAACTTAAAAAATGAATACAAAGTACAAAACGTTTCAGACATCTTGCAACGGAAAGATTTCTGCAGGCAAGAAATACCAAAGACTGAAAGCAGTTGGTGTCAAAGACTGACAAATTAGATTCCAGAGAGCCTAAAATAAGTTACATCTAAAATGGACCGTTTGTTGATTTTATATTTTTTTAAACCTAATTTCCCATGAGTGTTGTTCAACTATATATTTGATGGCACAGATTAAAAGAAGATTAAATATTTTCATGTTCTAATATATATAGTTTAAAACTGACTGCCCATGGAGAGTTTTTTTTTTCCACATGACAGCACTGTTCAACAGAAAAGTCACAGCAAAATGAACAAACTGCCAAAGTTTTAGTGTCCAAATAAGGCAATATTTTAAAATAATCTGGACAGAAAAAGGAAGCTATTAAATAAAGAATATTTGCTATAGAGTGATTGTTGTTTGTGAAATATTAATTACAAGACTTTTTTTTTTTTTTTTTTACTATGTATAAAAAGTTTTATCTACTTTATCAAAATATTAGAAATTTTCAAAAGAACGGGCTAAACTTAAGACTACTCTCCAAGTATCTGTATTACCAGAGTCTTTGAAGCTTTCAGAGTCTTCCTCCCTCAGCACAGGACCGATAAGGTCCAGGTGGGTATGAACATGCTGGTTAATATGTGTGGACCATGGATCACACTGATGGAGCCTACGTAGGAGGTGTATTGTTGACTCTAGCAACACGGTTGTCCGAGGGCTGCACAGAGGCTCCCCAGGAAGCAGATTACTGGGCATGCCTCTGATCTGCAGGTCACGCAGTGCCACCTGTGAGGAATAAAGGGATACTTTAAATTATGTGTTTTATTTTTTTTAAGCGTATAGTATTTTTTGCTTAACAAAACAGTCAGGAAATTAAAAGCTTTTTATCATTTTAGCATAAGGTAATATCCGTCTATCGATAGCTGGTTCTAGTTTAAAGTGAGTGTGCAGAGTCTCTGGTCAACCCAGAGGTGTTAGTTATAATTGTTGTTTATTTATACATGTCTGAAGACCATCAGTACTTAAACTGGTAAAAGGAAGAATGTGGTGATGAAGCAGGATTCAAAGACAGGTCTTAACAAGTACCTTCTCTCCTGGATTACTGCTATAAAACAACACACAGGGATACAGTTCAGACGCTACCACGCCCTCAAATGCCAACTTTGGCTCCTGAAAGAAGAACAGAGACAAACATAAAAACAAATTAAAGACACAGGTCAATCAGAAGAAACTAGACAGACTGTGAACATTTAGTCAAACCTTGTCATTCTTGCCAAATGATATAGTGTGAGCCTCCATGTCCAGAATGCAGGTGATAGTGTCACCCTGGGTAAAAGAGGGAAGTGTACGGACCAGTTCACCTCCATGGTACAGGTTGCCACTATAAGCACGATACAGCCACATGTCAGTGGTGGTATGATGGTTATGATCTCGGAGTGGCCAGCGAGCCACCCCAACGCATGTGCCCTCATTGCCTCTGTTCTCTTTAGCAATGCAGAACTGCAAACAGAAGTTGAATGAGAGGAATTATAGAGAATATTTCTTAGCACAGAGAACCAAAATCTGGTTATTTCATTGAAGATTTTCTGTTTGCAATTCATTTGTCTCAATAGAGCAGGTACCTTCCAAATGAAACACCCAGAGGTAATGGCTGTGGTTGCCAGGCCATAGCCTTTCCCTCCTGAACCATGAGAGAGGATGTTTCCACTCTCCAGAGAACAGCAGACCAGCTTGTGTGGATCAAAGGAAAAATCTCCAATGGGAATACATTCATCATAGCTGCCAGTATTCTGGAAAAGAGGCATGTTGTAAACAAATTACTACAACACAATTATCAAATTACTAAAAGCGCTACTGACAATAAATAATCAATATTTATTAAATCCCATTCTCAAATGATTAATACACATTTTACCCATGCAGTAAACATGGGTAAAATTTGTTTACATTTTTCAGCCTTGTCCCACTTTTCATCCCATCCTGTAATTGAGAACATGCCATCTGTTCTCCAAGTAGCCCTGCTGTTTTTGGTTGCATCACTGTTACGACTGTAAACCGCTTTAAACAGCATTTTCTTTTAGATAACTCAAATTAGTTTCTTTTCCAAATCAGCATTTAAACCAGCACAAACGCAAATTATGTTTACAAATTTTCTACAGAACCGTTGATGCAGCCTGAAACAACAAATATGTCTAATACAGCAAATCTGTGGCATTTACTATTGTAGATATAAATATTCCTGCAAGTCAAGCCAATGTGTACATGGAACAGGAGCAAAATTTCCAAGATTTTAATATACCATGGATGTTACACCAGATATTTCTTTATAAACTGTTCATTCATTCATTCATACTGCCTAATACTGATCAAGCAGCAAAGTCAGCATTTTCAGCCAATTCATTTGGCAAGATTTTCCAGTAACTGCAAAGGAGATTGGTGATGTTACTGCACTATATAGAAGGAGGTACAGATTATTGTCCAGAACATAACAAATACAAAATGTATTCAATTACCAGTGTGTCTTTTTCTCTCTCGGTCTCTTCATAGTTTCTCTCAGCAAGAGGTTCCTCCCACATATATAAAGACAACAGCTGAAAGAGTTGTTTAACAATCTACAAGAGGACAAAAAAGGACAAAATCTGAATTTCTTCAATATCACACTCATAATAAATATACAATTTAGAACTCACACATTCTTCATGTAAGCTTGCATTTTAATAATGTCTTCATGAGTGACTTTTCTAGCAAATGTTGACTTTTTTCATTGTACCTGTTGAATCTGAACAGGCTCAGAACAAGCAGGTAATAGTCTTTCTAAAACATGGAAGGCCAAAAGTTTAGTGCGAAGATTCTTGAAGCAGGGAGATCCTAAAAAGAACAGAAAAGATTTCAGCATTGTGAAATTCATTCATTCATTTTCTGAACCGCTTATTCCAATTCAGGGTCGCGGGGAAGCTGGAGCCTATCCCAGCTGGCTTTGGGCGACAGGCAGGGTACACCCTGGACAGCTCGCCAGTCCATCGCAGGCATTGTGAAATATACTTATTAATTATTATTCACACTAGATGAGGAGTCTCTTACCTGAAGAGCACTTGTGTGAAATAATGGCCAGGAGTGGATCAACCCATTTGACAAAAGTAGAAAGTATTTTCATTACTCTTAGTGACAACACTCGTCGCAGAAACACCAGAAAATCCGCCAGCTGAGATTCAACCACGTTGCTGCTTTCTGCTCCAAACACAGGAAGACAGAGGAATTAAAGTTTAGAAGAATTAGCTTATTTGGGCTGTGTTTAAAAGATACATAACACAATAAAAAAATTTGTTGTTCTTGTATGTAATTTTGCCACACCAAGTATACTTGTGCTCCTGGAGGTCGTTTCCAGATTCGCCTTCTCAGATTCTTTCTCTGCAGTCTGTTGTTGGTGGAATTTGTGAAGAATGTTTTGCAACTGCTCACACATCACCTCCATCAGAGAATGAGATACATCCAAAGGCAGCAAATCCTCACAGGAACTGAGAGGATAGCATGGTTACTTATGCAAATGTAACAAGGAAGAAAAGACAATAATTTTATGTGCATAGCTGTTTACGTTCTCTTCATAATCACCTTGCAGCTACAGTTAAAATCTGAAGCAGGCGGGCGCATGCTAGTCTGACTGCTCCACTGACCAATATTGAGCCAGATGTTGAGGCTGCAAACCAGCCCTGGTTCATCAGTGCAGAGCTGTTGTTGGTCAGCGTGGAAAGGATTTCCAGGATGCCACATTTGATGATCAACACCAGATCAACAGGTTGGTAACAAAAATTCAGTGCAAACATTGTAGCTAGAAGAAGGTGCTGGCAGGAACCTGAGTATGATAAAGAGAATATCTTACATGAAGAAAAACCAAAATAAGAAAAATACAGCCTGAACCCACATAAAAAGTTGCCACCAAAACAAAATCTCACTACTATTTGGCTGGACAACCATTAGCTTTGATTACGTCACTGTGGCATTGTTTGATAAGCGTCCACAATGCCACAAGATTTTTTTTCCATCTAGTGTTGAATACATTTTTTCAACAAAATCTTGAATTGATAATGTGAGAGTCTGAGAGCTGTGCAAAGCCTTTTCAAGCACACCCCTAAGATTTCCAAAATGGTTAAGGCCTGTTGTGGTCAATCCATGTGTGAGAATGATGTATCATGCTCCCTGAACCACTCTTTCACAATTTAAGACTGAATTCTGGTTTTGCAGTCTCAGAGTACATCAATGCCATCAGGTAAGAAAAAATGCAATGAAGGAATGAGAGAAATAATCTGCTCGTTCAGTATGTTCAGGTAGTCAGCTTGATCTCTTGATTCTTTGGGCAAATAATGTTGCTGAATGTTGACCTGACCAATTAGAAAACCCAGACTCTACTTCTGAAGGAGGTTGAGATCTTTTAACGTCTGCACCAAGATGTTGCATATCTTCTATAAGTGTTTTGTGGAGAGTGCAGTCAGCTTTGCAGCATCTGCTGGGGTAGTAGCATCAGAACCAGAGACTTGAAGAGAATCAACAAACTGATCAAGAAAGCTGGTTCTGTGCTTGGAGTAACTCTGGAGCAGCCAGAGCTGATTGTCCAAAGAGGAATGCTGCACAAGCTGATGAAGATGATGGAGGATTCTTCACACCCTCTCCACAACACAGTGAAGAAACAACAAAGTGTGTTCAGTGAGAGTGAGATCATTCCTGCCAGAAGCCTCCGGAACAAGACCTCCACAAGTTAATTATCTGCGACAGTATTGAATTTCCCTTTGGGTATTAATAAAGTATTTTTCATTTAATTTAATTTCATTCAGATCACAAGATAGTCACACAGGCTTGTATAGTAGGCACTAGGAGTGATGACTTCATCACTTCTGTCTCCCTTCTTACAACGACGTTCCCACCACTCTTGAAAAGAGTAAAACCTGGACTCATCAGACCCCATGACTGTCTCCCGATGCTCCGATTTTCATTTTCCCCAGCAAATTTAAAGCTTTTCTCTCCAGTTTGCATCATTGATAAGGGGTTTTCTTATGGCTACACAGCTGTTCAGTCCCTTTCCCTTTACGTTGTGTTTGTAGAAACACTCTTACATTACCATTAAACATGGCCTTGACTTCCACTGGTGTTTTTTCTTCGATTTGATTTCACTAAATGTTTAAGTAATCACCAGTCACCATCATTCTGGTGTTTTTTCCATCTGGGTTTCTTTCTGGAAGATGATTCCTCATTAGCCTTCCAATTTTTAATCATTTTAACCCAATTTTACATTTTATCTTTTATCCTTGGTTTTTTTTTTCCAGTTGCATCCATAAAGGAAGCTCATATGATGTGCTTCTGGGCAACTTTTTTTGCCAGGCGGTGCAGTATATTGTGGCATGCAGCACATTAAAGCTCAATGAAAGCGACCAAATTGCATGTATGTGAGCTTTGTGTTGTGCCTGTGGTGGTCAAACAATTTATTTTCTTTTCATTATTTTTTCTTTTACTTGCCTTTATCAGTCTTTGTTTTTTTTTTGTTTTTTTTTTTTTTTTTGCTATTTTTGTTGTTCTACAAAAAACACTTTTTTAAAAAAAAATTCTAAAAAAGCTAAACAAAAAGCTAACACAAATTAATAATAACAATAATAATAATAATAACAATAATAATAATAATAATAAGTAAAATGGATATATATACCAGGTTGTTCTCTTTCCAACTGGACCCTCTGTTTGAGTACACACACAACTTGCTGGTAGAAGGTGTGTGCTGCAGACTGTAGCTCTCTTTTTGTTTCTGCTGAAGCTGCATTAGTGCCACTCTGGATTGAGATGAGAGAGGTTAGAACAATACACAAAAAAAAATAAACAACATCCAAGTACACTGAGTGCATTAGCTATTCATATGGATTGTACCAAGTATTATTTCTTCTATTAGTTCTTTGCATATCGTAAACATCTGCACAAACATTGTGGAGGCAAATATAATTTATGTACCATGTAATGCTGAGTTTCATAATGAGCTCCAGAGTGAGAGCCAATGATTTGTGTTCCCAAGGCGAAGCAGCCCGAGAGAAACTGGAGTTGCACAGACTGTAACAAGGCAGGAAACTGAGGGGAAACTGAGGATCCACCACTCTTTACCTCCATCTTAGACAGGAAGGCAGACATCTGGCACAAGGCCTCCAGACGCATCTGATCAGAACAAAAACAGAGTTCACAGATGGTTGAAGCCTTGAGAGTCACTCAGTTTTGAGTTCACTATATAAACATTTCAAATGCATAAGCTTAACATTTACTAAGAGGTATTTCTTTGATGCTTTTACTAACATGAAGCTGGCAGAACATAAAACTAAGGTTTGTACATCTTCTTAGTTTCGTAGTGCTAATTTAATTAACCATCGAAAACAAAACAAACAGCCGCAACAGCAGTAATGGTTTGTGTATATTATCATGTAATAAATGAAAAACTACACTTACCTCAGCCCGCTGTTGCTGCTGCAGTATGGCAAAAGCAATGGCCTTTGGATCTGCCTGACTACAGCTCTGTCCACCTCCCAAAGTTGCTGAAGAAGGTGGTAGGTGGATCAGGCTTCCACAGACAAACTGAAACACCTGGTTAAGAATGGGCAAAGTGTTGTTGCCGCAGTACGACACGGGGGAAGTTGGGCTGATACACTGCCGTAAGCGATCCCATGCATCTTTCATGATTCCCAAAGAGCACAGAGGTAAGCCTGGAAGAGACAGACAGAATTAAATGTTTAAACCATATTACTTATCCTCCAGCATAGCTCAGTACAACACTACCAGGATTTTAGTTATGGCATTCTCAAAATACTCTTAACTGAATGAATATTTGCATTTACCCATTTTAACCTTGGGAGATCCAGGGGAGTGTTTAGACTGTTCGAACTAAACAAGAAAAAAAGTATATTAATACTAAATGGGATTAGTAGAGTGACATTTCTTTACAGCATGAAACATACCTGTTTGCGTCCATTAGCCACTGTGTCTTTTGACAATTTCCTTAAAGTCAGACGATGCAGATACTCAGTAATCACATAAAACATTAAAACATACGGAAAAAGAAACAACCAAATACAACATGTATAAAACATTATCTACCTTGTTCTAGTCAAAGTATGAATATTTTCCCCCTCACTGGGCTCTACCCAAGCAGGCTTGACTCCCAGCAGGAGAAAGAGACATCGGGACAAAACCAGATGACAGGCAGCTGGGAAAGACAAGTTCTCCTCAGATTCCTTCCGATTTTCACCTTGTTGGGGATCCATGTCTCTCTCTGGGCTCACAGGGCTCTCCATGCTGCCGGGGAGGGTTGAAGTGCCAAACGACTCGTACACAGTCACATTTTGCTGTACTTGCATGGCTTCCCGGGTCGCCATGAATGATTCCAGTACCTCTGCAGAGACAGGTAAGGCTGGAGATTCAGCTGTATTGTGATATGCACATGTGTATATTTCTGTCTGCCAGTAATTCCTAAAATACCAAGATAAAAAAAAACAAAAAAAACAAGCACAATACATTTTTAACATTGCTAGGCAAAAATAGAGACCTCTGACCTGACAGGTACATACGACTATTGCTAAGTCTGTCCTCATCCCTGGCCTCTTCTTGGTTGTGGTTTGCTGGACGAAGTGGAGGAACCTGCACCTCCCGGTTACAATGACTTCCTGATTGCTGTTCGTTATCCTTTTCCACCTGCTCCACCGATGTGCCTGGTTCTTGCCTATCTACATCTGGACTTTGAGGAGACTGTGAGCTCTGCAATTTAAAGAAGGCTCTTAAATACACCTTTTTTTTCAACAAAATCCATCAAAAGAAAGCACATTTGTGTTGCTTTATAGTATATCGTCTCTTTGCAAAACAAATTTGAAATCTTATGCTGTCGTTTCTTATCATTTAAATGGTCAAATTTGATCAAAACAATTACCATGAATAGACTTTTTTTTTTCATTTTTTTTTTTCATAAGTGCAGTATTATTGGTGATATTACCTGTTTGGTGGCTGCTTGCCCTTGTGATATTTTTGGAGAGTTTTTTATGGCCAACAGAGTGCTTCTGATTTTATAAACTGTTTCATAGACATCAAATAGTATCTCACAGGACTCAAATCTGTCCCAATAAAGAAAGACAGAGTTAACTGTAAGCATCTTTCCATACTAAACATAATATTTGTTCACATTGCTCTGCATATAACAATGTACACACAAAAGTCATTTCAGTGTACTATGCCCCTCAGTTAAGGGTTTTAGCAAATATGAATTGTTTTCCAGACCTGTCCTGCCAACGGGCGTCATTCTGCAGTCCAGTGTGTTTAAGGAGTGCAGCCAGACTGCAGCGACAGACAATCTGCAGCAAACAATCCCCTGAAGAGCTTCCACTTTCCCATTCTGCTGTCACAGCAAACAACACAGCTAAATTACAACAAAGTCATAAACAGGATAAATGTGCAGTCTGTTTGCCAGAATTTCTAAAGGAAACTATGACATACAGCATTTTCAGAAGAGACAAGAATACCATTGTCCTAGTATAGAAAAAGTATAGAAGATGTGCAAAAATAAAATTCAGAATACCTTTACTTTGAGCATACTCCTCCATCTTCCACCACAGGACGCCTGCAAGTCCTCTGGTAGATCCTATAGCCAGTTCCAGTAGAGTCCTGGTATCCTCAGTTAGACTCAGCTCTGCTAGTCGGGCATCACTACTGCCCAGAAGCACTACCTCAGTCAGCCATGCCAAGTTGGAGTCTACAGGGGGAAACATCTCTTAAAACATCAAACCATAAAGTACATCTGCCTTAATCCAGCCTAAACTCTCAGCTCCATCATAAAAGCAATTTCGTTAATTCACAGGTGTCATTCTGTGTGGCTAGACTTAAAGATCAGTGACATACCCGCAAATAACAACTTAATAGCATCATCCACACTGTCAGCTACTAATGCATGTGTCAGCTTTCCATTTTTGTTCATGGTAGTCTCTGTAACACGTTCTTGATCCGCTTGCTTTTAAAACAGTTGAAAGACACGGTGCTTTTATAGCAAGTGTTACCGAAGAGATTAAAATAAATCATGGGATGAAATCTGCTCTTGGTTGAGCAAGCAGTGTGTTTACCTACCCAGCTGTTCAAAGTCCATTTCAAGACCATTCCTGAGGAGGATATTTGATAGCCAGATCTCTGACGTTTTCTCTTGAAGTGAAGGCGGTGGTCCTTGCAGCATACCACCAAGGCAGCGGCCGACTGCCAATGCAGCTGACCGCTCCAGGTCCAACAGCCAAACCCATCTGTACTCCTCCTTTTGCTGCTGCTGTCCAAGGCTTACATTTTCTTCACCTTTATCTGTAAGAAAACTCAGCTGTCATTGTTAAACTGGCCGTTATTTTGCCATAATTGCAACAATGTTGGGATTACTAATAATAAAATAATCCAATATAAATTGTGAATCTCACCAAACTTACCTGAACAAACTTTTTGAGCTTCCACTCCCAGTTCTTGCTCCTCCAACAGGGCCATGTCTGGCAGCATACTATTGAAATCATTAAGGTGTTCCAGCAAGGCCAGTAAATGGCTCAGGAGAGGCTGAACTGTGCCCAAAGGCAGCAGCAGCAAGGAGTACATTACCTGGCACAGCAGGCTACCCGCCACTGAATTATACAAAACCACTGTGACAAAAGGTGAGACAAGAGACAGGAGAATTAGAGTGACTGCTTGGAATAAATAAATAAATTGTGAAAAACCCTAGATATTAAAATTAAATAAAATCAAAGATACTGTGGGTTTTCAAAACTATTTGTAAAGAGTGTATATGTGATTTTCCTCTAATAAACTGATTCTCCAAAGCTCAACACCCAACTGTGCACAGCTATACAGTACATGGGCATAACCTTGTGACTAAGTAAGAAAAATAATGTAAATAAGTACTTCATATAGCTTCCAATTGATATTACTTATAAAGAAATAATGGGAAAAAAAATAAAAAATGCATTTAATGTTTCTTTGAACACATTAAAGAATAAAAGAAAAAGAAGAAAACATTGTAAATGTAGGGGTGGAACGATCTGTTTACTCATGTGCAATAACTTGGTTGAAATCTTACTGTGTAACTTTTTAACAATTTGTTTGTCTGGGAAGCTCTTCTTCAACAGCTTGGTTGATCTCCTGAGTGTTTCTGCAGCACAGGGAAGCAGCACGTAAAGATGCTCACGAAGCAGTGCTACACTGGCGTCATCCTGCACAGCAGCAGATCCAATATAAACATGAGCACAGCTACAATAAAGAGATCTTAACAAAACCACAAGGTTAACACATACATGACTTGTTTATTTCCAAATGCATGGTTTTATGACATTTTTTTTTGTCAACCTGCTTATTTCTTTTATAATATTGCATATATTTTCAGTTATTTTTACTCATTTTTTTCATTACCTCTGGACTACAATGAATGTAGCAATGGGCAAGCAGGTGTCTATGAAGTCCAGACAGCAGCTGGTGGAAGTGAGATGGTGGATCAGTTTGCCCCTGACTATCACTAGACAGTTGTTTATCACTGTTTTTCTCCAACTCCCCAAATTGCTGCTCCTGTATGAACATTCACAAAGAACGGGATGCATGCAAAAGAAGGTAGGAAACATCATTGTCTTTTAATCATCATCTGATCATCATCCATTCAATTGCAAAGAATCTTAAGAAAATGGCCCCACAATGAACAACAAACTACTTTTTGTTAAGCATCAAATGAAAAGAACAGCAATTATAATCAATAGTTACTTAAACAGAACCAACAGCTTATAAAGATAAAACCTACTGAATTTAGACCTCAACGCTTTAAAATAAACATCACAATAGCTAGTTATTAGTCAAAACAAATCAAAACATAAAGGTTGTTTAAGATTTAAAAAAAAAACTATTTCTTTTTTTAAAAAAAACAAAAATGTGGATTTATTTGTTTTGAACAGCTTCAGCTTTTTTGCCTGAGTCATTCCTTTATCAAGTTAAACATTTTTAATCCCAAAATGCCAAATTACAGACCAAAACTATTTTCAAGATTCTGAAATGATTATTAAGTTTTGACTAAAGTCAAGCAAAGTGCAACATTTGTCCTGACCCAAACTGTAAACCTCTCCCTCATTAAAACGCACATCAAAGTCAGTGTCATACCGTGTAAAAGCCGATGCTAAGCAGCAGGGTTTTCATCAGCACTTCTGCTAAGTGCAGAGGGTCGTAGGCATCAACAGAGCTCGTAGAAGAAGGAGCACGCACTGACATAGCAGGAGTCAGTGGAGGTCCCAGGGCCGTCACTTCGCCAAAATTACTGTAACCTAGTAGAGAGGCGACATGGCTCTGGTCCTGAAGGCTGCTGAGAACCATGTCTAACTGCAGCCGCTTTGAACGGACAGAGGGAGAAATATAAGGTTTTAAGTATATAATTACACAACATTCAACAAGCTCACACATTGCCTTGCAACATGAAGACACTTTTCTATCTATATATCTATCATCTTCAAGCTAACTAGTTGCATTAGAACAAAAAGCAGATAATGCAACATACAGTATATTTTTACATAAAAACTGTATTCATTCATTTTTCTGAACTGCTTAATCCAATTCAGGGTCGCTGGGAAGCTGGAGCCTATCCCAGCTGGCTTTGGGCGACAGGCAGGGTACACCCTGGAAAGCTCGCCAGTTCATTGCAGTTATAAAAAAAAAAACTGTATATAACTGTATAACTATCTAACATCTTACATAAAAGCTAACCTTTGACACTGGAAGAATGCATACAAACATATTTGGTAATTATGAGAAGCATTGCTGTAATAGCAGCTTAAATACCTGTCCTTTGGAGAGTACATTTAAACTCTGAGGCCCCTGAGGAAGGAGGGAGAGGAGCAGTTCTGTTCTTTCCTTGAGTGGAGGCAACAGCAGGGATGACCCAATAGACAGTGTGTTCAAAACTGCCTGTGGATTGACAAAAAATGTCAACACAACAAAAAAAAAACAAAAAAAACACAAGACTTACTGTTAGAATTCTTGCAAATAATACATCAAATATTACTACTGGGCCTTACTACCATGTCACATAGAAAATATACTGATGAGCTGCTACATTATGACAAGGTACAACATGACAGGCGAGGTAGTTTTTTCCCTTCAACTCTTGCCATTAAATGTGGTAGCAAGTACACAACAAAAGTAATGATAGTTTACTTGTTGTATGGAGTCTGGCATGTTGGTATCAATTAGTCTGAAGAGTAGGTTTCTCAAGGGCCTGCCCTGAGCACCCAGAACCATGGCACCAGTACCCCCAGCATGGGCCAAGGACAAGTGGATGGACAGCAGCTTCATGCACAGCAAAAGGAAATGATGGTGATCCCTGGGAAACAGGTACATTGACAATTAGAAGTGTGAGTTCAGTGGAGATTAGGAAAAGTAAGTAGGAATCAGTGTGTCGTCTCAATGGTGGTAAATCTCTCTGAACATCAGGGCAACCAACTATTGTACAGATTAAGTAAAGCAGCTACATGCTTATGTTGTACCTTTTAGATAAAAAGGGAGCAGGGGGTGTGTCATCACTGATGCCATCACAGTAACTTTCTAGGAAGTTCCGCAAGTAAGTAAATGTGCTCTCCTCCAGGTCGACACAAAAGGGCCTGTGCCACGCTACTAGTTGTCTGTCAAAATATAGAACAAGTCTTCAAAATGTGCATACAAAAACTGTACACATTTTCCACCATACAAAGAAACATTGGAGAAAAAAATTATAATAGGCATCAAAAGACTGTCATCACTAAAAAAAAATGTGAGTATTTACCTGTCAGTTGGAACTGCAGTCCATGCCAGACTGTGAGAGGTCCCAGCGGTGATTTGCTGGATTGAGACCCCCTCTAGGCCAAGCACTTTCTTGGGTTTCATAATAGGAGTAGAAGTGTGGCCTTGCCCACACTGGCCCATTGTGTTGTTGCCCCATGCATACACTTCATTCTCTGACACAGGAAAGCACCATATGTTGTAAACAGAGCAAAGTTCTTTGTGTATTTGTGCTAAACATCTGAGTACCTGCCACCCAAAGATATCTTACCATGAGACAGAGCCAGACAGTGGCTGTCCCCACATGAGATGTCAATAATCTTAGTGATACTCAGGTCTTCTATGAACCTGGGCCTCAGCGAGGTCGTTTCAGAGGAGCCGCATCCTAAACATGAGCCGCAACCCCATGCGAAGACCTAAAAACACAAGTACAGAAAAATGTATAAATCAACAAAAGCTGAAGTTATTAATGAAAGTTTTTGTTTACAGAATCTTAATTATTTCTTTTGCAACTTTTTTGGCTTTGTATTTAGGATGTAGCCAAATAGTTTATTTAGACTGAACACAAGAGCTGATTTTAGATCTCAGGAAGCACTTAGGTCACAAGAGTTCATTATTTTGTCAAATAGTTTTAATACCACAGACATCAACTCCTAAACTGATCTAGTAATCTGGTACAAGCCCATTTTGAAATGGAAAATCCTAATCTAACTTAAACCACTGAATGTTACCTGTCCTGCAGAGGTAAGGGCTAGAGATGACTGACTGCCTGCACACACTTTCCTGATGATAAATCCATGGAGGGCCTCTATGACCTTGGGGCGATACACGCGATTTGTGTCTCCGTGACCCAGTTTACCTGCAGAGATGAGTCATATCCCACATTTCCTCACCCTAGCTCAACACATTTCTATAATCACAAGACAAAAATGATACTATTCTAGGAGGGGTTTTTTTTGTAAGATAAACAAAAGCATTTGTATCATTTTCATTAAAACTAACATTTTTTATGCTCCAGCTGTTCATATTCAGTACAGAAAAATGCTAAATTGAAAGAAAATACTCAAAGCGTGATTACAGTCAGTTCACAAATATTCTACCAGATGTATTTAAATCGGACTGTGCATAATCTGATGACTCACCGTTGTCTCCTCCACCAAAGGACCACACAGTGCGTCCATCCTGGGCCACAGCAATAGTGTGGGAGCTGCCACATGCCACTTGCCCCACACCACTGATATCCTTTACTAGTGTGGGCACGTTGCGACTCTGGCTGTCACTGTGACCTGCACCAAGTGGAAAAAGACAATGAAAGTTGTTGTTCACATTTCCAAATTTCTCACAGATAAACCTTTTCCAGAAAAAATGCATTCACCAAGTCTGCCAAAGTCCCCTTCTCCCCATGTATACAGCTCTCCATCATTAGTTACAGCAGCACTGTGTCTGTAGCCAGCAGACACACAAACAACCACCTGAAAGACATACGACACACGTCAAATGTTCAATATCATGTTAATATTGAAGAAAATAACTAGGAAAAAATGCATAACAAAGAATAACCACAGCAACATTTTTTTAATCATTGTTTTACTGTGAATATCTGCATTTCCGACTGGCTTACCTTGCCTAATAATGGTCCTTGTATGATTTTTGGGTATTTCTGTGTAGCACTGTTGCCATGACCCAGTTTCCCATACTCTCCATCTCCCCAACTGAACACCTGAAAGATAAATGTTTTTAAAAACTAGTTATAATTTATCTAATTATTCATTTACAATCGTTGAAACCTCCACAGAAAAAGTTACTCTAAAACAGTGAGTGTACACCATGACTTCTATATGCTTCTGTAAGATGAAAGTAGCACATTAAAAGGTAGTTAGAAAGATAACTTGAATGAATAACCTGAGAATAAAGATGTAAAACTGTCAAATGAGGTTAATAATTTAAGTGATGTTAACTTCTCACCTCTCCGTCTAGAGTGATAGCCAAAGTGTGCCCATCAGAACCCTTTGAGGAAGATACTTTCTTCATGTTCCTGTGTGGTTCTAGCACAAGTTTCTTGGGCATGGATTGGTTATTGGAGTCTCCCAGACCCAAGCGGCCATAGCTGCCTTTTCCACAGGCTTTCACTGAACCATCAGCAGACACAGAGAAGGTACAGTACTGGCCTGCCTCGATCTGAAGGAAGGACAAAGTGAACAAAAATCTCATGTGATTGTTAGGCTTCATCATGCTGGACTATGCTTCTTCCTGCAGCTTCTAGAAACTAGGAATAATTTTAGCAACTGTTTAATTCATTTTGCATCTATAAATGTAATTTCCGCAGTACCATCTGCACAACCACATATCATCACACTCCCACCTCCATACTTCACAGACAGGGCTATGCTTTCACTGTGTTGGTATTAGCAACATTCACACTGCATAAGCAAGATTAACGATGAAATAAATAAGCAGCCTAAAAGGAAATAAGAAAAGCAATTAAGGAGTATGAAAGGAATGGTGTAAACACTTTTCTTCCCAGAAATTAACTAAATGTTTGGGGAAAAATTTGAAGTCATACAATATAAGTGTTCGTCTTTTACTGTAATACCATTGATATCTGTATAAAGGATGTAAGCCTAATTGGCATGATGCGATTGGTGAAATTAGAAAAAAAATATTCCTTTCATTCATTTTTTTAACCACTTAGTCCAAATTAAAGGTCGCAGGGAAGCTGGAGCAGATCCAAGTAATCAAATGTCAATAAAATGTTTCTATGGAACTAAATACAACTTTGAAGCCTTGAGACTTCTGGAAAAGTGAGACTTATGAGAAGCAGAGCAAACATACCATTTGTGCATCGTTGAAGCCCTGCGTTAGTTTTGGCAGCAAGATTTTCTCCAGAGTTCCTTCTGCCAGCTGATGGCTGCTGTTGCTGCCCCACACATACACCATAACGGCATCACTCTCAGTGGCAGCGTTCGCTGCATCGGTGCTGCACGAGCACAGGCAGTAAGATGCCAAATTACATACCTGTTAAAGGAAAAGAGGATATTATTTTTTAAAAACTAAACAGTAAAGTGTTAGAGGTCTTCATGTTGTCAATATGTAAATATGCTGCCTTTTACCTCTTCAAACAAGCAGAGAGCCGCCTGAGAGAGTCGACAAAGTCCTTCTGTGTCCTTTGTAAGCACCTGAGTGTTGACAGCATCCCCACGGAAACCCTATGAAAAAATCATTCATTTTAATCCTCCAGCACAGGATGTGTTTGCTGTGAAGAGAGACTTAGTCTACGGAAATTTTATGTGGTTTTGGATTTAAAGCAAAGCTATTGATTGTATATTATCACCGCTATTTCAGGCATTTGTTATTTTTACGACAGGAGTATTAAAAAAAAAAAAAAAAAAAACAGTTTCTTTTCACAGAGACAGACATATGACTGCATGATCAAGCAGGAAATGAAGTCAAGGCAGGAAAGGACAAACCAACTCAGCTCTATGTGGGTGTATTAGTTAGCAGCTGGTTGTGGTCCAATTATTCTTTTCATCAAAAACAAATCGAGATCTAGAGTATTCTTCAAAGCTGTGTCATCCTTCAGATGGGTTTTTTTCAGCTCTTATGTCGGTTATATCCAGTAAAATCAAATTGCATTATGAGAAGTAGTACACTTTGACATCTGCACATGAAAAACTACAAATAAAACATTTAGTAAATGCTTGCAACACTCAATTCTACTTGTCATTTGTATGGAAATATTGCAAAGCTGATTAGGATGACTCAATTCACATATCAGGGCAGGAAGACTGGCTCAGTCTTAATCCTCATTTGCAGACTTATGCATCTCTCCAAGCTTCAAATGAATGTCTTTGTATAGTACAGGAGTTTTGGCACTCCTGATCAAAACCTCTGCCACTGTGATAGTTGAGTGAGAAAAGAATGAACTGATCACAAATAGACACTAATTTAATGATAAGACTTTGTTTTCAACATACTTAGCAACATTTTTGGAATACATTTATTTAGGATTTTAGTATTGTATCTTTTTAAAGGGTGGGGGGAAAAAGGAATGGATCCCCATTCAAAAGTTTGGCCTTCAGAGTAAAAGAATGCAAGTTTCTGAATGAACACCTGACCAGGTACTCTGCATCTAGGTGATAATTCAAGTATGTGATGGTCAGAACTTTTTTAGAAGGAAAACGGCAGAAAATGGACCTTTTTGACGAGTGATCTCATAATAAAGTTACCATACAAAGATGGATGAAATGACCACTGTTTTCATTATTAATATCTTTATGGAAAAAAAAATAAAAGAAATGCTTGTAATCTAAAATTATGTTCTGTAAAGGTCAAACAGATATTTGTAATGTATTACAGGAAGCAAGAAGATAAGTATCTCAAATTAACACAGAAAGCATTCAATAGATACCACTAATAGTCTGTAATGTATACAGTGGTGCATCATAATGACTAATGGAAAAGAAGATTACGTCAAATATAATAAGTGTGAATACAAAGAGCAGGTAACATACCGAATATTGCCTCATTTGGAGGAGTGTTTGCTGAATGACATCAAAACCAACACCAGCTGACTGCTGGGAGCTTATTGAAGAGGAGGAAGACGGAATGCAGGTGGGGGAGGACATGGAAGCAGCTAAGGCTACCTCCACCCACTCCAGCAGAAACTTCAGAGAGCCTCTCTGCATGGCCAGCCCCAGTAGCAACTCCAGTGCTAGTCTCCGTCCAGTCGGGTCTGCACCACCACTCCCACTGCTCACTGAAGTCTTCTTTAAGAAGTCAGCCACTTGTGCCAGGCAGTCCAAACCCACTGATGGGATCTTATTCTCATTAGCAAGAGAAAGTGGAGGCAGTGAAGCCAGGACGGAGGACGCTGTGGCAAGTACATCGTTACAAAGCACTGACTCTGGATGCACAGAAGCTGCATATCTCCAGTTCTGCTGCAATAATGAGAAGAGCAGACTCAAACCCGTCCTCACACCCATTTCTATCAGAACATCTGTACCTGACTTGATTTTGCATGCTCCTCCCGACAGGCAAGGTTCTGAGGCCAGCTCAATTTGCCCACTCTCGGCCCCACTGTCTGTGGACTGAGATGGCAGCTGCATGCGGAATTTGTCATGGTACTTGCTGTGAAGTGCGTAATAGATCCTTTGTAGAACTACTAGCCTGTGGTGGAGCCCTAGTGTGTAGGATGTTTGCGTCAGCATACGGTGAGCCAGCCATCGTTGACTATGGAGCAGGGATGATAGGTACTCTTCCTTCTCCACTGATGCGCTGGAATCACACTCAAAGTCTGGCAGCCGTGGGCCGACAAGTTCTTGAACAGGCTGAGCCAGAGTCACCACTTCCTTGTTGTAAAGGAGCTTATTGTAGAGCACAGCAGCACCATGTCTCCTGGCTGTCTGTACACCGTCTTCTGCAGCCCAGGAGCTATTGAAGTGCTCCTGCCACTTCAGCAACACATGGGTTTGACAAGGCACCATGTCTGTGCATTATCTAGACTCTAAATTATACCTGAAAAACAAAGGGGAAGAGAATTAAAGGAAGGTTTCGCTTGAATTGGCAGATTCATAAAAATTCACACTCAATCATTCACACTTGATTGACTTGATAACTAACATTTGCTGATGAAAGATCATGTTGTGTTTTCTTGCTAAGTAAATTCAGTGTGAAGGTGTCAGGTTTCTCTTTTGTCTTGGCAATTTACCAGCTTACAGTAGGTTACATCCAGGCTAATGCCACAGGCCCAGTGGGTATCTATTAAATAGGTCACCTCACCCCTTGATAACAGCTAGCACACCCACACTAATGAGAAGAATTATGTCTCCCAAGGTATTATGCTACTGCATAATGGGATGTAGATGCAATGTATCGTTTATCATGACTTAATTCATTTACATTTTGTTCTTAGTCTGCATCTCACACAACCCTGATTCCAATGTCACCCAATGTTCCAATTAAATTGGGACATTGGGTAAAACGTAAAATAAACAGAGTACATTGATTTGAAAATACTTTTTAACCTGCATTCATTTAAATATACTACAAATACAAGCCATTTTATTTTCAAAATGATGAACTTTTTTTTTTTTTGCAAATATTGACTGTGTTAAATCACCTTTCCTTTCAACAATACTTAATAAGTGTTTGGAAACTGAGGACACTGAGGACAATTGTTGAAGCTTTGTAGATGGATTGCTGTCCCATTCTTGTTTGTTGTGCAAATTCAGTTTCTCAACAGTCCAGGCTCTTTGTTATCGTATGTTGTGTTTCATAATGTGTCAAACATTTTTAATGTGTTTCAGTGTGTGACAGGTCTGGACTCTCGGAAAGCCAGTGTAGTACATGCACTCTTTACTATAAAGCCACGCTGTTGTAACACCTGTAGTGTGTGGCTTGGCATTTTCTTACTGAAATAAGCAGAGATGTCCCTGAAATTGGAAAAAAAAAAAAAAAAAAGCTTGGATAGCAGCATATGTTGCTGTGAAACTCATATGTACCTCTCAGCATTATTGGATGTGCAAGTTATGTAACGTGCACTTGCATATGTAGCGGCAAACTGTGTTAACCGACAATGGTTTTCTGGAATGTTGCTATGCCTATGTGTTAATATCTTTTACGCGGTTACATCAGTTTTAAATGCAGTGCTGCCTGAGGAATCAAAGGTTACAGGAATTCAATGTTCATTTTCAGTCTTCAGCCCTCTGGGGTTGTAGTTTATCACCTGTGATCTCATCCAGTCCCAAGTGTTCGGTTTGCAGTTAGTGCTGCTTAGTTATCAAACAGAGCTTACAAAAAGCCGGCACAATGTTTATAATTTGCAAAAACGTTTTTTTTTTAACTAAGCTGGAAGAAGAAGAAGAAGATCCTGACGTAATCTATGGGGGTGTTGCTAAAACACTATAAAATATATTGGGTTATTTGTTACAATCACAAGACTTGGGGTGGTAGTGGCTCAGTAGGTGGAGAAGGTTGTCTAATGACCCAAATGACCTGCTCCACCAATCAATCTGTTGTTGTGTCCTTGGCAAGACACTTAACCCTCTTTGCCTCCAGTGTTTGCATCATTGGTGTATGAATGTAAATGAATGTTTAGTGGAGGTCAAAGAGGCCACATTTCCATCAGTGTTTCCAGGGGCAGCTATGGCTACATATGTAGCTTACCATCACCAGTGTGAATGAAAATATATTCAATGTAAAGCATATTCGGTGCCTTGAAAAGTGCTATATAAATCTAATTCTTTATTACAATTATTTAGCAAAGCTGGATTAGGATAAAAGATGTTTGCAATCTTCAATTTGACCACTACATGTCATTAATTGCTACAACATGTTCCTTTGAACAACAGTGTAATATTGTAATCGCAATCAGGAATTACAAGTAAGTTAAAGGGGAAGCTAGACTATTACCCTTTTTTTTAATAATAAATTATTAGATTTGTCAAAAATTGTGCATCTTATATGGAAAGAGCTAATAATGCCATTCCAATATGCAGGTCAGCAATTATTGAATAATAGGAACATCTGTGTCAGGGTTTTGTTTATGGTTTGTGTATTTGCTCCTGAGGTAATTTGTTTTTCCTTTTTTTTTCCCCTCTTTGTTTTAGGCTGTGCAGCAGCCCTGGGCGTGTCAGCACACCTGCATCTCATCATCGCTCCCTCCAGTACTTAAGGAGGGCTGCCTCTCTCAGTCTTTGCCAGATGGTCGTCAGTGGTGCACAGCTCTTGGGTGTGTGTGGCTGCCCAGGACTGCTGCCTGCATTGCTCCTGAGTTAGAATTTATTATTTTTCCCTAGTGTTTTTGTGAAGTTGCTCACTTTTTTTATTTTTTTTTGGAGCAATTAAAAGAATTATTGCCCCCCTGTAAACCTTCTGTGGTTGTGTCTCTGTCTGGCATTTTGGGTCTGGTTCCGGCAAACATGACAGAACCATCTGGCCAAGAAGACCCCGCCAGTCCAGAGACATTACGACAAGCGTTGGCTGCACAAGGTGCGCTTGTGGGCCAACATGACCAGTCCCTCCATCAAATTATGGCTTCCTTACAGACTTTGGGTTCCAGTGTATCTGCTTTAAGCCAAGAGCTAAGGACGGTCGCTAGTCACGTGTCGGCCTTTGTGACTCCACCGGCAGACACCGCCACTCCTGTGTCTGTCCCAGTGATCCATCCACGGGAGCCCCATATTCCCACACCTGAGAGGTATGATGGTGAACTAGGCTCTTGTGGTCGATTCCTTCTCCAGTGCTCTCTTGTCTTCAATCTTCAGCCAACCACCTATACAACCGACCAAGCTAAGGTCGCCTTTGTAGTCAGTCTACTGACCGGGCGGGCTGCCAATTGGGCCACTGCAATATGGGATCATAATCCAGCGCTTCGCTCATCATTTGATCTCTTCACCTCTGAGATGAAGAGAGCATTCGACCGTCCTATTCGTGGACGAGAGGCTGCCAGTCAACTTCTTTCGCTAAAACAGGGTGCCAGGTCAGTAGCGGATTTTTCTATTGACTTCTTAACTCTGGCAGCAGAGAGCGGATGGGAGGAGACTGCTCTTCAGGATGTTTTTTTGGGGAGTCTAAATGATTCAATCCGTGATGAACTAGTTCTCCGTGACGAATGTGGCTCTTTGCAAGCTCTCATGCAGTTGGCCACCAAGATGGATAACCGCCTCAGGGAGAGGCGGCGGGAACGTGGTGCTCGCTCTGGCCCTCCTCCTTCCCGACAACCAGCTCTTCTACCTACAGCTGCCGTGGGATCATCCCCAACGCTACCAGGTTCAGCTCCATCTCCGGCTTGGCTTGATGAGCCCATGCAGCTGGGTCGAACTGGGCTCACCCCTGCTGAGCGAGAGAGGAGATTCCGACAGAGACTCTGCTTCTACTGTGGTCAACCTGGTCACCTACTGCCGAACTGTCCCTTGCGGTCAAAAGATTAGACCCATTCGAGGTAAGAGGAGTCCGAATGGGTCATATCTCAAATCCTCCTCTAGTCTACAGTCACCGTACCCAGTTAACCTCTGTTTTATTAGTTGGTCAAGCTTCAATACCTTTTTCACCTTTTATTGACTCTGGGGCAGATGAAAATTTCATTGATGAATCCATTGTTAAAAAGCATTCCATTCCTTTGGTGCAGCTCTCTGAGACCCGAACCATTTATGCAGTTGATGGCAGAGTTCTGGCTAGGGTAACTCATCAGACCCAGCCAGTAACCCTGTTAACCTCAGGTAATCACCGAGAGGAGATCCAATTCTTGGTCATTCATTCTCCCCACTCCCCTCTCATCCTTGGTCTCCCTTGGTTAAAGACACATAATCCCCATTTGGACTGGTCAAAGGGTACTATAATTTGTTGGAGTACATTCTGCCATGTACATTGTCTGAAGTCTGCTTTATCTCCCCAGGGTGTTCTAATGCCTAAGGTGCCTGATCCACCAGACCTCTCCTCCGTGCCTGCTATTTACCATGACCTTGCTACTGTTTTCAGCAAGGAACGAGCACTATCCTTACCCCCCCATCGTCCATACGATTGTAAGATTGATATTTTGCCTGGAGCCAAGCTACCCTCCAGCAGACTTTATAACCTCTCTCGTACTGAAAGAGAGGCTATGGAGACATACATAAAGGACTCCCTGTCAGCTGGAATCATACGCCCATCTTCCTCTCCTGTTGGTGCGGGTTTCTTTTTTGTGGGTAAGAAGGACGGCACTCTTCGTCCATGTATCGATTACAGGGGTTTGAATGAGATCACAGTCAAGAATAAATATCCTCTGCCACTGCTTGATTCTGCCTTCCATTTTCTTCACCAAGCCTCCCAGTTTACTAAACTGGATTTGAGAAATGCCTACCACCTGGTCAGGATCAAAGAAGGAGACGAGTGGAAAACTGCCTTTAACACCCCACTAGGTCATTTTGAATACCTTGTTATGCCATTTGGCTTGACAAATGCTCCTGCGGTTTTCCAGGCCCTTGTTAATGACATTTTACGGGACATGCTGAACAGATTTGTTTTTGTGTATCTTGATGACATCCTCATCTTCTCCCAATCACTAGAGGAACATCAGAGTCACGTCAGACTTGTGCTCCAGCGCCTCCTAGAAAATGGCCTCTTTGTGAAGGCGGAGAAATGCGAATTTCATTCAAAGTCTGTGAGTTTTCTTGGTTTCATTATACAAGAGGGCGAGATGGTTCCTGATCCTGCCAAGATCAGAGCTGTGGTGGAATGGCCAGTCCCTGAGTCCAGGAAGCAACTTCAGAGGTTCCTTGGATTTGCCAATTTTTACAGACGCTTCATCAGAGACTACAGTAAGGTGGCTGCACCTCTCACTCAACTCACTTCAACACTGCAGAGATTCAAATGGACACCCGAGGCAGACAAGGCTTTTATTACGCTAAAGACATTATTTACCAATGCTCCAGTCCTCACTCACCCGGACCCCACCAAACAATACATCGTTGAGGTTGATGCCTCTGATTCAGGAGTAGGAGCAGTGTTATCACAAAGGTCGGCTCAAGATGACAGAATACACCCTTGTGCCTACTTTTCACGTCGTTTGTCACCTGCAGAACGCAACTATGACGTTGGGAACCGCGAACTGCTAGCAGTGGTATTGGCATTGGGGGAGTGGCGTCACTGGCTGGAGGGAGCGGAGCACCCATTTATCGTCTGGACTGACCATAAGAATCTCTCTTACCTCCGGTCAGCCAAGAGGTTAAACCCCCGACAAGCCAGGTGGTCCTTGTTTCTTGACAGATTCAACTTTACTCTTACCTACAGACCTGGATCCAGAAATGTGAAGCCGGATGCACTCTCTCGTCAATCAGAAGATGAACCAACCAGCACCCCATCAGAGACAATACTTCCTCCTTCCTGTGTTTTGGGTGCTGTCCTATGGGAGGTGGAACAAAGGATTCAGGAAGCTCTTCAGGTACAACCTCCACCTGACAATGTCCCTGATAACCGCTTGTTTGTTCCAACTCCTCTCAGATCCCAAGTCCTGCAATGGGCTCATTGCTCTGAAATCGCCTGTCACCCTGGAATTCACCGGACTCTGGAGCTCCTCCGTCAGCGTTTTTGGTGGCCATCCATCTGTAAGGACACTCATGAGTTTGTTTCAGCTTGTACAACCTGTGCCAGAGGAAAGACTTCCAATCAGTCACCTGCGGGTCCGCTCCATCCGCTCCCTATACCTCATCGTCCTTGGTCCCACATTGCAGTGGATTTTGTCACAGGTCTTCCTGTATCTCAAGGACACTCTACAATCCTCACCATTGTTGACCGTTTTTCCAAGGGGGTGCATTACGTCCCCTTACCCAAACTGCCTTCGGCCTTTGAAACAGCAGAGTTATTGGTCACCCACGTATTCCGTCTCCATGGTATCCCTACAGATATTGTCTCTGATCGTGGTCCCCAGTTTTCATCTCAGGTCTGGCGAGCATTCTGTAGGGCATTGGGGGCAACAGCCAGTCTCTCTTCTGGATATCATCCTCAATCCAATGGCCAGACAGAGCGGGCCAATCAGAGCCTTGAGACAGCCCTTCGATGTGTTTGTGCCCGACATCCTGCCTCCTGGTCCCAGCATCTTCCCTGGATTGAATATGCCCACAACTCCTTCTCCTCCTCTGCTACTGGTATGTCACCATTCATGTGCATGTTTGGGTTCCAGCCTCCGCTTTTCCCTTCACAAGAACTGGAGGTGGCAGTCCCGTCTGTCCAGGAGCACGTCCAACGCTGTCGGCGAGTGTGGCAACAGGCACGGGATGCCCTGTTAAGGACAAACACCAGGTACAAACGCTTGGCTGACCGTCATCGTGCCCCCACACCAGTGTATCGGCCAGGTCAGAAGGTTTGGTTATCATCCAAGGATCTTCCCCTCCAAGTTGAGTCTCGTAAACTGGCTCCCCGTTATATTGGTCCCTTTGAAGTGGACAGGGTTGTTAATCCTTCCGCTGTACGTCTCAAGCTTCCCCGTTCTTTGTCTGTGCACCCCACTTTTCATGTATCCTTGCTGAAACCTGTTTCTTCATGTCCTCTGAGCCCTCCGGCCGTTCCCCCTCCACCCCCCCGGGTTGTTGATGGTCACCCTGCTTTTACTGTTGACAGGGTTTTGGATGTGCGTCGTCGTGGGCGGGGCCTTCAGTACCTGGTTGACTGGGCGGGCTATGGTCCGGAGGAGAGGTCTTGGATCCCGCGGCGTTTCATTTTGGACCCTGGGCTTTTGAGGGTTTTTTATAGGGATCGCCCGGGTGCGCCTGGTGCTCCGCCAGGTGGCGGTTCTTGAGGGGGGGGTACTGTCAGGGTTTTGTTTATGGTTTGTGTATTTGCTCCTGAGGTAATTTGTTTTTCCTTTTTTTTTCCCCTCTTTGTTTTAGGCTGTGCAGCAGCCCTGGGCGTGTCAGCACACCTGCATCTCATCATCGCTCCCTCCAGTACTTAAGGAGGGCTGCCTCTCTCAGTCTTTGCCAGATGGTCGTCAGTGGTGCACAGCTCTTGGGTGTGTGTGGCTGCCCAGGACTGCTGCCTGCATTGCTCCTGAGTTAGAATTTATTATTTTTCCCTAGTGTTTTTGTGAAGTTGCTCACTTTTTTTATTTTTTTTTGAGCAATTAAAAGAATTATTGCCCCCCTGTAAACCTTCTGTGGTTGTGTCTCTGTCTGGCATTTTGGGTCTGGTTCCGGCAAACATGACAATCTGATTAATAACACTCTGATGGTATATTAGTTAAAGCATATACACAACAAAAAAACTTCTGAACCATATTGTACAGTAGCTTCAACTTCTCTCAGGGCTGTGTTAGAAATATATTCATAATGATCTGCTGAAATATGCCTTTGTTCTAAATATATTTCTAGTTCCTATAGTATTATTAACCCAATTTGCTAATGTTTCATTCTAACAGTTTGCAAACTAGGTTAATAACTAAAAAAAAAAAAAAAAAAAAAAAAAAACATAAAATCAAAGATAACCACTGAAAATAATAAAAAATAACTCAAGAGTATAAAGGACTGGTTCATGGTTGACTCGTGTTTGCTATAATTAAAACAAAACATGAAGCGCTATTTCTAAGAGAATGCTATTTACATGCTGCGAAAAATGTGAGCATGCCAGTTTGATCATAGACCAAAGTAACAGAGCGTCATCTCTCTCACTCTCTTGCTTGCCATGCCTAAGGCTTGTGGGGCTATATGGTTTCCACTGGACCAAAAATAACAGCAAGCATTGATATAGTAGTGGGTTCAACAGTCAGGCAATCACCAGCAAGAAAAACACAAGAAATTAAAGGTCCACACATGGCTGACAACCTCACTCTTTCTCTGTTAAATTTCTTTCCAATTTGACTCATACATTCTTTATACTTCTAAACATCTGTCTTCAGACTTAATGTAGTCAATATCACTTCATCCAGAATATTTAGACTTTATACAGGCAAAAGCATGTTCATTAATACAAAAAAAATCAGCTACTAATATTTAGTAAAGCTACACTCATAACTGATATAAAAGAAATATATATATCAGAAGAAATGTCAATTGTGTTTATATAAATTGGGCATATCATTGGTACTGATTAATCAAATCATGAGCTGCAGTAAGAATCAGAATCAGCTTTATTTTTCATGAGCCAGCGTATGGCATCCATAACAGAATTAAGTACCATTCTGGCACATTGACACTTTAACACTATATGTTTCCTTTTCCTTCATATTACTAATTGTTTCTGTAAAGAAATTAAAAATAATTAACTGTTTAATGTTGCAGGTCTTTATACTGTTTTGTTCAATGGTCTCCCAGAAAATATGAAAAGATGCTCAATTTCAAGCACAATAGAAACCCAAATAGTAACTCTGTTCCTCGCGTGGGATCATTTCCTGATGAGACTGTATTTGGATACGCTGATAAGGCCTCTTTCAACAACGGACCAATGACAGATGAGATTATTCTGGTTCCTGCTTGCACCTAAATGCCCACTTCTCTTTGGCCCTAAAAGTGGACATCCCCACAGACTGACTGACCTCAGGCCAGTTGGAAGAGACAGGGATGTAACGCCATCCAGGATGAGCTGGAGGAAGTTACTGGGCTAATTAAGGGACGTTTGGCTACTGTTGCCAGGACAACCACGTTCACATAAGCGGGGATGGCCGTAAATAAGAAAATTTAAAAAAAACAAAACAAAAAACAATGGACAGATTATATCAAATCATGTAAGTTTCATTTTTGTGTGCCTGGCAAAAATATTGTTGTTGTTGTTGTTTTTTTTTAATTTAAAAAAAAAAATTGAAGAAAAGGAAGAAAAAAAAGAGGACAGTGGACAAACTAATTTTCGAGCCAATGACATGATGTCAGGCAATGAGCCTCCAGACTAATGACCAGCCAGATAAGTAATTTAATTAATTTACGACATCTTTAAACGAGGCGACTGTACCTGCTCTCTTACTTTGCATCGGTTGTCAGAATTCGTAACATTAACATTGCATGGCTGCCATATATTTCTTGGCACTAGCTTGATGGTCACACCAGCATGAACGATTTAATATGTGGATCTGAAAGCCGACTGCGCCATGTCATTCCCAGCCACCGGTATTATTATGCATTTGCAGTGACAGCTGAGCTAACACTGGCTGCAGTGCAGTTGCTAGTTTGCTCCATGGCTGTCAAACCCGACCAAGCCCCTCCGCTTTGACAGCTCTCGGCTTAAATAGCTTCATGCCCCGTTAACATCGTATAAGTTACATATTTACTGGACTGTCATAAAATTTAGAAAGGCCACAGGCATGAAAGTTACCTTGACAGGAAAGCTCCGCAGATGTATGGTTTGCGTTACCTGTCCCGTCCCAGTGAGGTCTCCCTTGGACACAAATATCATGTCAGCTTTCTCCTCCTTCTGCTTCCCTTTCTTCTTCGTTGGTGCTGGAGACACGGAAGGCTACCAATGTGGGAGTACCCCTTGAGCGTCACCCTGTGTGTCGGAGTGATCATCTTTATCGTTTTAACTTTCCTCCTATTATTGAACGACATGCAGTATTTACAACAAAAGACAGTAAAAAGAAAAATCTCTATTTTCTATAGCTGTCTCGGTCTGTCAAGAGCAGAAAATGGGAGGGAGGATATTCCTTACAGCAAAGGAAAAATGATGATCTACTTGACAAGTAGGAAAAACATTATAATAGCCTTACAGCACATAGTTTCAGGAATATGTCGGGCAACTGTGGCTATTTGACCCAAACAAACTCATAAGAGTATCATCTTAAAAGAACTGATGAATTTTCACAGTTGGCTACATACATTTTAAATATTTTAGATAGGATTTTGTTAATATGGTAGGTTGCAGATACGATTGTACAGTGAGTTGTACAATGGAATGAGAAGTTTATATGATCCTATTGAAGCATGGTTTAAAAGGAATGTTGGACTTTCATTGCTTAAATTTCTTTAAATTTGTATTTATTCATACTTTTGTCAGATTAAAGTGATTTCGTTGACTATTTTCTTTCATTGATAGATATATATATATATATATATATATATATATATATATATATATATATATATATATATATATATATATATATATATATATATATATATATATATATATATATAAATGTATATATATATATATAATATGTATATATACATATGTATATATACATATGTATATATAAACATATGTATATATAAACATATATATATATATATATATATATATATATATATATATATATATATATATACATATATATATATATATATATATATATATATATATATATATATATATATATATATATATATATATATATATATATATATATATATATATATATAACTATTCTTGCATTATTGTAGCCTATTCATTCAGAAATTTCAGGATTAATACAGTTAATTTTGTGCACCCTATAGGGTACATATATGCATATATGCAGTGGTGCAGTGTCTTGTCCAGCAAGGGATCTGTTCACAGCTGCTCAAGTCACGACAAACCTGATGCTATTGTAAGTTGGGAGAGGGAGGTCCTTCCCTCAGACGAAAACAAACCAAAGATAACTTATGACATGAGGTCACACAAACTTCAGTTCCTGGATGGCAGACCAGAGTCATTCCCACTTCCAAGCCGGATTTCTAAAAGGGGGACTGACTGACAAAAAAAGACTGCACCGGAATGAGGAAATTGACGAAGCAAACCATGTGCAAAACAAAGTTGCTCAGTGCTGATAACTACAGAGCCTGATGAACCGCAGGTCAGTCCTGTCAAGTCCTACTGGAGATCGCTCGTGTCTCACTGCAAGAGACCGCACACACCAAGGACGGCATCCTTTCTTCCAGCAGCTCTCGGCAAATTCCCTGCATCAAGTGATGTCTCTTCTGCTCCTCGCGGTGCTGTCCTCACTTCTAGTGCGCGATGCTGAGGCTTGGAGCGCTAATGCAAAGTATGCTGTGAACTGCCCAGACAGATGTAACGCGGAGCGCTGCGGCGGGACGCAGCGGTGCACAAGGACGGTCCTGGATGACTGCGGCTGTTGCCAGGTGTGCGCAGCAGGCAGGGGCGAACACTGCTACCGCACTGTGTCGGGGATGCATGGGGTGAAGTGCGGTCCTGGGTTATTCTGCGAGTTCTACAAGGATGAAGACGACTATGGTGACGAATATGGGATCTGCAAAGGTATGCGCACATTAGATGACTTGCTCTCACTGTGTGCTGCGTTTTGAATACAGTGATGCTTTCTTGCATCAGTCTCAACATTTCTTTATTTTATAACAGCTATTTTGCTTATAGATTGCTTTGTTAAGTGGTTAATAACCAACCTACCCATTGCTTATCGATTCCCGTTTGCAGATCTGGTTCAAATGTTGAATTGAAGATCAGCCTTTTATCCTTAGAGACATGGGAATTTAGACACTGAAGCGTCAATGTTGCTGCATGGTCCTCCTGCATTTTTTTTCCCTTTCCAGTTGCTAAATGACAAAGTTTTTTTCTTTCTTTACAGACTGCCCATACGGAACCTATGGGGTAGAGTGTCGTAAGGCATGCAACTGCAGAGGGGGCATCTGTGACAGAGAGACTGGAGCTTGCCTCAACCTTTCATTCTTTGCCAAAATCGCCAGCAAACTCAAGACTGAACCACAAACAGGTGAAAAAGAATCACTTCAGTTAATTGTAGGAAATTCTCAGAAGGCTGGGAAGAAAAGACCTCTTTTGAATATGGTTAATGAACATTTCTCTTGTTTTGTCAGGAGGCGAGGTGGGATCAGGAGAGGTTAACTCTGCACAGAGCACTGACCAGCGCACAGGCAGATCTCCTGCTCCAAAGAAGCTCAATCCTCGCTGACAACTGCTGACAAAAAGGTGTTCAGTGTAAATGTAGCATTAACTTATAAATGGACCGAAAACTATATTTTACTATGGTAGACAATAAAAAAGGGCGTGGGGGGGTCACTTTTTTTTTTTAAACAGCTATTGGCATTTTTCTTTGGTTCATTTGGTCCTTGTTCAGAACCATCATTTTTTCTATAAACATGTAGCTTAGATGTTATTATGTTAAAGTGTTATTTTATTTCCAAACAGTTCCAGTTTGGTTTTGTCTTTATGTGCCTTCATATTGTGCTGAATGAGATTAAATAAAAAAGACCTTAAGTTTATCAGGCATTGACTCCTTTTAATTCCAAATGATGATCTTTTTGTACTGCACATGTAAACAGCCAACATGGACAATGCAGACTATATGTATAACACACTAGCTGTTGTAGACAATGTTCTTGCAATAAAACACATTTATCACTGAATTTATTATTTGATCGCTTAATATTTCCATAAACTGACATAAAAAACTGAGTTGTTTTAACAGTCATTGCTTTGTAATGGTTATAAGTTAAGCAACAGTTACGAATGGCATCTATTGTATTGACTTTAATAATAATTATCTACTTACTTTCACAGTGACTGCATTTAGCAGTATTTAATGATAAACAAGGATATCTGACTTGAATCTGGTATTTTTCTTAATTGACTGTCTTCATATATTCATCATTATTGTCATTTCAATGTTAAAAAATAAAGAAAACAATTGCAAAAAAAAGTCAGTTTGTATTGTACAAATCCCGACAACATAATAACCTTAATTCTTAGAGTATTTTTTGAGCTTTCATGCACCAGCTTTTTTTTTTGTTTGTTTGTTTTTTTTTCTCAGACAGGCAAATGTACATGATTGTTTATCTTTTGAGAAGAAGGAATTCCTGCCTTGTCTTGATACCCATAAGAAAATGACGATACACCGATAACACAGCTGAGACTTTTTTAGGGATCCTTCACCCTCACATTGTGGAATGCTCTATTTTTAAAGGGCTCTCCAAATAGGAAAATATTTTTCCATGCAGAATAACCACTTATTAGTGGGAAAATACTTAAGAAGAGCTGAAGAGTCCAGATATATGATGTGTCTTAAGATGATTTAGCTATGAATTAGTGCAGCACAAATAAATCTTAATTGAAGTGAATATAAAATCACATTTGGAGAGGGTTTGAAGTAAAGTTTCTCTCTGTAGCTACCTGGGAAACTACACCAAAATACTGGACTTGCATCAGTCAAGGTGAGAAAAATAGTCAAATAGTTTATATTTCTGAATATTTTCATAAAGTTTGAAGGTTTTTCTTTAAGATGTTTGCAAATTATTTTGAACTGTATTCAGGTTAAAAACCTAATATTAACAATTTGGACCATGTCAGTATTGTTTTGATTTGATAAATGGAAAGAACCTCGACTTATAATATGTTTAAATAGATTTCTGTTCTTATAATGAGACCAGAGGTGTCATGATTTTAGATTTATAGATGAATTCATAATAGATTTTTGGAAGGTTATGATGGCATTTATAAATAATATCTATAAAACAGCATTGTTGGAGTTTTGAAATTAAAATTTTAAATGAATTACATACCTCATGTGATCAAATTGGACAGGTCAAGATATTCACACAGTATAATATGTCTAGTGAACAGTTCAAGGTGATTTTAAAAAAACAAAACGTCTGTGACTAAATTTCTCAATAATTTTCCTCCAGCTAAAAATATCTCCTATTAAACTCACCTCTGACTCGTCCTGCTACAAAAATGTTTTCCAGTATTCAGCCTGTTTATTTCCTGTGCTTCCTGACACCTGTAAAAATGGCCCTTCTTCCTGTTGTTGTTGTGTCTGCCTGGGACAGGAATTTAAAAGCAAGGGTTTTTTTCTTTCTTTGTTTGTTTTTTTAAGTGACACTCCAAAAAGCTTGGAAGTGACACACAATTAAAGTTGCTTTCTGGCATCTAAGACTTAGAGGACACTAATTCACTGTTTGTTTTTTTGCCTAAATGAAAACTTGACATATCAATTTAAACAAGTCCTTGAGCAATAGCTTAAAGGGGTTTGATTGAAGGCAAAAAAAAAAAAAACAACAACAAAAAAAAAAAACCCCAGGAAAAAAACAGCGTTATCACAAATTAAATATCCAGAAAATTATTTGATCAAAATGGCATTGAAATGAATAAATCCCCCTTTCCCTCAAAGACTTTGTAAAATCAATATTAACAAACTGAAGCTGATAATGAGATTATAAAGAATTTTACAGAATGTCTGGTATTCCTATGTAAAATCACATTACACATTTAGAGTAAAGGTGCAAAAAATAAATTAATTAATTAATCTAACAAATAAATGTAAAGACTCTCATTTATATGTTAGAAACATATTAGTTTAATTCATGCATGCATTTTTTTTTTTTTTTTTTTTACTTTAAAGTGATATTATTATAATACAAAAAGGCTTCTTGTATTAACCCTGAAATCTCATTTCAGATCAGGTATGGGAAAATATAAACTAACTTTAGGTCATATTAAAATATATTTAAACCAACAATTGTTTGGATCACATCCAGTCTTGCATGTTAAATAAAATATTAAACTCAGTTTATGCAATTTATATTATTGGGTTTGGAAGGCTGGATTACACCCATCACCTCCATCCACCTCCACATTCAACTCCACAAGTTTAGATTAAAATGGATTTTGTACCAGATTTTTCAGAAATGTGATTTTGGTTTAGACTGCATTAGACTGGTTACTTTCATATCAAAGTAGCTGTGAACCAGTAAAACAACCTTTAAAGAATCATAAAATGATTTATTTAACTTGTGGATCAGAAATGTTTTATGTGAATTACACTGTCATATCTCTTTGTTTCTTTAGGGGTTTTTTTTTTTTTTTTGTTTGCTTCTTCTAAACTACGGCTGAGTAAAAGTACAAAATAGGAAACAATGAAAATATACTCATTATTGTACAGAAATGTTTTTAGACACACTATTTAAATGAAGAATTCTTAGTTTCTATCATTAAATGGTACCACTCCTCAATCCAAGGCCAAGGAGACACACACATAGACATACACGCTCAATGATGCAGACAGGTATGGGAGCAGGCTGTGAACAAGGACAGGACTGTTCCTAAGCGTTCAGGCTTGAGTGTTCCTCTCATTCCCCTGAGAACGGACAGGTCCCGCAACCAAACAAAGGACCCTGGAAAATAACAGGAAAGAGTTGGTGAGAAAAACCCTTCATCTGACTCCCTGAACACGTCACTGCCGCCTCTGCAGAAACAAAGGTGCGTGAATGGAGTAGTAAATAACACTGATTTACTGCTAATAGATGTTCTGGTATTTAGAATCTGGCCCTGCCTCAACAGGTTGTTTACTGTAGCCTGAAAGGGCTTATTGGAGACAACACATCAACACCGCAAACAAGGAAATTAAGAGATGTGATTGATTACATTGATTGCAAAATATCAAGACTAAGCCTAATGAGAAGTGATAAGAAGTGCGTCATGTTACGTTGATCTGTTCTTAGAATGGGAATTGAGTCAAGATGGATAAATTCCTTGGCTCCCTTTTTCTTCAGCTTCTCAGAAATGTTGTAAGAAGCAAAACAAAATGTTAAAGCCTTGACCTCGGTGACCTGACAAATTTCTGACCCTGGAAGGATGGCCTTTTTCCCCCCGATGGAGTGACGTAAGGAAGCAGCTTTATCGTCACACGTTAGAAATGTCTGGAGTTCATATTAGTAGCCAGTAGAAAAGTAAAATGTTCCAGAGTCTCCCCATGATATTATACATATTTTGAAAAAAAAAAAATCTTCTATATTGTTAAAAAGAATTGTGCAGAGTTGAAATAGATTATTATTAGAAACTGTGATGTAGTGACAATTAGGAACTCAAATGTATCTATAATAAATATGTTCTATTTTTGATTAAGTAACCTTATTTGATATTATAAATTAAACCCAATAAATAGGCTGGGATTGTGTACCTGAAGAAATCATTCCAAATTTTGGTAAATTTAAGAACACATTCACAGAAATGTCATTTTAACTTTTCTGCATCTGTGAAGGTTCATGTAGCAGGATGAACTTCTGTATAACCCTATAATATCCTGGTCTACCATGTGGTAGAGATAATTTTGCTGTGACTTTGATGAATAGCTTTTTAAAAAAAAAAAAAAAAAAAAAAAAAAGTGAAATAAACGTGCCTGAACCATCTCTACCAATTGGTTTGAAAATGTAAAACTCCAAAAAAGTGTTTGTTATCACACGACTGTTTCAAATTTCAACCATTTCACTGTTGTTACATCCATTCATTTCATAGAATATCTTAATTTAACTCAGAATCATTTCCATGCATTCGTGATTTCTCTCTGGGTAGCCTAGTTTCTTCCTACAGTCCAAAACAATGTGTGTTAAGTTAATTGGTGTTTCTAAATCCTTCATAGCAGGGATCCCCAATCCTGGTCCTCGAGGAACGGTGTCCTGCAGGCCTTCCAAGTGTCCTCACTGCACCACAAATCAATATGTATTTAGCAGATATGTGCAGAGCTTGTCTGAGTCTGAATCTGGTGTGTTCCAGCAGAAGCACTGGAGGGTCCTCAAGGACCAGGTTTGGGTCCCCTGTGTCATAGGAGTGAACATGTATGGCTGATACTAGCAGTTGGGAAAGTCTGTAGTCCCTCCATACTGGGGTATAAAAAACAGACATATGGATGAACTTACAGTGTTATTTACCCTGAG
This sequence comes from Telmatherina bonti, assembly GCF_933228915.1. Lineage (NCBI taxonomy): Eukaryota > Metazoa > Chordata > Actinopteri > Atheriniformes > Telmatherinidae > Telmatherina > Telmatherina bonti. The sequence continues at coordinate 15,898,351 of NC_136615.1, read as the reverse complement.
AAGAACTCTATATTTGTTTGACTCCAAAATAAGTTAATAATGTTTGCATATTGTTGCACACTTTTTTTGACATGACAAAAAAGATTAAATATCAGTTTAAAATTGATTCTCTATCTCTTGGATAAACATTATCCACCTTACCCAAAAAAGGCTACTGACAAGTGAGATACAGAGATAGACAGGCCTTTGAGTTACTCAGAAATGCTTAAAAGCAGTTGCAACATTTTATTAAAACCCAAAAATTTTAGAGAGGATGTAGAAGTTGGTGTATTCAGTGATATAGAGAAAAAGGGAGCTAAAAAGGAAATTCTGTTTGTGTTCAACTAACTAATTTCTTCCAATGAGACATTATTGGTATCAATGTGTGCCTGAGCAGCGTTAAAAACAAACATCCAGCTAACAGTTGTTAGAATCAACCAGCAGAGAGCACTCTTACATCACAAAGAAAATTAAAGCAGATGCTTTTGGAGGAGGAAAGCTTATCTCTAAGATAGGATCAATATTACATCCATATATAGAAATCTATTGATAATTCATGTATGTTAAAGTCAAGGTCAATTGAATTTGCAAGTGTAATACATTAGAATTTATATGTACATACATATAGGGCTTATGTTATATAGAGTTCATATAATTTCTAATGGAATTATTTATTCATTCAATCATTTAGAATTAAATCCAGAAATTAAAAGAAAACATTTGTAATTTATTAGTTATTGTAAACTGGCAATAGAAGTTACTATGGGCATCTAGTCTGATAGATGACCTGTCCAGGGTGTGCCATGTCTCTGGTCTGTTGGCAACTGGGACATTTTCCATCACTCCAGTTGCCCTAAGTTGAACAAAGCAGATATAGAATAAAATGAATGCAATTCTTCAGTGTGTTGATTATTAAACAGGAAAGAGTGGCTTAATCAGATTTGATGGAAAAGTCAACATATAAGTATGTTTTTTTCATGACTAAATCTAAGTGAGGTGAGTGTTTGTGTGTGTCAGTATGTACACCATTACCTTTTACAAGTTGTTTAGAAACACTCGTCAATGACAGCCTCGACAGGAGCTTTCAATAGTTTTCTTTCTTTCTTTCTTTCTTTCTTTCTAGTTACCTACTTTGCTATTAAACCAATAATAGCTAATATTGACCACGTGATGGCAGTAGAAACAACATTTCAACACAAACACATCAATCAATAGGCTAAACTGAGCAGTTTTACACAGAGGATACAATTCTCCACACAGAGCATTCATTTAAAAGCATGTATGTATCTGTCCTTGTTCTTTATAATTAACATGGACTGAAGTTTTTAGACATTTTTGTCTATACTCTCTAGATTTAAATCAATTAAAAAACTGCTGTTTTTTATGTAAACACAAACAACATATTTCATTATGCTCAGCTACTGCTTTCATATTGCAGCAAACATCACAAGTAAACATTTTTCAGAGACAAAAAAGTATTCTTTAAGCTGTAAATGTTACAGTAAATTATAAGAGTCTCATTCCTGCTTCTTATCTAAAGATTTTTATTATTTTTGCAGAAGTCGCTGTCCAGAACCTCTGACTGCGAGGCCGTGAGAACAGCAGCGTCATTGAGAAATATGTAATTCCCAAAGGCTTCCTCAGTGAAGATTCACCCATACTAATCCTATTAGCTGTCTAATAGATTAGGGCTTCCAGAGTCTCATGGGAGAAGATGTATTTCCGGTTTATTTACAGATGGCTACTTCTTACGTCACAGGGTCACAGTGTTTCATGTTCAGCATTCCTCGTCTTGCAAATATATTAAAACATGCAGGATGGCTGAGGACAGATGGTTCAGTCGATTGTTGTTTGTTCCTTATTTCAATGATTATAATGTACTCAAATAAATCAAATCTGCTTTTTTAATGGTGCTGTATGTAAAAGATTTTTTTTTTTATTCAAAGAGCAATTTACTTATCTAAATTAAATATATATATATATATATATATATATATATATATATATATATATATATATATATATATATATATATATATATATATATATATATATATATAATTGCTCTTTGAATTTAAAAAAATATCTTTTACATACATATAACAAAATCTGTATCATGTGTATCATGTGTATATATATATATATATAAACATTTTTGGAAGAAAAGTTTAACAATAAAAAAGACTGATGAGGGTTTTTTTTGCTATTTCTACTTTAATTATTGGAGGAACATTTTCTTAAAAAAAACCTCCTATACTAAACATAGCCATATCATGTTCCTGAATAAAAATCAGGGGATCATAAAACTTAACTTCATTTTGCCAGTTTCTTCGAATGATTAATCATGTACTTAATTAAAATTTATTATAATAATCTGTGACAGTTCTGCAGTTCAAAGTGCTTCCCTGATAATGTAATAGCTGACATAAACTAGAGCAAGTGTAAATTACAGAGTAAATTAGAAACAGGGTTACAATATATTCCAAAGGAAAATCATAAATCATAAATGAAAATGTCCCTGTAATAATATGATAGATATATGTCAACAGATCAGGATAAAAAATGATGTGAAGAATTATAAGAGAAAAGAAAAAAAAGAAAAAAGAATATGTTATAATACATCAATATAATACGTTTTAGAGGTTTTAGAGTTTCGCTATGGAACAACTAACCCACCATCCAGAGGACTTGAAGAAAGTGTGTAAATGTGTAAAAATGCCTCTATAAATTAATGCCACATGTTTGTGGAATACATGTAAACAGGTGCATGTTTGATATATTTGTTTGGTCCAAGATCTCTGTTGTGTAAACACAGAAACATTGCTGTATTTCACAACTACTTAACCCCACCCAACACCATCCACCAAACACACACACACACACACACACACACACACACACACACACACACACACACACTTCTTCATTAGCTCATCCAACCAGCTCCTTGGGGACTCTGCCACAATAATCACTTCACCAGCCAAATTTTCCTAATTCTTTTATATGCAAGTTTGTCAATAAACCAGCCCAATGGTTTAGTTTTGAGGAGGTAATTATTTCTGACATGCCAGCCACCCCCTACATGCACTGGAATTCCTTTCCCTTGAAATTAATGAGCACAATTTTCAAGCTCAGTGAATGGCTGCCACGTGCCCAGGACACGAAGATAGTACAAACGTGCTATCTGTGGCCTGTAGTGATCATTTGCAGTGTTACCACCATGTCTCAACAGTTTTATGGCCTTTATATTTTAACCTAATAAATGATTAAACAACAGAAACCAAAGACCCCTGTTTGAAGAATTTGTAATAACAAAGTAGTGAAGACACTCAGCTGAAGATGTATAAGAAAACCGATGTATATTGTAGTAAAATAACATTGTAGTGACTAAAACTGCCAGACCTCATACATCATGTGTTTTTTAATATTTTACACCTGAACCAGCATTGCATTGCATTGCAAGAGTAAGTCTATTATAAGAGACAAACATTTCTTTGATTTGATGTTTCTGTTTTCTTCAGATGCCTATGAATAAGGGATTTCAGTAAAACTTTTAATCATTTAATCATTTAAAATCATCAAGAAGTTGAGGATGAACGTAGCAGGAACATGGGGCTGCTTTAGGTTTCTCTGGTGATCTAAACGCTGAACATTGGAGGCTGGTTCTGAGCTGGCGACAATAACAACAGCAGGGGACCTGTACTACAGGGAAAACATGATTAACTGAGAGAGTACAAAAGCTATCAGACTTTAAAATTCTTGGCCTAAATGTTTTACTGACTGGGACAACAAGTGGTAAGGAAACCAGGGCAGACATGATGTGATGAGGTGAAGAGCTGAAGCTGTGCCAAGGAGGCTGCCAGGACCCTGCAAGGAGAGAGACAGACCCGGGAAAACACTGACACAGGCTAAAGGGAAAAAGGAAAACAAGTAGGAAAAGTGTTAGCTGGTAGCTTGCAGAAACTGACATAATGTCCTGGAACACACCAACGTGGAGCTACTTGGAAATCCAAACACTACATAATTAAAACCCATGAAGGAAAGACAATCCTATTTACAGCAAAACATGATGGAAGTCTAGAAAGCTGTAAGTCAGAATTTAGTCTTCTCTGGTGCAGGACGCACTGAATGTGTCAGATTTTTATAACTAAAGACATCAGAATATTGCCAAAATATTTTGGAGTAAAACGAGTTCACAGATTGTCAGAAAACCAGTTCAGCAGTAAGATACAAGAAACACACATCTGGTAAGAAATGATTACTTACTGATCAAATACAAGTTCTGCTCAACTCTGTAACATTAAAGGGGATTTTTTTTTTTTTTTTTTTTTTTTTTTAAACAATGCCAAACATTTTCTTTTGTAATGTTAAATATGAACAGATTTTCTTTTGATTTCTTTTTACCAAAAACATGCAGTGTTTCTTAGGGTATAGTTTATCTTATATGCATTATAACTTTTCTTGGGGATTTTTAAACTATTTTTTATTTCATTTTAGATAAAGTAAAGAAAAAAAATTTAAAGGTGTCATGACTGATCTCAGCAAACTACTACAAATGTTTTGTTTTTTTCTGTGTGGAGAAAAACTGACAAAGAATAGTTAAGTGTTGTCCCAAATATAACCCATATTACCAATATCTATGTGCATTTTGATACATTCAGAAATCTCTGCAACTAAAGTGGAAAATACTGTAGTTTTTCTCAAATAAGACTGAATTTTCTAGAGGGGAAAAAACTGCTACAGCATAGTAGAAAAGGAAATCATTTAGACCAGTCCCAAATAAACAAAAATGCACTTTCCGTGGCGTGTACACAGCTGGGTTTGCGCCGAAGTGAGGACAGGGAGAGACTAGATAAATGTTTGTTGAGCTGCATTCACGCATTTGTTTATGTCATGTTAAACTCACCTTGCATCTGGGGTTGCTTTCTCAGTGTGTGTGCTGGATAAGTCATGGATGATTTATGGGGGGGTAAAAAACAGGTTTTCATTCCTCATTATGAGCAACAGGAACAGAGACATCTCGACATTTGATACTTTTAGTAAATGGAGCACCATATGAGAGTTTAAAAGCTGCTACTTGTTTGTCTTTTATGTGGACTAAAAAAGAAAGTCCTCTACACAGCTGGTGTATGGTTCATTCCCAGCCCTCGTCTTGAGACTTCCTCAAACACACTTGCACCCCCCTCCCCTCTCTTTTCTCCTTCCTCCTCCTCCTTCTCTGTGCAACCACTGTACACACACAATCTTCTCAGACTAAGTGTGAGCGTCTCACCGTCAGGATGACTGGAGGAATAATAACTGCATAGACTGCAGTGTCGGGAGAGTGTGTGCGGATTTGTGTGTGTTTTGGGTGAGAGTGCACGTGGGTGTGCATGTGTCTGGGCGGACTCCAGCTGTAATGGTGGCCCATGTGTGTCTGCCCTGACCGCGACAGTCATCCTGTTCACAGCGGAGACTTTCTCAGCATGCAGATGGTGTGAGCAGTCAAGGGAAAAGTTTCTCGCAGCTCATCTGAGCCTCAGTTAACTCAATCCATTCTGCACACACTGAGCCGGTGTGGGAGGGGAGCAGCAGCAGCCACAGCAGCGACAGCAACTGAGCTGGACTCCAACTTGGTCTTTACTCAGCCTTGGATTTCTGTTGTTGACTCATCAGCTGCTGCTGGACTGGAGACAAGCATCACGTATTAGAGCTGAGGGAGCCAACAGGTCTCTTTGTTTGCCAGGTGAGTCTGCTGCTCTTGGAGGCTGTTTTGTCTCAATGTTGGTGGTTTTTGTTCCACAATTACATTCATAGAGCTCTCCATGTTTTGGGGTCTAGAAGGCAAACAGTTTGTTGTGGGACTGGAGCAGCAAAGTTAAGTAATTTCTATTCATATCAGGTATCCCTTCACTTCAGCTTTTTAAACAATTGAAGCGATGACAACAGATTTGTAGCATGGCAGCATACGGAATTACTTACAATTACATGATGTGTAGCTTGTTTTAAAGTTTGTTTGTGTTTTTTTTTCTACATTGTTAACACATAGCTGAAGTTAAACAGAGAAGGTTGACAAGTTCACCTTTCAGATAAACGCTGCACCTCATTCACTGTCTAATGGACCTGATCACACAGCCACTGCTTTGTTTATGTGTCATATTAAATCAGCTATAAAGCTCATTCAGCGGTGTCACCTGCAGTAAGTGTCATGCTGGGATTGAAGCAGAGGTGTAATGGGGAAATAATTGCAATGACTTAAAGCATTTATCCTAATTACAAGAGTATTAATTACATTCTCAACCCATAAAAAGAAACAATAAAGCAGCTAAACCTCAAAATACGTGTAGTTTTATAGGTTTTCTTGTAATCGAAACTTACTGCACCTGCAGAGCAACAGACCATTTTCAAAGGCTTTTTATTTATAACTGTGGTGCAGTAAAAATGCTGGCGAATTCCCTGTTTCTGCCTTCCAAAATCCTGACCTCTTGTTTGGTTTGTGTCTGATCATATATACTAAAACTCAATTATCTGTTGTAAAGTGGTGGTAGAACTGCATGTGCCAGGATGTAATGGGTTGCAACTGTTCGCAGCACAAATTAAAGAAATGAGAAGGACTGAGGAAGACCGAACGTTGATAAAATGGGGGAAAAGACCAAGATGACATCTTAGCAGCACGTTTTCCCTGAATGGTGTGCTAATGGAAAAGGAAGATGTGAAAGCAAACAAGGCACAAGCTGAGGTAAAACGAGTGACGAGGAGCCATGTGTGCCAGGAATGTCTGCAGCGCACAAGCTGTGCTGCTGGAAAGCCCAGGGATCAGGTTCCCCGTGTCAGCTGCTGCTCTCAACTGTTCCCTGGTCTAACTCTCTGATATCTGTTTATTAGTTGTGGAAGAGGGCGGTATACTGAGGCTGCAGCAAAGCTAAAGTTGCAACACTTTGCAAAAGTCTTCGATCAAAGAAAGTTTGACATTTTGAATGATATACATTTGCTTCACGTCATTAAGCAAGAGTGAGGAAGACTTACTGCACTCTTTATGTTAATGTTATGCCACAGCCAGTAGTTTAGACTGGTTGAGCATAATAGGTTTAGTAAACCAGGTGAATTAGTGTGAGCTCACGAACATGTTTGAGCTGGAAGAAGACTTCTTTAAAAATAAAAATAAAAAAAACTTTAATTTTAAGAAAGCTTCATGGGGCTTCGATACATCAAGCATGACAATCACGGTACATAAAACAGACAAAAGAGTTTGATTGCAGCTTGGAGTGAGAGTCTCTAATGATTCTGCTGGGTTGCTTCTCTGATCTTTTTCTGCACAGCTTGACTCCATACGCGTTTTCCCCTCAGCAGCCTTGTATGTTGTGTAATGTGAATTCCCCAGTCATGAGAATCACAGGGAAAAGCATTCATTAAGTTATTCAGTCTCTGCAGTGGACTGGTGGTCCTGCCCAGGGCGTACCCTGTCTCTCACCTAGTAGCAGCTGGAAGTGGCCTCGTGACCTTATATTGGAATAAGCGAGTATTGTAAATGGATGGTCAGGTAGAAGATATCCAGCTCTGAGTGGATTAAAAAAGTTACATTCGCAGTGAGACAAACACAAGGGGAACACAAAATAGAAGAATGAGGGCACTAGAAACACAGATACATATATGTAACTGAAATAAAACAAAGTGACATGGTGCAGCGTGAGGCCATCAGGACAAATAGCATGAGAGATGGGACGAGTGAAGTCAACATGACTTACCGTTGCAAATGGTAAATCTGTCTCAGTTTCCAGGGAAATTAGTTATTTTCATAAGAAAAAAAAAGGAAATAAACTTTTAAACATGTAGTTCTAATAAACAGAGTTTTCGGGGACTGATCAGTGCTCTGAGACACGTGTCAATGCAGAGCATAATTTCTAATTTATTGTGTCGCTTGACACTGCGGCATGTGTCATATTTATGAAAAGTCAAATGCAAAGCTTTCATCTTTCATGAAATAATGATCACTGGGTGCATTTCCAGTCTCTCTTTTCGCCTTATCGCCAAATGATACAATCTTCCATAGTATCTTATTTTAACATGTAGATTTCCTCCTGCGTGCACCGGTATTCACATTACAGCAGATTCCCACATCAACAATATCACTTGCTTAGTTGTAGCTGTGTGTCCAACACATGTGGGATGAGTCAGCAGCTGATGTGAAGTCTTCACCCTCATCTCGCCGCATGGCCACTGTTCAGTTCTCAGACATGCTGCGCCACATGGTTATAAAAGAAAATGAGAAGCGAGAGGCGGTGATGCCGGTGGGGGGATCAGAGTGCTATTGTAGAGTATCAAGGGGACACATATGGTGTCTAAATCAGTGCGTAGACAAAACAGACAGTGAGTCACCAGAGAGCTTATTGGGGACTTTATCTCCATGAATTGATCCCTCTGTGTCTGTGATATCACCAACCTCACCTCCTTTCAACTCTTCCTGCTTGCATCTATCCATCTTTCTCTATGATTCGCAGTGAGCTGTGTGAGTTGTGACTGATCATGAGCTGCGAGCTTGCACCCTAATGAAGGACAGCCTCTCAGACCTGACCTCCTTGCAACCCGATCCTTCATTAAATCATGATAGACCTGACTCATGTGTGTGCTGGATGGAGCGATGTATCACATTTTTTTTCATGTGTGCAAGTTCTTCCATATGTGGCCGCTCTGAAGTCCTTCCTCTTTCACATCCTCTCCAGCTATTAGCACAGCAACAGCACAGCCAGCAACCTGCCCTCCCCTCACCTCTGCGTCTTTATGGCAGAGGAGTCAAACAGAAACAGACTGCAGCTTTGGCAGGCGAGGGTTATATTTGTCTTTAACACATGTGCACCATGGAGGCCTTATACTGTGCGCACTCAAGGGGAGGGGGGAAGCTATTCGGGGATATTTAAAGAATTGACAGCATTGACTGGCAATGTGAAGTTCATGTTTCCACACTTGCATGTTTTGTGATGTTTTGTGGAGGTTAACATGCTGTGAAGTTGCTGACGGAGCTCGGAGAGGGTCTGTCAGCGCCATGTGGGTTAAGTCAGCTGCCCAATATGATGAGCTGCTTCTCTTATTTTAAATGTGTTGGTGGGGATTGTATCCGAATCGGTGAGTATTTCAATGTTGACATTGTTTTCACGTTCTGTTGTCACTTTCCTTTTGACTTGCAACTTTGATCTTTCCACGGTGCGAGGGATGCTGCCATGGGAATTACTGGTAACCTCCAGGCTGATGTGGAATACAACGAATGCTGAAAATGCAGAACGGAGGACTGATGACACACAGATGATGATGGCTGTGTCTGCCACATGTTCACAAACAATGAATAAAAGATCATGTCTACCATCCACTGGTGAATCATTAGAGTCTAAAAAGGTCAAATTCATTATAAAATATAGACATATATGAATGTGTTATCATAGTTTTTAAGGGCAGCTGAAGCTCAAAAGGAAGAGTCGTCAATGGATCGATTCTAGGCTTCTCTTCTCTTCATGCCTTGGACAGTCAGCAACCGTCCCAATAAGCAGACCATTTAATGATCTTTGTGTTTATAGCACAAATCTTTGATTGTACTGTTGTGCATTTCTGCTTTTACAACTAGAACCTCCCAAAGAAATAATCTGGGTTATGCACAGAGGCCTCTGTCTGCTTTTCTCCAAAGCTACTCAATTCAAAAGAAAGATGTGTCAAACAGCAGCTCAGGCTTATGTTGGGAGCTTGGCTCCAGTACTTTCTCATATGGGGAACAAACAGTCTGTGTAAGCACTGAAAGCTGGCAACCTCCTGATGCTGTGAGAGTAGTCCTGCACAGACAAGACAGTCTGTGGTATCACTTTTCAGAGATATTTCAGCTTCATCTGACTCCCTTTCTTGTTTAGTGGTTAGATCTTTTTTTGTTTTTGCCATAGTCTTGGGGTATGATGATACCAAGGATGTGGTCAAGGCATGGTGTGTTTTACCTAGCCTACTACCCTTACACATACTTTTTTTTTCCAATAAAGTATCAGTTTACATCAAACAGGCTTCTGAATTGATTCAGCAAATGTATTTATTTATCTATCTTGTCTGTCATTCATTATTCGGAGGTCATTAAGGAGCTGTAGTTATGATTTTACTGACAGATGCTTATTTTTAAACCAACAACGACACATCCTTAAACCTGGGACTGCCTGGCCGTGAGACAAAGATTTGTTTTTAATACCCTTGTGCTCAAATAGAAGTCAGAAAGATAAGTAAGCCTCACAGAAAAAGTCCATCCCACCACTTTTCTTTTGTACTTCAGCAGTTTAGATTCATCCATTTTTATGCAACTGCCACAGAGCCACAGATATGTTACACCCTGCTGAGAAATGGCATGCCAAAAAAACCACAGAGGGCTGATTTGTAACTATCTTTGTGTTGTCTTTCCGGGTGTGCAGTGTTTTCTGTACACTGAGCTGTTGTTGTTTACAGTGAAGGTTAGAGTGTCTTTTCCCACTGACTGTTCAGTGGTCAAAGTTCGCAGGCTTGTTGTGAGAACATCCTGAAATATGCTGAAACTCGACATGTCCTGACTTTTCCTTGATATCTTATACTGAATCAAACATTGAAAAAACAGACGAGACATGAAAACAGTAGCTCAGGCTACAAATTTTTGCTTTGAAAATAAATGCATCCTATTAAGCTCCTAAAGTCATTGTTGCAGAAATTATTCTTGATTTCATCACTAATCTTGACAAGGAAAATGAGATTCTAAAGCCCTCACTTTAAGCTCTATCTGACCTTAAATATGACATTTTTACAAGTAGTATATATTTAGAATCTCACTATCTTTTCATGAAAAGTTTAACTTTTGCAACTTTTCATTGAAAGCTATTCTGTTTCAATGTGTTCTGTGTATCTTGCTGTAAACCTTGTTCTATTACTGTAAAATCATTAATACAACCTATCTTGTTCCAGTGTCTATTTTGGAGACTGTTCTCAAGGGATAAAAACACTGACACAAATAGGTTACACACATATCTACACACGTGTTTAAAGAGACACAGGATAAGCTTGTTTTCAGTGTGCTGAGTGGACACAACAGTCGGACAGTGATGTGTTTCTGCAGTTGCTCTAAAAATGTGCTCAGAACCACACCTGGAACCGTAAGCAAGGCTCATGGGACATGGGTCTGCAAAAGAAAATGGCTACATATAAAATCTAGGTTTGGAAAATGGGTCATCCATCTTGCCTTTGCCTGTTGTTCCCTCTCACGCAACATTATATCTATTCATTCAAACAACTATTTGCTTTGCTGTCAGGTTTAATAGCTTCATTATGCAGTCACAAGTCATTATGATACACTGAACAAACATATGCGCAAGATTTTGTGCAAATAAAAAGACTGATTGAGAAAGAGGCAACCCACGCGGAGTGGAAAAACATGCAAAAGAATCCGTAAGCCTGCCATTTTTGTAGCTCGAAAACTGTTTCATGGCAGTTCATTAAACTGTCATAAAACATGATCAAATGATTAATTTTTTTTTTTGCACGCAGGACACAGATATTATCATATCATAAGTAATCATATGATGAAAGAGTGTTTACCAATATTAAAAGTTGGAAAGTATCCTTTTAGGTGGCTGGCAGGGTTTGACGGTGCAGTTCTAACCATGATTGTCAGCAAATCTCTCCTGTCCAATGACTATTTCTTGACTTTATTTAGCTCATATTTGCATCATCATTTTGGATCTAAAAAATCTGCAGCGAGGGTCATAACAAAGCTGGCGATTATCCCAGCAATCCTCGGGCTAGATGCAGGGTACACCCTGGACGGGTCACCAAACTAGTCGATGTTATACATGCAGTTGATGTTATTTCAACACCAACTAAAATCTCTGATTACACTAATGTCATCTTTATGAAAAGAGTCAAAATGTCTTTTTTTTTATTGGGTCAAACACAAAAAACTGTAGTTATTATTACTCTGTGATTTTATCAGCCTTGTCTGATACAACCCACAGGGTATTTTTTCATTGGGAACCAAATCATAATGAGCAACTCCCTGAAGGTCACAATTTATCATGCTGATCCTGTATGAGCTAAAACACCATAAACTTTTCCTTTAAGTGGATTCCATTTTTCTGGTAATTTATAGTTTAGTCATGACTATCACTGCACTCCTTGTTTGGTCATTTATTTCCTCCAGATGAAACCACACTGCGATGAAAATTTTAAATAGTGTTTTGCTGTCTTCCACGTCCAAGTTATTTACATGAAGAAATCCTGGACTAATTTGCAGTTTTTAAATCATAGTGTGGCGCAGGAACATCTTTGCCGTGCTGTTAACTAAAGCATGACATTGTGGAGCTGTGACTGTCCCTAAAATACAACAAGAAACTGCATCAACATCCTATAAGTGTGCAAACATATGGATATTCCCTCCACTATTAGTGTTAAATAATCCCAGGCAATAAAAACAGCTTCACTCCTATAAGTTTAAGTTTCTGTAAGATTCCCACCTGCTTTCATTTCTTTTTCTTTCTTTATTTTAAATCTAGATATTTCTCACTGATGAGCAAGTCCTTATCACTGTCAGAGGCCTATACTGAAGTTAAAGACAGTCATTTCTTACAGGAATGCAGAAGTGTGAACATGTTTGTGCTTGAGCATGTTTTCACATCATACTTAAACTGCACAGAACCAGAGGAAGGTTTTTGCATTCACCTCCGCAGCTTCGCTGCACTTGCTCCAGTGCTGCCTGGAACACCGCTGAGCTGCATCTGGTCCTCATCTGGACCTGTGGGCTGGTTGGACTTCCACCAAGCCAAGCACAATGAGAGCCACTGACAACATGCTAAAAGCTGACAGCAGCAGTCTGAGCACATGTCATTGAATGGAGCAGAGGTGTGTGTGTTTATATGGAAACAAGATGTGCGGGATGTCTTGTTGTAAGCATAGCAGTGTTAAGGGGGAAGCTGAGTACATTTGTTTTATTCATCTGTATACTGATATTTAACTGTACAGTGCTTTGGGGCAACCAGGAGAGATAAAATGTAATGTGATGTAATGTTATTATGTGTCAGTACTTGAGTTCTTGGTAACACATCTCATTGGACGAACTCTACTAACCTAATATTTTACATGACGCATAGTCAACTAGCTTCATATCCTTTGGTTCCCTTTAAAAATATACCTGTGTGTATGTGTGTGTGTATATACATATGCATGTACGTGGGTATGTATGTGCATATACGTGTATGCATTGATCTATTTCTCTTGTTTTCTCTGTTTTCTTTTCTGTTCTCTTTCTGTCCCTTTTCTATCCTCTCCGGTCCGGTCTGGTCCAGCACCATAAACTCTGTAATACGAACAATTATCCAAAACAAATAGAAAAATAAAATAAAAATCCAGAAATACAAGGGGATCATTATATCTATAAAAGCTCCCCTTGGCAAAATAAATTTGCTCAATATATAAAACATATAAAATATATTTTTAAAAAAAAAAAAAAAAAAAAAAAATATATATATATATATATATATATATATATATATATATATATATATATATACCTGTTTTCCACCGTCTTGGCTGTGATCAAGATACACCCCATGACATTAAAAATTTGAGCGCAGTCCCATTATACTTTTGGTTCAAGTCATGGAAATCTGTTTCAGATATGGAGAAAAAACTCTTATGTATACTTCAAGCGGTGAAGCTAGTGGATTTAATCAGTACACCATGGAGTCTTGTCTGAGGATCTGTCATCGGTTGGGAGAGAGGAAGAGTTGCCAAAAGACAGTAGGATGTGATTGGCATGCTGCTTCTTTTTTTTCCTTTTAGCATTAATAAGATTTTTCTACATAGACATGTTTTATTTGACCCCGGTGAGAACAGCCACTAACACCTGGCTTTTGAGTACAATAGAAAACAGTTTAAAGCCATTTTTTTGTCCCATGTCAAAATGACTCTGAAAGATGCAGGTTTTTCTCAGCTCTATTTTGGCTCAGCAAAGTGGGCACAGTTCATGCTATCTTCACAAAAACACATTTATTGACCATAAAGTCTCACAAGAAGGCTGACAGCAACAAGTTGCAGACAAAAAGAGATCAATCTTTTCTTGTTTTAGCCCGTTGTCAAGACACCTGGCAATTGATTCTCTGGTGTACAGACATGGTTCAATCAGAAATAGTAAACCATCACAATAATCCCAGAAAGATGTGATTTTCAGAAACACAGCCAGCAAGATTGGATTTAATACCATCCCTTCATGTTGTCAAGCTGACTCATTGGTCCTCTGGAAATGGAAAGAATTTGCTATCCTTCCTTCCTTCACTGGGTTTTTACATGTACTATAAACCTGTTAAAACATGCTGTTTTTGGTGTGAAAACAGCATCTGTGTCAATCTGTAGTTCATCAACATCTGACTTTGAAAGTCCTACCACGCAGGGCTGACTTCAGATCAGATTTGGTTTACATGAAAAGGAAGGCTCCTGCCACTTTCATTCATTCATTATCCAAATCGCTTAGTCTAATATAGGGTCGCAGGGAAGCTGGGACCAACCCCAGCAGTGTTTGGGCGAAAGGCGGGGTACATCCTGGACAGGTCGTCAGTCCATTGCAGAGGCTGCTGTCATTTATCAACATCTGTGGGGTTGAAGAGCAGGTGCAGTAGTCTAGAGCTGCTCAGTCAATGTGCCAGTCAAAGCCTCAGTAGAAAAAAATGCAAAAATGTTATTTTAATTCACAGTTAAAGTCAAATAAGGTAAATTGAAACAGTTTAATTCCCAAAAATCCGCCACAGTCAAAACATCAATAAATCACATCCAATGCAAAAACAATCTGGGAATGTATTCAGAAAAGGTAATAATACAAATATCAATGATGCAGTTTCACATGTTTCCTTCAGTCGCGAAGCCAGTGCTCTTTCAGTCTGTATTTGTAAATTCTTTTAAATCAAATGTTTAGTTAAATTCACTCAGGGGGTTTTACAAGAAAAGTGAGAATTCTTTGTTTCAAGCAAACTCATCTTGTTACACACCACTCCAGTGCTAAGGCTCTGAGAGATCAAATCTAACACCAGGAAGATCAAGCCCGGTAAGCTAGCATACAGTATGTAGGTGAGTGAAGTGAAAAAAGATAGAAGAGATTTAAACTTTTTATCTGGCCGGTGAATTCCTCCTCCTGCATTACTACTTCTGTTTTTGTCTCCTTGCAACATTTACACCTATCTGACCGCCTCATGCTGCACAGATGAAAAACAAAGGAAAAAACTCTGATAAAAAGGTCCATGTAGATCATTTCTTTAAAATATGTTTTTTATTTTTTTGTTTTTTATGGCACTTAACACAATTTTTTTTTATCAGTTCTCTGCAGGTTGAAATATTTTCAGTTTGTATGAAGATCATGTCTGTTTGTTTTCAGATTGGAGTTGCTGTAATGGACGACCAGTGTGTGTCACACAGCAGTCCTCAGCACAGCAGAGCTCAGCCCAGCACTGAGGTTCAGAGGCTGAATGTCATCAGGTGTGGGTGGCTCAGGAAGCAAGGAGGTTTTGTCAAGACTTGGCACAATCGTTGGTTTGTACTGAAAGGGGATCAACTCTACTACTACAAAGATGAGGAGGAGACCAAAGCTTTGGTAAGGCTGTAAGTGCACTGAGGGGTTGTTCCTTGTCAATTTTATAACTGTAGCATTGACACAGTGACTTATTACCATAGACTGTATATAGTGTATATCTTTCATATACTGTATATCTTTCATATACAGCTTATTACTGAGCTTTGGGTGCATTTATATCATGTCTAAATTTCTCTTAACAAAAACCAACAACTTCCGCTGAACTCATCCTGGTGACAAACCCACATGAATCCAGTTCACTGAAAGGATGTTGTGCACATTAAATACTTCTGAAGTGATCAGAGATTTTTGCTGCAGCTGAAAAATGTTTGGGAATTTTTTAGTTTACCAGTCCCATTACAACTGCTGCACTTCCTCTGTTGTTTGACAGTTTTATTTCTCACATGCGCACAGCAACATAAAACTGGACAAAACCAATAAAAATCACATCTGTATTTGTTCTGTATGAGCTACCCCAAACTTCCACACAATAGATCAGGTGTGGGAGGATGAAAGAACAGTACGAAGTATATAATGCAGTTGAACTGAGTTGGGTTCGGAGTAACATTGCGATTGATTTGGATATCTTTGCCTTGTTGTAACTTATATGTGGTTTAACTTAGGAAACTTGATAGCTGTCACTCTTTCCTTTTCTATTCTGTTTATTTTCAGATTCTTGTTTTGACAATTTCCAAAGATGATACATTTTGTTTTATTTCAATTCAATGTCAATTTATTGTCATCAAACCATCTCTTCAAAACTGACAGTTCTCTCTCCACTGCATTCAGGAGCAGTTGCAGATTCTCCATACTGCAAAATAAATATATGTTGTCTGCGAATAATATGAGTCTCAGGTTATTACATGATTCAATTCAACTTCAATTCAACTTTATTTATATAGCATCAAATCATGGCAATGTCATCTCAAGACGCTTTACAGGCAGAGAAGAAAACATAATGAAAGCCAATTCATGATAGCCTATATAAGGAAACCAACAGATTGAGTTGAGTCCAACTCAATCTCCCATCCTGAGCAAGCACACTGGTAACAGTGGGAAGGAAAAAACTCCCTTTTAACAGGAAGGAAACCTCCGGCAGAACCCGGCTCAGGACAGGCAGCCATCTGCCTCAGTGATTCATTTCATTTATTTTTATACTAAATAAACAGAATAGAGGTGGCAGTGCAGGGCTGGGTGCATCTTAGCTTCATTATACCTCCAAGAATAGTGATTACTTTCCACTAACTCTGGAGCATGCAGCTCTTTGTCCAGCTGATGAATAAATCCTTATCATTGTCGGATGTTTTCTTTGACGCAACCTGAGATTTTATTTTACAACTGAAACAATGAGACGTCATTGCAAATATTCTGCATTTCTGTAATAATAAAAAATAACTGGTGCAAATAAACTGGATGACCCAGTAAACACCCAAGTGATCACAGATAGTCATGAAAAAATAAAACAGTATGGTATAGACTGAACATAGTTGGTTGCTGTTTAGCTTTTGGACTATGAAGTTACTGTTGTTGTGTTTTGTGCCTCAGGACCACCTCACATTTTGTCATTTTAATACCATTCTGAAGGTTTTGTAATGCTTTCCTAAATGTTGTTCAAGTTACTTAAAGAGTAGAGAAGTTTTCTTTGTTGTTTATCACGTCACCTGTTTTCTTCACCTGAACCGTGCTGAGCCTTCAGGGCCCCCGTCAGCACATGCAGATACAAGTTGCTGTGCAGCCAAATGAGATAAAATATCAAAGTCAGACTCTGATGAGTGAGACAGTTTTGGCTGGTCAAATCCAAATCAAAGTAAAAAGCCATGATGTTGAATTTATTGAAGCCCACATATGAAGCTCTCCTGAATGGGGAGAATGAGTAATTCCATCATGCAGACAGTCAGGCCATCTCTAACGTTACTGTTACCAGGCAGGCCATCTTATAAAGCATCTGAACTGAAAGCAGAACAAAGAAGCAACCAGAAAAGACTGGGTTCCCATGTCAAAGCAGAAAACACAGAAATGTGGAACAGAAGGATAATTTATCATTTTCACATGCTAAGTTCAAAAGGACAGTTCACGCTGTTTTTCACTCATTTTATTTAGTTTAGCAGACAGATGGGGCTAATTATTCAATTAAAAAGGTTGTAACTGAACTATTTTGGCTTTAACTGTGTTTTTCTCATGACATCCTGCAGGAGACAATGGCCAGAGACCATTAGTTTTGAAGAACTGAGAGGGGCTGAAAGGGGCTGACTGAGAAGTTCAGCAAGGAGTTAAAATCATAACAAAACAAAACAAGAAACCCCCCAAAGGCCCAACAGCCCAACTTGTCACCAACCCCATGCCAACTCTATTATGTATACTTCAAACCACTATTTCAGTCATCAGGATAGATGTCACATCTTATTTAGACCATTTACCATGCAAACATTCTCTTAGGCATCAAGATGAAGCAAACAGCAAAAGTAAGGAATCCTTTTAAAAGATTTCTGGATCCAGACAGTGATCCCAATCACCCCCCAAAATGTCTATTGCTCTTTATTCCATTTCTGAGATTTCCATAAAAAATGTCATCACGATCTGTCCAGAACTTTTTGAGTTATGCTGCTAACAGACAGACAGACAGACAGACAAGCCAAAGGCGCAGAAAACTTAACCTCAACCTTGGTGGAGGTAATAACAACTAAGTGTTTGCCATGCAGCAACGTTAACCTCATTAACTCTATTGTGGCATAAACAAACAGTATGTTGTTGATCTGCGCTCACATTGCAACAACAAATCAAAATGCCTAAAAGAAATGGGCTTCTCTCCAGTCCATTATTTGAAGTAGCTGAAATGTTTTCCTTTCATTTTCCCTTCTGCTTCACCAAAACTGAGAGAGCTCTGTTTGGCTACTGAAGCTAAATTATTACCAGCTCATGCGTGCTTTTCCAAGCCCCTCAATAACAAATGAAAACCTTTAAATTACTAGTGATTCTTAAGGATTTCTTGTGAAGTTTTTAATGATCAGGGCGATCCTTTATTTTTTGTGCTTGTCAGTGAATCTGTGGGAATCCATTATTTACTTCGCACAACTACTAGCTGTGTAACATATTACAAAATAATAAGTTATTACCAATACATAGGAATGTCATTATTTTTTTAATTTATTATTCATTTAAATTCTTCTTTTTTATTTTTACATCCAATTAGCTGTTCTTTTTTCCCTCTACACTATCTTAGGAATCAGTTACTATAAAGTGCACACTTTTGCATTCACAGGCAGGTATTTTTACCCCGGACGCACTCTTTTCCAGCAAAAAACACATGTTTCTCTATTATCTATTCGAAACAATATCCTCTTTTTCCAGGAGAAACTTGAATGGTTGAGCACAGATGAAATCTTTATTCTGATCATCTACCCACACTCCTTTCTCTGGCTGATTTCCCAGCAACATGAGCTTAGCCAAACTCAAGCCACATCAGCAGGAGGGGAAGTCTCTGAAGGTTAAAGCTCCAGACCTGAAGGTGGGCCACTGGCCAGGCAAGGAAAGGATATATTATTCACTACCATTTCTGATCAGCTTTGATTATTGAATATTTATTAGGAATGCCAACTGTTTGGCTTCAGTTCTCTGTGCGGTTATTGTCTTGTGGAGCAGCTCTTCGTGGCTGTTTACAAGAAATGAAAGAAGAGAGCTTGTCTTCCTGAAATATCATGGCCTTTATGTTCATCTTTTCATAAAAGAGTCATTAATGCACCTGCAACCCCCTACAGGTCACCAGACAAACACTTAACTTCTATAAGTTTTGCATTTTTACATCCCTGCCCTACTTCTCAACCAAGGAATACCTGAAACTGCTACTTTTTGTAGAGAATGGGGAGCTTCAGTAAAACTAGGTCAGGTACAGGGTTTATTCAAAGTCCTTAAATCTCCTTGACTGCCAATACAGCGCTGCAATAAAAAGAAATCACAAATGCAACAATCCAACAAGAGAAGAGTTGAGATATACTAGTCTGGGGCTTTCTGCACCCCGGAATGGAACACAAGGAGTAGACGCCACTGACTTAAATTATTCCTATAGCTTCTAATTTCGCTCTTCTATCCCAAAACAGAATGCATCAAAACAAATCTCTCTCCTTAGACTGTGTCGTGGCCATCCTGAGCAAAGAAACTCATAATGTAGAAGTGTGAGACTATATCTAGACCAGCTATTAATTAATTGTCTCTCCTGCTGCAAAGTCGCCATTTGTTCCTGTCATATTGGCCCTAATTGCTGTTTCCACAGTGGGAGAAAGAACATCTGCCCTTTTCTGTTTCCTGTGGAAACACAGACTGACTAGTCAGATACATCTGCATCTCTAATGTCTTTCGGTCTCCAGATGAATGAACGTTATTAGGGGAATGTAATAAGTCAGAACCATAGCTTTTTTTTTTTCCTTTTCATAATTACAGATGACTTTACTGCTCAAATTTAGGCTTTAGGATGTCTTGAAATGTCTGTTGACCTTGGGTTTTTCGATAGATGATGGATGGATGGATGAATGGATAGATGGATGGATGGATGGATGGATGGATGGATGGATGGATGGATGGATGGGTGGATGGATGGATGACAGAATCACCTAATATATCCATTAAATTAGCTCTAACAGTCTTTCCTTTACTCTTTGTCCTAGTAGCTCCATCTCTGCAGTTGTTTATAAATCTTTTTATGTTATTACTGATACTTATTACTTATTATTACTGATACTCTATTTGTGCCACATTCAAGAAAATATTAACATGCAGATACAATTGACAGATTAAAGGAAATTGGAACGACCATTTGAAATGTTCATTTCAAAACATTTTAAAAGGTGCTGCAGGATATGTTCAGCTGAAAACAAGTTTGAAATCTTCGGCCTGAAAGTAGCTAACTGTTCCTCAGCATTAATTTCAGTTCTTACTCATTTGATCCTTTATTGTGCAAATATTTACATTGCATTAGTTGAGCATGAAGAGTAAAAACTTTTGTTGTTTAGTAACATATGTAAGATGCTTAACTACCAAGTAAAAAAATATAAGATCCAGCACTGATTTTTAAACACAACAGTGCAGAGGAACGCTGACATTTGTGGATAAGATTACTTGAAAAACTGTCATATTTCTAATGAAAGTGACCATGTTGTGTCATTTCCACATGAGCCAAACCTCTCAGAGCAACGTGTGGAATCTGAAGAATGGGAGTCAGATGGAGGTGAAGGGTCACTGACAAGCATGTCTTGGGTACAAGACATGTGGGCTTAGCGTCAACATGCCATCTGCCTGTCCTCACTCGTCCATGGAGATGTATGCACGCACAAGCATGCATGTACACCCTCGCATTCTGGGATAAACAGACATGGACTCAGATTTCATCTGGCTGAGCCCTAAACAAAGACAGTACTCATGAAGTGATTGTTGCCATTTAAATCACTAAGCATTACATCTCTATGCCAGTGAAGTACTGAAGGTAACATTAAGAATGAATGAGAGAATTGCGAATGAATACATTGAACCAATTTCACTGAATTGAAAATGAAAGGCATATTAAAATCTAATTAAGTTATTATGATTCCAGCCATAATGAATCTTATGAGTAAGCCGATCAATATTCATAACTTCAGGAGGCAAGATCTGAACACATACAAAAAAATGGTAGTTGGTTTTATTTATGTAAAAGTGCTTCAGTTTAAAAAATTCAACAGCACAGCGATGCACTGGGTGTCCCTTATCTAGCCTGCATAGGATGAAAACTAATTGACCCTGGCATTTAACTGGAGTCAATAAAATGCTGCTGCTTCTGTTATTGTTCATTATGAAAGACTGCGGCTTCTTACTGCTGCTTGGATGACAAGAGTCGCTCTGTAGTTAGTTTTGACATTGACAAACAGACAGCAGTTACATTGTTGTATAATGCTATCACAGAGCGATGAAAACCCTTGAGATGAGTTCAGGTTTGTGGCAACATCACTTTGAGACGTGCTGCAGGAATGTATAAAGAATGAGAACAAAATAGTGGACACGGTCCAAACACCCCCTTATTTAGCATTTAAATCATACCAGACATTGTCCCATAGTCAGCAATTATTTTTGTAACTGGATGCTACTGTGATGACAAAATACTTAATTGTACTGTAGAATAATGTTGTTGTTTCTTTTTTTAAAGGCTACATAAGAAAAGTTTGATAAGAATTTGAATCATTATCAGATTAAACTTCTGCGTCTTCTTAAAGCACACACTTGGTTTAATTACTGTTTCCATTTATTTTTGTTCAGTGACAGCATGTTTCTTATGGCTCTGCCTTGTTGGGTGGGAAATTTACAACAAGTTTGCACAGGCTTTGTTTTATAAGCACCCTATGGTCCAAAACGTAATGTGGTAAGACTGTAAGATTATGGATTTTAGGTGTGGTGGTGTTTGCATAAAGAGAGTATGCAGCTAATCTAGGAGCTGTTTGTTGTCAATTGAAATACATGAAAATATTAGCCGTACACAATATTTATAATCCCAGAGTCCATCCTGGTTCCACAGAAATCATTAAGAGACAGATTAAGCACCTCTCAGCTCTTAGTGGTGTCATTTTATTTTGACCTACAAATGAGCAAGTTATCATGGATCAGCATGTCCTCATGTGAATGGTCTGAACACATGTTTGAGCTTATCTTAACTCTCCTCTAACTGCTAATGTTCATCTTGTGGTACAGGGAGAAATGAAATCACACCACTACAAAGAAAGTCTTACCTTATTCCATTATGGCACCATCAGCTTTGTATTGATGTGTCATTTGTGCAACCATTTTAATACGAACTTTAAGCAATTGTCCTTTTTGGCTTCAGTTGTTCATGTTTTGTTTTTGTTTTTTTTACTATAGGCGCCAACAGTTTAGCTATAGCTCATTTTTCCTCATCATATTGAAATCTGTTTTATGAAGCTGTGAATGAAAGCTCAGTCCAGTAAATCGGAGTCAGTCCTGGCAATTGGCATAAACCCTTGATCAAGTTTCACAAACTTACACTTAAGAGTGAACCTAGTTAGGAATCGGTTGCATTGCTCATGCAAAAATTAGAAATCAGATGCTTTTAACATTACATGCTAACTTACATGAATAGAAATATCCTGTATACGCTGTCTCCTGTAGTAAATATATTTCAGCTTAAATCCTGAAGAGTCCTGTTACAAATGTGTCATTTCAGTCCACTGTTATCATTTTATCCATGTCGCTTATAAGCTGGGTACCGACACAAATCTAATCGTGTCAGAGCATTTGGACCGATACAAACTATTACATTAAATTAAGACTGTAAATTATGTTTGTTCTGACAGGCTGGAAAGTAAGTTCTTATTAAAGCCATAAATCCTAGTTCTCTGAACAATCATATACTTAAAACTGCCAGCTGGTATTACCCTGAACCCAGACTGGTGTGTGACAAGATGTCTCAAAGGTTTTCAGTAACATTATGTTTTCTGGAGGAATTTAAGCTCCCCAGTGGACGCATTGTAGGAATTTGTTGTTTTTATTTTGTGGATACTTGTACAATCACATTTGTTCCCCATGTTTGAACATTTCAGGTTGATGTCTTTCATTTGGTTCATGACTTCCTATATGAAGCGATAAAATGACCCGTATGAATAGTAGAGTAGACAGAGAGTAGACTGGAATCATTCAAACTTCTGAGGCTCTTTCAACCAATTTTAGTAATTTTGTTTGGCATTGCCATCAATTTCACACTTTATCTATTAACATGATATGAAGAGTTCAGTTCCTTGTATGTGTGAAGCAGTGTATTGTCTTAAGGCTGAATAGAACAACACTGTTACAAAGTGTGAATTGTAAACCATTTTATTCTTGGGGAATTGATTATGATACCTCTACCATTTTTTTTTTTTTTTTTTTTTAATGTAGGGATGACTCATAGCATCATTTATTATTTAATGTTTGGATACTGGGAGCTTGTTCATTGTGGAAGGCCAATGTTTAATACAAGATTTAAAGGATTAAAACAACACTAAACTTTACTTCATCAGAATAAGTGGTTTCACCAGAAAAGGTATTACTCACCACCTTTCTTCAGTTCACGCTCACACCTCCACAGTCTTCGATATCTTCACAGTCATTGTTTCATCACAACTCAAGAGAAACTTGAACTATTCCCTTTCAGTATTTGGTTTGTTCAGCAGTGTAGCTTCACAAAGTCACTTTTATCCTTTAGAACATTAGTTCCAAGAAGTCAAAGCGGTAGTCTGATTTTAATAAAGGTACATTAAGAAATTACATTGCCCATTTTCTCAGGTTAAATAATGAGTTTTGGGAACATTCTGAACTGCTGACAAGAGATTTATTGGTTCCCTTTTTCTTTGCTTTGTTGATCACAGTAAAAATTCACATTTCCAGTTTTTTATATATATATATCAACAGAAGTATATGGCTGTAAAACTGTATTATTTTGTTTTATATGATGCTGCATATTGGTTTTGCTCTGAGGTTGTGTTAAAGAGTAAAATCAACCAATCTAAGATCAGTTTCTGAGAACAGTTCAGTCTTTCAGAATGTTTCCATAAATAAAAATGAACGGCTCGTGCTTAAATGTTTCTTTTGGAGGCCTGATGTCATGCTGCGTAGTTACAGACAGCTTTTAAGAAGTAATTCATGCAGATAAGGCCTCAGCTCTGTCCCAGACTTCCTTTAAAGTCTTCCTGTATTAAAATTTAACAATATGATTACTTATCTTGTCATTTGTAGATAATGATTTCAGATAATGGCATCAGATATGTGGCTTCCTTATCCAACAAGGAAACCTCACCGCTCATAACATCACCATATCTTCCTGCCTGTTTCAAGCTCACAGAGCTTGTTAAATGGTCCCTGTCATTTTTTTCGGTGATTTAATGCTTCTTTTGTATAATTATAATTTGTATAATTCATCTTAACTAACCTCTCACATTATTCAACAGGAGATAATTTAGTAGTTAATGGATATATGTATGGATTTGGAGCTGTCTAGAATATTACTATTTCAATTAATGATACATTTGGTTTTACTGAATTTTTTACAATGTACTTTTGGTGTGGTCTTTTTAAATAGTAAAACAAGGGTATTATTTCATAATTCACAAATGGAACCAGTGTATATATATATATATACAAACATATATACAAAAACATATACTTACATGTATAAGTATATATATATATATATATATATATATATATATATATATATATATATATATATATATATATATATATATATATATATATATATATATATATATATATATATATATATATATATATATATATAATTTGTTTTATCATGCAAGACACATTTATCAAACTTAATATATTTATCGTGACGAATTAATGTGACTTGAAGGCCAGACTCACACTAAACAAAGATCCATGAGATGAGAAGGATCCTCATCCTCATAGTTGAATGTACTTTTTACCTCCCTTGCGCGTAAATCTTATTGTGCAGAATTAATATTATGAAAGGATGATATCAACAAAGTAGTTAGGCACCCTAAACCTGATCCAAATGCAAAAAGTAAGAAGACAGTGGATGGTATGGGAGTTTAATGACTGCCACTGGTTCTTATTCATGTTACTCATGCTCATCTTCAAACAGCAAATGTCATTGAAATGTTCATTCCCTGCATCAAGAATAGCTGCAGCTGGTGCATCACAGTGCCAATCCAGTAATATGCCAAAGAAATCAGGCAAGGAGTAGAACAAAACTGCAGTACTTCACACTATGGAAATGGGAATGGTTTCCATTGTGTGTGGTTTTAACAATGTAGGTCTGTCCAAAGCAGCTGCTTTTCCCTCAAACTGTCTTTAATCACCATGGCAAAGATGAAGGTTTGGGGGGAAAAAACTTAACTGGAAAGCCTTTTATTTTAATAGGAAAGATGATCTGTATCAATTGCTGAAGATCCCATTAAGACACAAATCCTATCATCCAAAGTTATAACATATGTGGAGGTTAAATGTTGAATTAACCACCAGAAAGGTCACAAATGGATTTTATTGTTGCAGTGTATGAAGGCTGCTCAGACAAACTTGTGAATATGTCATCGAATAAACAGAGCTGGTTTTCCAGTATTTACTTGCAATCTGACAAAAACGACATTTAATTTAACAGGGAACATAATTTTGGACACATCTTCAGAAACAGGCTTTCAAGCTTGAGCCCCCTGCAGTTTATTCTGTGACAGATCTCTCAGATCTTCGTGTTTCTACACTGTGTGTGTGTGTGTGTGTGTGTGTGTGTGTGTGTGTAAGCAGAGTGAGAAAGTGTAGTTTGTTTGTTTGGAAATAAAAGATAATTGGGTTTGTGTCATTGCCCAGGCTCCAAAAATGACATCATCCTTAACGGCAAGTCAAAGTATTTAAAATAACAAAACAAGTTCCACAAAAAGGCTGGGTTTTTGTCACACTGGGTGGGGCCAGGATGGTGCCTCCGTCCTCACTGAGTAAATATTTCTCCGCCTGTGGTCGCGTTTGTCTGCAGCAAACAACAGGGCACCAGGGAGGGCGTATGGAAAGTAAGGCTATAGCCTCAAACAGAAGAGAGGAATATCTGTGGTATGGTGGTTTTAGGTTATAGAAAACCTATACAGAGCTTCTTTTTTTTTTCTTTTTAGAGAATATATTAATAGAGCATAACTCTGTTTTTCACATGCACAGAACTCATTCATCTACTGTTTTCCAACAATCGATACAATATGCATGATGAAAAGACATGTTCAATGAAAAACAGCTTTTAAAGGTTCTTTTAAGCTGGAGATAGTGATGGAAAGCAGAATCTCTTACTGACAACCACATCAAATAAGCTCACTCCCTCCTCTCTCCTCTACTTTGGAGCATGTCTGTCCCGTCTTTATAGCCCCCTTTAAAGTACTTCATCTGGGGCCTCAGGTAGTTTCCACTTCCAAGTTGTCACAGTTATGGCTCATTAAAGAGGAAACCAACTCCTGCTTAGATCCTGTTACTGTGCACGAGTCCCAAATACTTAAGCTGTCACTCATGAACATCTTGTCCATATTAGCAATAATCTAGCTAGAGGTCTGGCTAACGACTGTAAGATGCTGCACTGAGAAACAATATGTTTATAAAGTTAAGTCTGCTGATTCTGTAATAAGTTAAGGGCAAATTATTCAGTTGCAAAGCAGAAGAAGTTACATGGTTATTGCCAAAACTTATCAGTCTGGTGGGATTACTCAAATACTTTGTTAGGACTTGTTGACATTCTGCAAAAAATTATGAGTCTCTGATACAGAACATTTGTGCATTTTCTCAAGAAAGTCTGAAGAGAAGAGGACGTTTTAGATTTTTTTTTTTTAATTCAATGTCATTTTACTTTATTTGTATTGCACCACTTCACAACAAAGTCATATCAGGCACGTTACAGACACATTAATTGAACCCAGTTCTGAATAAATAGCCTAGTTAAGGAAAAGCAATAGATTTCATCAAATCTTGATTTTGATTTTTCCCATCCTGAGCGTGCACGAGGCGACACTGCAAAGGAAAAAACTCCACTTTACCAGTAAGGAAAAATCTCCGGCAGAACCCATGTCAGATGGCCATTGGTTGGGATGGAGAGGACAGGAAAGGGAGACCAACATGCACTGAAACATTTATCCAGGAAGACCTGCAGAGAGAAGAAAAATATGTCAGTGATGTCAATACTGTCATACATTTCTACATGGAAGATGATGAGCAGAGAGATGAAAAGGAAATCAGTACATGATTGGACGTCCCTCAGCAGTCGAGGGATGACTATCCACCTTCCCATTCCCACCACCAAACTTTAAGATTTATCAAAAAGGAAACTTTTAAGCTTGATCTGCAAGTTAGAGAGGGTGCCTGCCTCTCAAACCCAAACTGGGAGCTGGTTCCATAAGAGATGGGCCTGATACCCGAAGACTGTTCCTCCCATCGTATTCTTAGAGACTCTGGGAACCACAAGTAAATCTGCAGTCTGAAAGCAAAGTGCTCTAACTTGAATATATGGAACTATTATATTTTTCATGTACAATGGAGTTTGGTCATGGGGAGTTTTAAATGTGAGGAGAAGAATTTTAATTTTTTTCCTGTTTAATTTAACAGGAATCCAATGAAGAGACGCCAAAAGTGGAGAAATATGGTCTCTCATCAGAACCCTCGCTGCAACATTTTTGACCACTTTTGAGACTTTTCAGGGCATATTTGGGGCAGCCCATTAACAAGGAAATGCAATAATGTGAAGTAGCAAAAGCCCAGACTAGTTTTTCTGCATCATTTTGAGACAGGATGCCCCTTATTTGTGCAATATTATGTAGGTGGAAGAAAGCGGTTCTAGAAACCTTTTTCAAATACCAGCTGAAGGACAAATCCTGGTCAGAAATAACTCCTCTCTGTAATACGAGAAGCCAAATTAATGCCATCCAGATTGATCTCATAGCTAGACAATATTGTTTTTCAGAGAATGACCACACGATAAATTTCTTAGAAGTGCTGCATCCACAAATGTGACTAAAGCCATGCTCTGCATGCCTGACACAGCAGCCCTTCTGCAATGAATAACAGGCATTAAATAAAAAATGAACTAATTGTTTCACAGTTTTAACACATTTGATTAATGTATTTTGTACCTTTTTTAAACCATTGTTTTTATCATTGTTTTGTCACATTTATAACAAAATGTCTGTTTTAATTTACAGAAGCATTATATTTAAAATACTCACAGTAAGTAACTGAACTTGAAGTGTGACCTCTTCTGTGTTTATATCAGTGTCATCTTTGGTCCAGTTACTGACTGTAAGGTTACTGTGACTTCGACTTTGCAAAAGATGCTGATGCTCCTGCTATTTAAAGCAGAGGGTGGTGCAGGTGATGTATCATTGTGGACAGAGCTGAGGCGGAAAGATGTGATCCTCTGTAATGTTGCCACTTTGCCACATCTACAACCCCTTATTGAGAAGCATCCCTGGGGGCCTATACACATCATGTCAGTGTGAAAACATTTTGCAAACATGTCAGTTTTTAAGTACATTTTTCCATGATATACAAGAGGTGGATGTTGCTGAGCTCAGGAGTGCAGCTGTTACTCGAGAACGGCTGGATAAGTTTTGTGGTCTTTGTAAACAGTTTTATGTTCCTTATAAATGACTCATGTAAATCAAATGGTCACTGGGATCTGAAACTTGATGTTATTGTAACATAAAATATTCAGTCAGTTATTAAAATGAATGACTTTCCAGCAACAGCACATAGCTAATGGTTTCTGATGAGTTTGTTGTTTGTTCTCCACAGGGAGTCATTTTTTTACCCGGAAACAAAGTTACAGAACATCCAACCAGTGGCGATGAAGGGGGGAAATTTCTCTTTGAGGTCATTCCAGGTAAGATTAAAGAACTTAAATCATATTAGAACTCACAGAGGGAAAAATAAGGGTAGCCATGCTCACTGGGAGGTAAAAGAATCAAAAACATGAGGTAAAAAAAAATAAAATGTAGGGGTTTGGGTTTTTATTTATTCTTTTGTTTGTTTGTTTTTCTGGGATAGTTATTACATCCACAGTCCTTCAGTTTTTACATAATAACACAGACTATATGCTGTAATTCATCTGTATCTGGTTTCATTTTTCCTGTTATTAGCTGAGAAGATACTGCATCTCAACATGGTTTATTTCTATTAAAAAGGGTATTTCTTATTTCAGTTATGTGCTTATCAATATGTGCCTTAAAAAAAAAAAAGACAGATATTGGACGATGCCACATTGTGATTGATGGGTAGACTGGATAGACATACAAGGGAAAAGAGATAGTTGTTAGATTGATATCTTACCATCATTTTTCTTACTATCATCCTTTGTATTTGTCTCACATTTTCAGGTATTTCTGAATATTAAACAGAAATGTGTTGTAATTCTAACTTTTGTTATATTTTAGTGTCTTTAGGATTTTTGTAGCTTGTGTTGAAGTTAAATCTGAATCACTGACCAGATAAGGGCAGATAAAGATAAAACAACTGAATAAAAACAATGCAAATCAATGCAAATGAAAAATGGGGTATTTTTTTTTCCTTTAGTGCAATGTAGAGAGTCAAAGTGTAAGAAACAGATGTTTAAAACACTCATGAACACAGAGAAAACAGACACAGATGTCAGTGGCAAAGCTCTTGGAAAGCCCAGAAGAAAACACAGGATGTCTGCTACAACCTCTTGTTCTTTATTTGTATATGTCTTTCCCCTGGTGTGCAGCCAAATTAGTTTCTTGAAGAAGGAGCCAAAGCACAACGACTAAAGCTTCTGCTCATAAGGTTTGTGGGGAACTCCCATTGAAGACACATGCACAAGCAGACGGCTACAGGTCCACCAACAAATCTCACGTTTGTCAGTGAAAGGTCAATCAGGAAGTGCTCAAACTGAGCTAAGGTTTCACAAGTTATTTAAGCAGCTGGTTAGAACTGTCCTGGTGTCTTTCAAGTTTGCTGAAAAAAGCCATTGATTGTGTTTTTGTCTGTTTATGGCATTGCTAGTTATGCAACAGTTGCAGCGTCAGATGAGGATAAGCAGTTTACTACAGAGGTTGTTTCATGAACTTGCTGCTTCTTTTCTGCATGACAGACTGGAAAGTTATTCAAGTTAACTTGGGTTTTGGAAAATTTGGCAATGATTTGCTGCTTTGTGCAAAAAATGACATTTCTAATGATGGCTAAAAAGAAATCTGTCATCAAAGAAAAAAAGAGAAGCTTGAAAAACAAAACTTTGTAGTTTCACTTCTTGTTTCTAACTTTAGTACAACTTAAAATACCTACATTTAACTGCTGACTGAACTGCTGCAGGTACAAAAATAACACTTATTCATCAAAAGAAATTAAACTTGACGTGAATTATCATGTCCCAGACATTACTCAGTGTTAACAAGATGTAGCACAGTATTTAAAGTTGCAGAAGATCAGTGATATCCAGGACAATTTGCATTAGTGTCGGCAAATATTCATCACAGCTGTGTTAATCATTCTAATGCAATTTGTATTTTGTTATAAGACTTTTATTTTAGCAGGCAGACATAATCACATGCCTCAATGACTTACTGTGGTCTTTTGCAGTCTCAGTTTCAGTCCTCCTTTTCTGTGACTTTGCACACTGAAATATGTGACTTCTGGGAGTGAAATCTAATTACTTTTACGTGAAAAAGTTTGTGAGCCAGCATTACTTCTGAGGCTGAATGTGAAATAGCTTTTTTTTTAACCCTCCAGAGAAATTATGTGGTCTATAGACACATAAAATGTCATACAAGTATGAGGAATTAAGTGACATATTTACCAGTAAAGTGCAATACTTTTTTTGTGTGTGTGGCATAATTACTTGGTAAAATACCATGTTCTCTGGATGGATTTGAATCTATGTTATATATAATGTTTCCATGTGGGCTGCACAGTGGTGTGGTGGTTAGCAGCATTGCCTCTCCTAGGCTGGGGCTTTTTCTGTGTGAAGTTCGCATATTCTCCCTGTACATGCCTGGGCTCTGTCCAGACACTTCAACCTCCTCCCACAGCCCAGAAACAAGTGTTTCAGGTTAATCAGTGTTTCTAAATTCTCCTTATCTGTGATGTTTAACTGGATGTTTGTTGGGACTGTCTTCAGTGATTTGTAGAAGCTGATATGGACAACAGATTGATGTTTTATGAAGCAATTACAATGATCCAGCACAATGACATTAATTTAATTTCATGCAATAATAAGCTCAGCTACCATGTCATACTTGCATCATCTTAGAAGGATAAGTCATATTGGAGTATTTTGCTTATCCATGTGAGTTTTTGCTGTGACAGTTTGTTGTGGTTCGTATGGCCTCCATAGTGAGAGTAAATGTAGTTATCAGCAAATAGTTTAAAACTTCTTATGCAGTTTATATATTGTTCCAGTTCTGAAATAATTTAGTGTTATCAAAAGAAGATGCAGCTTTATGTAGTGTCACAGTTTTCATGACCAAGTAAACCAGTGGAAAACCAAAAGTATCCCATCTGAGTATTTCTGTAATAGCTGTGACAGGAGCAGATCTGATGAATTGCCGGTGTTTTCCTGTGAAAGACGGGGCCTAACAGTCCTGTCAGACACAGCACAACAGCAGCTATCTGAAACCCATTATTTTCTATGGCTTGTTGTTGGCAATGAGAAAATTTTTGCTGCACTAAGCAAATTGAAAAGGTGCACAGTGACAAATTTGCACTTACCTCATGGGATGCATTGTAGAAGATGCTATTGTTTGCCTGAATACCCTGAAATATACAACACAAGCCTCTATTTATATCAAGAGCTTTTTAAGAAGCAGGTCAACAGGTCAGCATATTTATATGTTCACCTGTATATGGAATACATGTGTTATGTTATATTATATTACCTGTTATATGCCTATATGCTTACTTGCTTGTTTGCGTTCTTATATAGAATAAAGTTCATTGAATTAATCAATAGAGTTTAACATCTTTGCTCCTTGAAGCTAAGCCCAGCCAGTTATTAATATCTGACAGAATGAATGACATTATCTTTGATATCAAGATCAACTAATAAGCATTTTTCTATTAAGCTACTCATTAAGGTGTTAATATGTTGTTTGGAGTCTTTTCCTTTCTTTCTTACATTGTTTTTGGGAAGCAGAAATGCTTGTTTTCTTATAATAGATTAATTGTTGTACTTGACAAAGTGACCATCAAATTGTTATTTTCATCAGTCAGACAGACTGCAGGGAAAAAAGACTGGAGCTATTTCAGACAATCAACACACATCAGACATAAATAAGACATAAATAAGCCTGTGTTTACTGTAGAAAATGTAACTTATGGACATTGAAGCATCTAAAAATAATGTAGCTGACAGAAATTTAATTCTAAACCCGTAAATGAGCACATTATTGATGCTTTAAATACATTGCAAAACAAGTTTTATTCAGCTCTGTATGTCTGGTTTGCAAACAGGCTCTTGCTTCACTCCAATGATCTCCGTGTCCATAGCAATTTCTCCTTCACATTGTCAAAGGCTGAGCTGTCTGTGACGATGTGGATGCTGTAATGTTACTCATGCATATCCTCCACACACTCACACTGATGGAAAACAAGGACATGGCTTGTTATGAGGCAGCCAATAAAGAAGTCTAAGAGCGCAAATGAGAGGAAAACATAACACATATATTCCACTGCTCTAAATGTGGCACTGCAGCTAGAACACAACATACTGGAAGTGAAGGGGTATGGTGGGGTGGGGGGCTGCAAGGGAAGCAGATGGAAAGGAGAGTTGCACAGAGATGTTTGTTGTCTTGTTGGAGTTGTGATGAGGTTTAAACATGAGTTTTAGTGTCTGCTGATTACCAGGGGCTTGAGAAGCAACACTGGGAAACTACTCTGGTTGATAACCAAGTCTCTCTTTTCAGCTGCTTTAGGAAGTTTTATTTAGTCACTGCGTAGAAACTGAAAAAGTTGGGGGGTAAACATCTCTGCAACTTTCATTCACCTGCTCTGAGCCCTCTCTGATGCCTTTTCTGTTCCTCCTTCCTGTTCTCGGCTTTCTTGTCTCTTGCCTCTGCACATCTGGTTGCTGTAAAGTCTCCAGCCGTAAGGGGCCAAACTCACTACACTGCACACAATATTTAGACTGAAACCATGGTTGTGTCTGTATGTATGACAGAGACTCAATGGAGTTCTTGTTTTGCTCACCTGAACCAAGACTTAGGTTGTTTTCCAGCCACATTGTTCCCTGTCAGACTTACATGTTACAACATGTGCAAGCACAAAGGAGAGATGAATGTCAGCATAAAAGAATGAAACTAAAAACCAGAAGTCTCTCTCTGTGCACATATCTGAAATACACATTGAAACTTCCTGTCGCTCAGGTTCTGTACAGATTTATCTGAAGCCGAATCCTCTTCAGAATGTCAGGAGTCATCATAATACAGCTGATATAAGCCCTGAACAGTGGAGCAGAGCAAGCAGAGCCTGCCAACAGCAAATTATTAATTCAGTCCAAATGGCACATAGGATTAATTTCTTTTACCTGCCTGAGCTGAATAAATACCTGTTGCTAAATGTCACTCCCTGGTATCCAATTGTGATTAATCATTCCATTCCCATAAAACAAGAATCAACACAGGAAGCTCTCCCTGCTGTGTTTTTGATGGAGAAACAGTGTGCATGTCTTCCTCCAAGCACCAATAAACTCAAGGCTTTGGCTCTAAAATGATTTTTTTTTCTTAGCCCCAGGCCCAGTCTTTGATTCTGTGTCTCTGTCTTTCTGATTGGATTTGCTGGTCTAGTCACAGCAAGAGGCTTCTGCATTATGGGAAGATTTCCCAGCTCATCCCTAGAGGTCAACATCTCTTCCTACATGAGAGAACCCTGGGGTCATATTGCAACAGATGGCCTCAAGTATAACTTCAGTTTACGTATAAAAAGCATAAAAAGTACACAATAATGTGCTGCATTAGTGGAATTTCCTCCTCTAGCAGCATCATTACTTTGCTCTGCTGACATACAATAATGTCTATGCTTTTCCTCATTTTAAGTTTTAGCTAAAGTAAAATGAGGAAGGCCTTTTTAAAATTAAGGTTATAGCGCCCTCATGTGGTTTTGTAAGATACTACAATGCAAAAGAAGACGCTTTATGTCAGAAGTGTGATTTCATGTACTTAATAAAGGATGACAGTGTAACATTACTGTAATTCAGTCTTGGTAAATAGAGCAATGTGAACAAGAAGAAGACAAATAGAAACTTTAGTTGCAGTTCATTTGTTATATGATTATATTATAGAGACAAAAAAATAATAACCACATGCTTGTGATATGAGTTGTATATATGTTATTTGATATATGTTATATTATTATCATTATTATATGTCATATGTGTGTCTTTCACAAAGTGAGATTTTATGCATTACATTACTTAATATAAAAACTTGGTTTAATCTTTCCTTTGCAATCAATGCAAATGTGATCTATGTTTAAATTGTCGAATCATAATTTTAAATCTGTTTTGTTTTAGTTTTTATAAGAGTGATCATTATTTGCCATCTGCAGAGTATTGCAAGTCACTGAGGTGTATGTCACACTTACACAACGAAACTTGGGGTTGTGCTCGGCTGACAACAGACATGACTTGTGTAAATAGGACCATTGTTGTTTTAATTAATGAGAAACATCCAAATTTTAGTTTGTTTGGAATGTGCTTTATCAGGAAACAAAATCCTAAACCTACACGTCAGTTCTCTTATTGAAGAACATTAAACTGACTGAATCTCAGGCTAACACAACAGATTACTATTGGAGGCTGATGACAGATGTGCAATTTTGTGGCCACAGTCAAGAGTACTGTTCATTCTAAAGGAGGTCATTTGTAGGCAGACTAATCAGGCGTGTCGACAGTAAGCACCTGAAGGTGATGAATGAATGGTGAGTAGATGATTTTAAATTAAACAAACCAGCACCCTTTAATTACTCCGATAGGCCGAGTACATTACCCCACAGACGACAGCATTTCAAATTAAAAGTCTTCCAGCAGCGTAATAAGGAAAACTTATTAATCTGTTGCACAGACATTTTACTGTCAGGACACATAGAGTCAAACAGGCCCTTATGTGACATTATTTATTGATAATTTCTGTTGGCACTTGCTCTACACGAGTAAACACAGTGTGCCACCTTCACTTTATTATGCCTAAAAGTCCAGTGACTGCTGCTGCTTTGTCACATTTTAGCAGTATGGGGTTGGCAGAACTAATCTGTTTTTCATCAGTTCGTGTTTATAAATTCCTCTGCAGCTCTGCTGGGACCTAGGAAAGGACCTGAAGAGTCTAAAATACCTTGCACTAGTTCAGCCGTATAATGCGCTCACAGCTGCTGTCTGTCTGCAGTTGGAATTCAAGGTGTGATCCTGAGAGGAGCAGCTGATGTGAATAAAAAATGTGTCATATAATCATTATTTTGCAAGAGAAAGAAAAAAAAAGCTTGAATTTCTCTTTTATTAATTTACTGTCAGTGTTAAGATTTACTAAATTATAAAATTGTACAGAACTAGGGATGTTCCATATTGGCTTTTTACAGATATGCAGATTTTATCCAACTCTTAAATTCCGATACAACAATATTTTTGGAGCGAGTTGTTCTAAACAAACAAAAATATCTGGAAAACTATGCATGGCATCTTGTTATATTTTGTCAGTTTGAGTTAAATGAGACTTAGCCTAAGAGTTGTGCACGTTGTAATAAAGATTGTGTCATTAAATTAGTGATAACTGATGCTGATAATATTCAATATTACATTTTAATGTTGATAGCTCTATCTCTATATAGAACATTTTAAAATTATATGTAAATTTGATGTTTACTTTATCCAAATCCCTGCATGCCTGAAGAGATAATACTACAATATAACTGCATGTAAGGCCTGAAAAGATTCAAAGATATACAGTATATCTCATCTAAGGAAATAATATTATTTTTTGGAGTTAAATTAATCTTAACATGTCAAATTCTGCTCATTTATGTAAAAAAATCATAAAAAGATAACTGTATGTGCAAATAAATGGCTTTGTGTTAGAATACAGGCAGAAAATGTGATAATTTTGTGGATGATGTCCTAATTCAACCATGAATTAGATTAAAATAAAAGAAAAAAAATTAAAGATGTGGACAACTTTTTATTTCTATTAGAAGAAACACAAACATGATGTATGACAGCTAGAAAGAGTATTTTTATATGAAGAAAGCATCAAAAGATTTAAAATTAAATTGATTTTGGTGAGGGCATTGAATTAATTAAAATGTAAGGAGTTTATACACTGTCTGGCCAAAACAACAGAAAAATCTTCCACCCAAACAAAAGAAAAAACAAACCCTAATATTTTACTGCCAATAACCTTTTACAAGGTCACAAGATTTGTTTTCATTCAGTGTTTCTATTCAGTTTCTCACCAAGATCTTATAGCTGATGGAAGAGTCCAACCACTGCACAAAGCCAACCACATCCCAAACCTTCCTCCAGGGCTTCAGGTCTAGACTCTGTGGTGGCTAACCCATGTGTGAAAATATCTCATCTGTAATCTCCGATCACCATCATTCAGGATCTTTTTCCAATTCCTTCCTCCCTCAAAGACATTGGACAGTTCTTTCAGCAGTTTCTGCAGTCTCCTCAGATGTTTTCTCTGCTTGATGCATGCCAGTGATTTGGACACGTTTTCCACAACCACAGAATGTGTCTTTCTATATAGCTGTTTAATAAGTTAGAAGCTTCTCATTGCATTATGTCGGGTTAAAACAAACTTGTTGCAAGCAGAAAGATTATCACCCTGGAGCCTGTACTTATCAAGCTGGTAGCTCATAGCAGATTCCTAAATCCAGAAAAGTTATTACAGCTATTCAGGTCCACTCATGTCTTTTAGCTGAAACAACTCATGTTGGGAAAGTTGGAAAATACCTTGTCTGAATAATTTGAGGTCCACTTAGAACAATTAAACAAAAAGCCTTTGAATATAAAATAATTTTTCCAGGCAAAACCTCATTCCTATTTTACTGTCATGGCTGAAATATGTTTAACCACACACGGGTTTGATCACATTACTCTGACACACAGTGCATAAATAAGTCTGTGTTTCTAAGCTGATATATTGGCTTAATTATCAGGTGTGTTTGAAGTGCCCACTCAGCTTCTAGTGCTCATAAATCAGGGAGAATTTGAGCAACAGTATTGAGCTCTGCATTAGGAGTTTAAATTGGTTTTATGGGTGTCACTGTGGTAAAATAAATATGCTGGAATAACAAAGACTTGTTTTTTTAATGTGTTGACTATCTTTATTTGCACACCTCTCTTCGTCGTGCATCCTCTGAGCCTTAGGTGGGTTTTAGCTTCCATTTTCTAAGAATTCTCTTTCTGACATTTTCAGAAAGGTCAGAAACTGAACTTTTACAGCTCTCTCATCCTTGGCGCATCTTAATCTCTGTGAATGTGCTTGTGTGCTGGGCTGTTTACACATGATCATTTCTCTCTGTATACCAACATCTTTGCACCATTAGTAAGTTTTATTTACATGTTTTTTGCCATAAAACAGTATCCACCCAAAGATAAATCAGCTATATCATTTCAGCATCACTGCAAGCCACCTGGAAGGTTTGTGTCTGTGCAAACTGCTGCTGTTTTTCTCAAACTTAGCTTGCGAGCTTAGCATGTTTCTCCTTGCTGATATCTTTATTTCTTCTCCTTTTACATAATCAATGCTCACCATCTCTATACATCGCACATCATTGTCATGGCAGCATGAAGTAAGCTCCAAAAATATCTCAGCTATTTAATGTCAGATTCAATCCCTCTCAAAAGTAAATATACATCTTGTAGGCATTTTTAAAGTGAACACATAGAGAAGGACAGAAACTATCCCAGATACTGACAGTTTTATGTTGCTTTCTCTGTTTCAAATCCACTTTTTAATAACTGGGGAGTTTCATCGCAGGCAACATTCAAACATTGATTTTCAAAGCTGCCAACTGCTTCATTAGGCACAGTCCCCCCAGGATGGATCACAGTGGGGGGGGGCGTTTGCCGCAGCAGCTCAGTGCTCAGGCTTCTGATTAGACATAGCATATGTAACCAGACAGCAGAGTTTTCATTGGTTTTTTTGTTTTGTTTTGTAATCTTTAAATATAAAATCAGGAAATCAGTATTGTACATCAATACAGCATGTCAATATAGTGTGGGTATCTGTAAACACATTAAAACAGGTATTTACAATTATTAATAATTCCACATCGAAGTTCGTTGCAGCTGCATCTGTACAGTCCAGGCAACATTTGATAATATCCATTCAGTTTTACAAATTTTGATTTGTACTGATGACAAGTCCCAATGAGGTCAACCAAAAGGCTGAGGATAATCTTAGGACCTGCTGCCTCTGAAAAGCATTGAAAGGGAATCATTATCCCTTATAATTTCAGCATTGGTTCAGCCTTGATCTTTATTCTGCACCACTTTGAAGTCATTAGTTGTGGTTTATCAAAAGAGTCTCAACTGACTTATGAGTAAAGGCTAAAGTTTATCTGAAAATAAAAAAAAAACAGAAGCAGCAGCTGTAAAATCACACTTAACCTGTAGAATTTAAGCCCGAACCAGATCTAGCTGTAAACCAAATCTTTAACACGGTACACAAACCTTTTCTGGGCATGGCTAATTGGTATTTAGAGGCTTGTAGGTCCGAGGAGCTCAAGCTTCTCCTCCCAGTAAAGAAGGGTGCTGTCAGTTTAAAATAGGAGGCTCTGGATTTGTTTGGTTCCCCTTGCCCTGAGAGTTATTTGCAGGCTAGGAAGGCTGTTGCTGCCTAGTTTCCAAGGCAGAAACTTTAGTTCAAAGCAGATATTGAAGAGAGAGAGAGAGAGAGGAAGGATTTGGAGATTTTCCTCACTTAATCCTGGAAAACAAAAGTACTATAGAAAACAAAGGTTGCGCCTTTTTAGGATGTTTCCTGGAGCTCTGAGATTGACTCAAAATCAGCAAAAGATCCATGAAGTAGTTGCAGATTATCACTTGGCAAATATTTTATTCAGAGGGAAATTATTTTGCAACAATTTGCTGAAATTGTAATAGAAAAAATCAAATATTTGAGTAAAGTAAAATGGAGAATGACATCAATACTGTATATGAAGCTAATGTAATTCATGGTTACGCTGGAAGAAATTCTTTAAAGTAAGGTTTCAATTGTTTTGGGAAAACAAACTATGAAAATGCAGTGGTGAAAATCCTCCAGTAAAGGTTCAAATTGACATGTGAGTGTTTTATCTGGGTATTTCCAAATATAGCTTCTTCATACATCTAGTTAAATTCATTTTAGAAAAAAAAAATCTTGTTCTTTTTTATACAAGAAAGAAAACTTCAGTCACATGTTACTTTTCCGGTTTTGACATTTGAAAACAAAAAAAGAATTTATATTTCAGTACTTTATCACAGGAGGAAGCGAAGGTTATGTTTTTACTGGTGTTTATCTGTCTCCCTGTTTGACTTTTTGCAAAAGCTGATGGATGGATCTTCATGATTCTTTTTTTGTTATTGAATGGGTCTTGGTTCTTAAACTTAAGTTTAATTTAAATTGTCTTAGATTTTGGGAGAGATCCAGATCACCATTTGGATCCAGGAATTTTTGAAGGGTTCTCTATCAATGCGAGATAGGGCTATTTTTTGTACATATAAGGAGGCTAAAATCTGCTTCGCGTCGGACGGTTGCCTCCACAAAGTGCATTAATTTATGACAATGGACACCTCGGAGGGCATTATCCTGCTTATACCATGGTCATTCACAAAGGAAATAATATAAGATCAATCTCTAATGTTGTTTTTACTGTTAAAGTCATGTCTTTAACAAGCTAAATCCAGCTAAATTCTGGATACTGTGATCCAGAACAGGAAAAATAGGGGATCTTTGGAATTTTCATCACTGCAAGAAAACAGATAAAAACATGCAACAAACACCACAATATAGCCGAGACACTGTGGATTCATTGTCAGTGAATCTAGAAATCTAACAGTATATACATGTAACACAGATGTAGGACTATAACATAGGGGGGGAATCACAATCTGGGTGGAAATGAGCTGCTAGGTGGAGGTCTGTGCTCTACAAGTTCTGCACAGATAGAAATCTTTATATTGCAATTTATTAACAGGGACCTGTATCTGATCTACAGTAATTGTCACAGAGTGACTTTTAATGATTGCATGAAAAACACACAAGTTGATACAAAGGAACAAATGATGATTCAATACCTTGAATGCTTCCATTCTTAAATGAATAAACCACTCCTGAAAGCAAGGACGCTCCATTTCAATTTGCCAGGATAATGTTGTCTCCTGTTGTAGAAAAAAAGAGTATTTTGAAGTCTGGATAAGGTTTTCCAATGTATTTTGTCTCAAGCCTTTGACAAGGTGGTTGGGGGAAAAAAGTGAATAACTATCAAAAGGAGAAATTCACCATCTCTTTATTTATATATAATTAACACTATCGTGTTAGTCTTCACTTCATATGGTCTTTTTGGATTAGAAAAAGGTCACCAAGCAGGTTTCCTGAGGTATTTTAAAGGAGCTGCGGCAGGAGTTTGGGCTGTCAGAGCTGCAGCTGCAAGCCGTTCGTCATCATAGACTGTGAAGACTACTTGCATGCTCATAATGATCGGGTTGGTTAGCATGAGCTTCCGTGTCCCTGATAAGGAAGCATTGCGTGTCTGGGATTTCCAAAGATTGTTAATTAAAGTAGGATGTCTGGAGCGTGTTTGGTTCTGGGACTTTAAGTTGAAATTGGAAGTTTGTATAACACACTGACCTTTTCCTGTTATCTGTGAGCAACATACACATTTATTAAATGAGATGGGTAATACCTGTAAAAGGTTGTATTGCCGAAAAGATATATGAGATGTCATATTTAACTGGAGGAGGAACACTATTTACTTATGGATTCACTGGTTAATTATTCATTTCACAGCTCTACTCAGGAATGATGCTTAAATCATGAGATTGGCCTTCTGTGTCATCAAATACATGTAGAGCTTTAATCAGGCACCATGAAATTCTAGAAAATTTACATCTTCAACAGAAGAAAAGACTGTTTTTATAATACTGGAAGATATTACAAGACTTTCAAACTAGGATACTTTAAAAAAAAAAAAAAAAAAAAAAAAAAAAAGATACAGTTGTAAGTTTTCAGTACTAAGAGTTAGCTTTAATTTTTTTTTTTTTTTTTGCTTAAAACAAACCAATAAATCAATAAAATAGCTTCAATGTGGTCTGATTGACGAAGAGAACTCAGTGTGGTTCTATGAGTTCATGGACTAGTACGCAGAAGGATTTTAGAGGTCCAATAGAAGTGTATAAATACGGTTCTTTGCCCAATAAAGGCTTAAAACCCTTTTGGGAAAACAACTGATATATTGTTCCCTAAAGTTAGATGAGAACATTGTTGCAACTCACATCTATATGTTAAAATAAAGCAGCAGCTGGTTATCTTTGCTTAGTATAAAGAGCGACAGTTGTGGGTTTAGGAAGAGATTTATGTGTTGCACTATTTCTTGCCGGTGTGCTGTGACTCCTTGAAGAGTCACTGCAAGAGACAAACTAATGAAGCTACAAAAACTGACTTTTATGTGCTTCTCATGGCAAAAATTAGTGTAGCTGTTACCTCGCCTGTCCTCAACAGCTTCCCTTTGCTATGCTTACTGAAGTCATGTAATGTGTTAATTAGTGCTTTACAGCAATGACTGTCTTTGCCCCTACTGTATATTACAGGTTGGGTAAAAAAATAACTAAAATCAGTCAAAAATTAACAAAACAGCTCATACAAGTAAACTCTTCCTATGCTTTGCAGTACAATGAATTACAAGCAGTGAATTACTGTAATCCCTCATGACATACACTGTATATACTGCTAGTCACTGTACTAAATTCACACCACTGTAGTTCTTACACTAGTTTTTTCATGATTTTCCCTAACACTTTAAACAAGGATTCTCATTTTTGTCACAGTCCACTGACAGAGATCCTTTCAAAGAGCCTGAAAAATTCTCCCCCCAACCTCTGTTTTACAATTAAAGACTGCAATATTTTTTTTTCTATTTTTACCTTTCTGTCCTGTACCTTGATCTAAATAATTTCTGGCTGTAATATCATAATAAATGGAAAGTGTTTCTGGAAAAAAAAAGGCTTAAACTGTAAGATATGCTTTTGTGTTTTGCATTAATTCTTTACATAAACATTTGGTTCATGGTACAAGAGAACACACTCATTTCAAGAAAGGAGACCATTCATTACTTTTCTGCTGGATGTAGCAGTCTTGAT
Organism: Telmatherina bonti; assembly: GCF_933228915.1. Classification (NCBI taxonomy): domain Eukaryota; kingdom Metazoa; phylum Chordata; class Actinopteri; order Atheriniformes; family Telmatherinidae; genus Telmatherina; species Telmatherina bonti. The sequence continues at coordinate 15,855,950 of NC_136615.1, read as the reverse complement.
GGTAAATAAAACTGTGTAACAGGATGAAGGATGCAGATTTGCTGTATTATGTGAACATGATTTCTATCCTGTGTGTGATGTCATCAGTATTGTGATCGGCGATTGGAGCCCACACATGTTCCATAACAATATGAGCAGTTTGTGTATTTTAGTGGTAAAAACTTACTCTACAGGGTTCACATGATGGTTCTGGTGATTTGTTAGGAGGATGAAAGCCAATTTTCATTAGGTCATGACTGATCAGTCACTAAATAGGAATAGCTGCAACATCTTCAACATTTGTCATAAAGCACAAGAGATGACTTTCACTTAATGTTGCATCCTCCACTGACTCCATAGCTGTTATACAGTGCTGTAATGATTAGGAGCTTGTGACGGCAAATAAGGGGATGAAAATGAGTATGTAAATTTTTTTACAGCTGTTAAAAATGATACGTGACAAAAAGCAGGAGTCTCTCCTTGCCATCCAAACAATAAGCTGCATACCTTTTGTATGATGCTTAAAATATCTGCTTCATTCTCATTTATGCTCTAGTGCACATAGTCCAGGCCTTCTTCCTTCTCCTGTTTTGTGTCCATGCATCACTATTCCTGTGCAGTAAGATCCTCAGGAGGAAATGCACAGAGGCCTGAAAGCAGGCCAAGTTACAGAGGCAGAGGAACGGGACAGGAAGCTCAGATGCTTTCATAACAGCCTTATTGAGAGGATCGGCATTTGACATGTCGCATTCCAATCTCCACTATCAGCCTCCCACTCTGACCCCCATGCACGACCCATGGCCCCCTCATGTATCAGGTTGGCCAGGTCTCACTGAGAGCACATTTGGGCCTCCACTGAAGAGTCTCTGCTTGGCTGTTACTGTACGTTTGTCTAACGGAGACTCTTGATTTCAATGTCCAGACCAGAGGTATGTAAACAGATTTCTTCTCAGGATAAATATTTAAATTTCTGCCTTATAATCCCTCTCTTTTTTGGCCTGAAATTTATTCCATCAGGTACATTAGTTTGGTCATATCACCTCCTGAAGACAAGTTGAAAGAGGTGCTCCCAGTGATGTGTGGTCCACCTATAAGACTTAAAGATAAGGAAGTCATTAAAGACTTTCCTTCCAGGGGAGAAGCCCCAGTGTCTTAGGGTTTCTTGGCCACCAGTAGCAACAGCATTGCCGACCCTGCACAGCAGTATTTATAGAGCACTGTGGATGAGTCATTTGGCTGAGTGCCCACTCTTCGTTCACCAGATTTACAGGTCCCCACTTTGGGGAGGGCTGCTTGATTTATGTTGTCTCCACCTCCCTCCACCAATAGCTCCCACCCGTCTCCCTTCCTTCAGAAAAGAGCAGACACACCACATTGCCTCTGGCTTGTCGTTTCTCTCCCTGTTCTCTGTCCTACACTTCTTTCGCTTGTCTCTGAAATATGCTTCCTCTGCTTTTTCAGCTCCTTTGACATAAGTTTAGAGGAACAGCTTCCCAAGAGGCAGACAGAGCAGCCTCGGCCTGACCTCGCCTTGCTGCTGCTGCTGCTGATCGATGTGTCACGCTGACCTGCTTTTGACTTAACAAAATGAAGTTGTAGGCCAAAGTTGGATGAGGTGGAGTAGAAACAAAGGCAGGGGAGGAGGAGAGTTTCAAGCTCAGTGGAGTGTGTTTTAGCAGAAGCAAGAGAAGATAAGCTTACAGTATCTGTGGCGCAGAACGAGAACAGATGAAGAAGTGGCAGCTGGAGGCCGGCGATCTGCAGCGAGAGCGTGGCTTTTGCTCCTTCAAACCTCAGCTGAGAAGGGGGCACGTCTTCGTCTGCTTCCCATGGATCTTAACTCCAACCCAGGTGTGTCTTTTTGCAGAGCTGATGCACATACTAACACATGTCCAGCTGGTTTGGACTGTTACGATGGCTGAGATATTATTAGACCAAAAACTGGATTTAGTTTCACTTGCAGCTGAGGTGATGGGTCAAAGGATTTTATTGGACTGCTTGTCTTCAAACACAAAGCTACTTGCAGATGAGTTGCAATGTGAGGCGGAAGGGGCTTTTTTAGCAGCATATCAGCAGATAAACCTTAAAATAAGTTTGCATTATTTTTTCTAACTTATATGCTCTTCCTTTCCTAGCATATACAAATACTTTGAGTACATTTTTAAATAAACATCAACAGCACTATTTCATAGACTTCATTCCTTCTGAGAGGAGGTTATACTATCCTAAATGAGTTTATTTAAGTAAAAATAAATAACTGGATTTCTCAGCTTAATTAATCATCAATTTTCTCATGAGCATTAGAATACATGTCCTCCTTAAAGAGGGGAATTGAAAGAACAAATATGTATAACATCTTCTTAACATAAATAGTTCATCAGTTTTTCCTTCTACAGTAAGCTCGTTCTGAATTAGATGTTTGCACCTCTGAAATAACATCAAATGAAAATAACCACAAGTCTAAATTGTATGTGGGGTTTAAATGTCAACCTGGTTGGTTGCTCCATGAAGTTGGCTCTAAAAAAGAAAAAAAAAATCATCTAGCCAGAGGAAGAAAAATCATGCTTTCTAAAAGAGCATTCTCTTGGCTGGGTCAAATTTCACTTTACTTGGCTGCTTGAGGCAGATAACAGAACAGACTGCTGAATTCATAGCTCCCAGCCTGCCTGTAAATCCATCCTGGTCGAGACGTTCTCATGCGAAAAATCTAAAGCAACAGATGGGAGAGGAAGCAGGCAGGAAAAATACAAATTAAACAGAATGTTGCAGCAGACATGAGATTTCAAGAGCTGGTGTTGGCGGTGAGGCAGGCAGAGACTGAGGTTAGAGAGAAAAAACAGGCCAAAAACAGCATGTAAAAGTTCAGAAGAACTGAAAGATGTTCATTATAAATGTACTAATCACAGCTTTTTGAAATAATAAAGATTTGAAAAACTTTAACCAATTCGCATTCTGTGAAAGCCTGTGGAGAGCCAACAACCTGTGTCAGGTCACTCATACTGAAGTAGTTTTTGTTGGGTGAAATCCAGTTATCTGTCTTGTTAGTTGGCGTGATGACTGAAGAGCCAAGATTACTGACAAGCCAAATAATCTGCAAACAGATTGATAACAGTTATTCATTTATTTTCTTTTACCACTTAGTCTAAGTCGGAGTCAAAATGGAGCTGATCCCAGCAAAACAGGTGAAAGGCAGGGTACGCCCTGGATAAGTTACCAGACAGGGCCAACACAGAGAGACACACAACCAGTTAACCTAACATGCGTGTCTTTGAACGGTGGAAGGAAGCCAGAGAACCCACAGAGAAGCCAAGCATACACAGCAAGAGCATACAAACTCCATACAGAAAGGCTCGGTTCGTACCGCTCCCCAGCCGAGGTTCAAACCAGTGACCTATTGCTGCAAGATGATGAAACGAACCACCAAAACACTGTGCTGTAAATAAAATCAGAAATATGAGGGATGCCAGCGAGCATGGAAACTAAATCACAATGTTGTGATCACCATGTAGTAATTCTGGGTGATAAGTTCATGATTTGCCCATTTCCTTTACATTTTAAAAGCAAATCTGAAGACACCTTTAGGCAGACATACTGAAGATTACTTAGAGATTTCAAGCACTTGTATGTAAGATAACTCTTCATTACCACTGCACTTTCAATAAAAAGCTATTATTTTAGCATTAACGCTGATTTGAACCTCAAGAACAGACGGAACAGCATCAGCAAAAGTTCAGCTCCGCATACTGAAACATACACAGAGCCAACCTTACCATCAGCATTTCTCCGTCTCTCCACTTACATCACCAGCAGTCATCTGTGACCAGCTTGTCCCCCCCCCCGCACTGCAGCCCTTAGACAAATGCTTCGGACAGCTTTGTCAGAGAAAACAATGACGATGATGAGTGGCAATGCCGACAGCACTGCTGTGATGGGCAAAATGAAAACATTTATCTTGCTGAAGCTGAAAAGCATTGGCTGTCCAAATAGCTGCTGCGATCCAAATAGGTTTTATATCATCTCCCTCCGAGTTCAGCCACAAGCTGAAGGATATTACACGGTGCCGCAGATGCTTCTGCTTCACCCTACTTGTAATGTTTTATGCTCTACCTGAACCAATAAAAGTCTCATAAGGAGGCATAATGACTGATGAATGGCAGATTTAACTCTGTTTTTATCAGTAATGTTTCAATAATGTTAACAGGCTTCTTAATCTCCTACAACGATTAAGCAAATGAAAATGCAGATAAAGGCCTAAATGAAATATAAATGTGGTGGATTCATGTTACAATGTGATTTCTTTTGCAGATTTAAAACTGTAAGCAATACTTGTTGTGGTTGTTTTGGTCATGAATATAAATCCAAGCAAATACAAATCTTGCAAATCTAAAGTAAAGCTAGCTCTGTTCTTTCAGTAAGAAAATGGAGTCACTAAGCTCCTCTCCTTCTATTAGACACAACAGCCAAGAAGTTAGATTACTACAACTTTTTCAAAGGGCTTCCCAAAGGCCAACCTGACTCAGACCATCAATTTTGACTGCCAGGAGTGCAGGTGTGCATCTACCCTGAAGCCCTCGTCTGTGCTGAATGGTGATATTACAAGGTATTATTAGGCAATGCAACCAGTACTTTGTCAAGTCCACTCCTTGTCTCGTTCTCTGATGTGGCTAAAAGAGGGTTTACATCCCTCTTCAACCACAGCGAGTTTTGTCTGTATCAGTTTCATTCATTGCCACAGGATGTCTGAGCAATATCGAAGCATATCTAAAAATGTCAAGTAGAAAAAGCAAACAGTTCGGCTTGACCCTTGCTCTTCTGGGTTTGTGTTTTTTTTTACCACTGAAGCATAACATCTTTGCTTGTGTGCTTATGAGTCTTATCCAACAGAAAAAACATCCCTATAATTGATAAACATAAGATCATTTGTTTGGGGTTCGCAGAGTTCACAGCAATAAATTCTTGTCACAAGCTTGATACAGATTTACAGTCTCACGGCCATGGGTGCATGATACATTGACGATCTGTCATAGTGAGATATGTTTATGTTATTCTCCACAAGTTTCATACAAACACTATATGCACACACACACACACACACACTCCTACACTGACGTCTTCACATGCATGTTACAGCCAAACTGTTTTCCAAAAGTATATCAGATGTATATGCACAAAGTACATGTTCTCCTGCAGCACGGTGGTGCTATCAGGCTTTCCTTTAGGGAGCTCTAATGTAGACCCACTCAAGTTTTTCCTCTTGATCTTTAAAGCTTTCCAGAAGCTTCCACAGTTATCAGTATGCTTGTATCACTAATGTAATGTTTCAGCCTCCCTTGCGTGAAAGTGTTCAAGTGATAACAGCTGCCAGTCCCCACAAAACGTCAACACTCCTAACATTTTAAAGGGATATTAATCCCCCAGTCAGCAGCCACTGAGGATGCCAGTGCTCGACAGGGTTGGTTCGTATAGATTCTGGCATTTTAACAAACCTCTGAGTGTTGTCTGGATTTAGTCTTATAGCAATCTTATGTTTTACTCGTCATCACCACAGAAATGAATGGGCTCAACTGAATTATTGTGGGGTTTTTTTGTTTTGCTTTTTGGAAGGCATTCATAAATGTCACTTGTGACTTCTTTTTACAATAGCCTGTTTTGGTTTTTTTTGTTGTATTTAGACATTTTAGACAAGTCAGAGTTTAAACTCAGTACATTTGCTACCAATCACGCCAACTTAACATCCTGTAATAACAGTTTTCCATAGCAAAAACATGGTTTATTTTAGGTTGTTTGATTCAAGTTTCCTTCCCAGAAACCAGACAGTGGTTTATCTAAGTAAAGTATGAACCTCAGCTTCAGATGCAAAATATCTTTATAGTAAATCAGATTTATTCTTTTATGAGGCTAGAAGAAGCATATTGGTAGGAAATGTTTATTATGAAGTGAATAATGCCATTTTAATGACATTATTCCTTAAAGCATGTTTTAACTGTACCTCTGTCGGAGATTTTGAGTCTTTATGATTATCATGCCAGCTTGTCCAGTTCAAGCTATGTTTCCTTTTTCTAAAGTGGAAACTGAGTCCCCTTACATAATAGTATATTTACAGCAGCCCTGGCAGGACACACAGACATGGCTCTTTATTTAGTTGGCATGAAATCAGAAAGGAGACACTTGGCTCTTTGACAGCCCTGTGACCTCCCTGAACAGACTGACCCAATGATTCCCTGCTTGTCCTCATAACAACTCATTAATACTTTTGCTCATATTACTAAACAGCTGCATTTGACAACTGACGGAACAGAGGAGCACAAGTTTATAAAGCAGATTTATTTTTTTTAAAAATAAAATAAAACTAAACAACACATATATAGATTTGCAAGTAGTGCCTCCCTACTTAATGGACTGTAGTGCTTAATCTTGCACCCTCAAAAAGTCAAGGTATCATGTAAATGTAGTAGCACCAAAGCACACAGACTTCCCAGAGTTGATATGGCCATAACTCTCCATTTATGTGCCATGATTACCCGCCCCCCTATAGGGGTCCGCGAAAAGACAGCAGAGCTAGATAATCCTTGTCCGCTTTGACCTCACCACTGCTATTCATGTTGTTTTTCATTCAGCATCAGATGGTAATGGATATCTATGGTTACTCTATGGAGTCTGTGTTCTCCAGCAGATAACATCTTTGGGGACTCAGGTGGAGACTAATGTTGTGGTGTCTGTCTTCAGAATATGTCTATTGACAGGCAGGGACCACCATGACATGAGGAAGACAATTAGCCATGGATACCTTGCAGGGGGTCAGGTGAAATGGGACACCTGTCACACACATGGGAAGATGTATGCATGTATCTGCAGAGGAAGGAGTGACATACCAGGAGCTGTGCAGTGTGACGAGGTTGTGGTGAACGTATAGGTTTAACAAGTATTTTTTTTTAAAAATAAGAATATTTGTTCAACTTGCCATTATTTTTGTCAGATTTCCAACTGCTTCACTAGATAACTAATATTAATTATTTCCTTACTAATATTGCTTTCAGTTAGGTAGCATATTTACAAAAAATGGACTTTTTCAAAATAACTTGATATCTATACCCTCCAATCTGTGTACGCTGGACAGAGACTAATCCTACAGAACATTAAATAATTCATTTTCCATCTCCTTAATAGCACAGATAAACACATAACCTGTCATTTGAAGGCTTACAGTGATGCGTGGAATTCACTTGCACATATTTTGTTACTATTTTTACAGTTTTCAAAATAACTTTTGATAAAAACGACATTATAAACTATAAGAAAACACACTTTTACTAGAAATTTTGTAGTCCTTTAAGAAACACCACTGAACTTAAGCAGATTTTTTTTTCACTCTGGTGTCCTATCAAAAGCTGATTGTGCAATGACACCTTTATCCAGTCTCTTTTTTTAACCTCTCTGCAACCAGCAAAAGTCAGTTTAATGTTGACTCCTGTTTTTCCTGTTGCTCTGTCACTTCTTTTCTTTCTTTTTCTCACGTCTTCCACTAATGTCCTCTTGTGTTTCTTTGCTGAATTGACCATGGTGCACTTCCAACATGGATGACATGTGCAATGCCATAAAGCAAAATACAGCTGTCATGAAATGCTCCACACTGAAGCACAAAGTTATGAGGTGCAGATTCTCAGCTTTAAGGCCTTCAGGGCAATGGTAGCTCCAGGAATGAGCTGGCTGTAAAAAGGGTGTGAAGCTCAGAGTTTTTTGGTTGGAAAGTTTTGTACTGTTGCTTTAATATGCACAATAACCATTTTTCCATTTTAATATGTCAAGCCAGATTTTTAATACTTTTAATATTTTTTTCACTATTATTATTTAAAATAAGAGACAGAATTCAGGATTTAGGGAGTTTGTGTTTGTGTAGCTGGGGGCTGCTCTGTATGTGCATGCATGTGGGTGCATGTGTAACTGTATGAAAGAGATAATGATGATGATTAGTGTGTTTTTTACATTCCTATGTTGTTTACTTTGTTATGTGGAGCCGTTTTTTGTTTGGTTTGGTTTTTATACATAAATTGTTTTTATTGTGTAAAGCATTCTGTCTTGCTTTTGGCAATGAAGTTTAATTTAAGCTTTAAAGCCGTTTGCATGAGTATCAGTGAACCCTCAGTTACACGGCGAGCTGAACAATGTAACTATGCATTTAACTTTGATTTAACAAAAGCTGGACAATATTTCCTTTGAGTATTATCATTGCAACATGTGCAATAGTCATCAGAGGCACATTAACTTAACATGTTCTCAATTGTAAGGGTTAGCTCTTTGCTTATTGCCAGTAGAAATAAGCAAACCTTAATGGTAAAACACAATTCACGTTTCAACTTTAACTTTCAACTTTATTTATTTGTCACTGCACAACAATGTTGTCACAGGGCACTTTACATACACGAATCAACATACACATCATTTCAATTCATACATATCCAATAATAGAAACCAACTGATTGAATCGAGTCATGACTTCCATCCTGAGCATGCATGCGGCGACAGTGGGAAGGAAAAAACTCCCCTTTAACAGGGAGAAAACCTCTGGCAGAACCCGGCTCAGGGAGGGCAGCCATCTGCCTCGACTGGTTGGGGTGGAGATGACATGTTTGCACATGATAGAATGAAACATAGTCCGGCACTTGTCCAGGGTGTACCCTGCCTCTCACCCGATGATTACTGGGATAGACTTCAGCATCCCTTAACTGGGCTAAGCAGTTCAGAAAATGAATGACAGAATGAAACATTTACTCAGGAACTAGTGCAGTAAAAGCAAGCAATAAAAGATAACAATGAGAAAAACTCTCAATATAGACAAAAAATACTTGTAGTATTTACAAAAAGAGGTGAGATCAGTGCAGGTTAACTTCCAACACGACGGCTCCAGTGCAACATGGCTTAAAGTGCTATTCAAGTGATTTGTTGAAAATTTTCATATTGCAATATACATCACAGGGTTAGGAAAAAATCCAATGTTGTGCAGCCAAAGCTTTGACTACATTATATTTTCCATCTTGAAGCCAAAATATACTATCTAATAATTTTGAATTTATCTTTTGCATGCAATGCAAGAGTAGAAAGTATTAGTGTTGTAAGATTTTAGTAAAACTTATATGCTCTCAGTGTATTCCTGTTATAGGTTTTGTTTGATTCCACATGTAAAAGGTCATTATGTTGACATTTTTATGGTCTTAACAGTTGTAGATTTTAACAAAGCATTGCAGTGTGAATAGGAGGTCTCATGTTTGCTTATGGGGGTCATGCCCTGCGTCAAACTGTGGCGTTCTTAAACCCAAGCCTTCAGAGAGATCGGCCCATTGTTCCCATAAAGTGCTTTAAAAGAGCGTGTGTGTGTGTGAGTGTGTGTGAATCGTCACCAACCCCCTCTTCAAACCTCACCTCCCTCCCCCCTTCCCTTTCTTTTTCACACCCTCTCAGCTGTGCTCACTCACTCACTCTGAGGCCAGGCCAAAAACCGGCTGTGCAGCTCCTCCATTCAGGGACTCCCATCCTCAAGTTAAGTCAGGCAGGCAGCCGGGACTCTGTAACCCTCAAAGGCAGTGTCTTTTCTGGATTCAGACCAGGAGCGAGGCATGGAAGTGGTTCATCAGGCGATTCATAGTTTACCACAGTATGGATTATCTGATTTGCTTTCCTCACATGAAGGTAACATCAATAACTTCACATTTTTAACTATTTCCAGCCTTTTGAAAAGCATGCAATCTCTCTGTTGCCAAAGAATGACTTTACTACTCTAAATTCGAACCACAGCATTTTACTAAAGACTTCTTTGCTGTAACATCTGCATTTTGCAAAGGGGTTAGATATTCTGGTGTTAAGTCCGTGTATTTCAAACAAAAGTTTTTTTTAAAAAAGTAGTAGTATCAGTTTCATTCATGTTTAATCATACTTCCAGATGCAGGACAGACATTTTGCAGTGCGACTTGTTGCTCTGTGTGTGATTTCCTGTTATATGTTGAGGTATTTATGATGTGTGGACTTCTAAGAAGACTATCATTAGACACATTGTTGAATCTCAACTTGCCCCTACTTGCAGCAACAGACAAAACTCACAGACAAAAGATAGCAGACAATAATGCATTCATTTACTCTCCTATCGTACAGACACACATGATCGCTGGGAAAATTATGACATATATTTTTTGTCTTTTCAAGCTAAACGAGGTTCTTACAGTGTCTGCATTGTTTTCAGGCCAGCAGCAGCTGTTTCCTCCACTTGGCAAGCAACACAGTCAAAGTCTGGAAGAACTTAACATTTTTACAAGACGTCTTCCGCTTTAAAAATACAAAATAATTCAGGTCATGCTGAACCCTGTAACACCTTACTCCATTTTTAGGTGCTAGTAGAAGTGATTAATAAATCAAATATCTGTGGACCGACTCCTGGAATTAGGACTCCATTGAACTGCTTTGAAAATGGGAAGGACAAGATCTCCACTGTTCGATCTGAATATTTCAAAATAATAACTGTACAGTTAAACATTTTTGGAAATATGTTGGATGGTTTGTACTTCTAACAACCAGTTGACACTGGTTTTATGTTTTTATGAAGTTATAGTTAGCATGTGGTTTGTTTTCTTCAGCACACAGACTAAAAAGTAGGAAACAGCTGTTCTGACATGCAACAGAATTGTCACCATGGCTGTAAGTTTCAGGTTCAGTAAAGTCACCTTTTCCTAGCATTTATCAGAATTTTGTTTTGTACGTTGTAGCATTGAGTTCTTTGCCTTGTGTAGTAAACCCGGATTTACCTTGACACAACAAGCATAATGCTGTAATGCATCACAGTGTTTATGTTAAAGAATAGTTTCTTTTGACATTTTAATATGCAAAGTTCTTACGTCAGTCCGACATAACGGCTGTTGGTGTTTATTTCTTTTTTCTACGTATTAAGGAGGGTGAATCATTCAAACTTTTAGAGAATTGTTTGAGATTTTCAAGTTTTTTAAGAGTTTTTAAAACAAAGTTCTTAATTGCTTAATTGGTGACAGAATTTAATGGGAATTTGTTAAATAACAGTAGACTGCATTTTCATAAAGTAGCTGGATTTTTCTGAGATCTACTACTTTAGATAATCCACATTACCTTTATCAAAGCTGTTTTCTAACTTCTTCTCTCTGTCCAAAGACATGCATGTTAGGTCTAATTAATCACTCTAAATTCTCCGTAAAAATGAATGTGAGGATTAATGGTTGTTTGGTCCTGTGATGAACTGCTGACTTGTCCAGGGTGCACCTGATGATCGCTGGGATAGGTCATGTGATGTGACCCTTAATTGGACTAAAATGATTGAATGAGTTCTGTGTGCACACCTGATGTTAGAAAAGCTGAGAGAAAAAAAAAAAAAACAAAAAAAAAAACAACAAACATGTTACCTATCCATGCATTTTGATTGGCTGGTCACTGCACTTTGTGTAAAAAGCAGACATTTTGCATTTGCATTGCAGTTTACTTCATTAGGGAACAGTAGACTTCTTACAGTCTTGCAATAGAGCTGAGCAAAGAAGAGTTTAACAAAGAAAAATTGAAATCCAAAATGCCTAAATAACCAAAAGGTCTAAAGCTTGTGGAAAAGGTTAGAGTTCATATCCATGTGACATTCATACATTCAGCAGTCAATGAAACTCCCTCGAAATGGCAGATTCCCACCTCTGCATGTGTAGCTGCAGATGGAGGGTAAAGACTGCAGGTGGTTGGAGATTAAGGATGTTTTTCAGCACAAAATTAAACTGTGATCTTGTTAACAAGTGCCTTGCTCAATGTGCGCCAGAATGTGGGCTCTCTGTGTGGTTTTACAGGTTGTTTCAGAGGTATAGATCTGAGTGAAGTATATGAGGGCTTCAGGTATGTGTGAGTAATTTTGGCATAGTGGGCTCCTTTGTTGTCTCCCACCTGTTTTGGACCATTAGTTAAAGACTGCTCTGCAGCTGGCCACTTATTAAAGCTGGTGGTCACAACTGGAATGAACAGTTGTTGGCAGTTTGCATTCAGCCCATCTCAGATGGCAATTATATCATGGTAGAGGTCATCTAACATGATGTCAATTGGTTAGTAATGGGTTATTGGACATGCAGCATTCAAATGTGTGCTGCTCGAAAGACAACCAACTTGAAATTAAATGTAGAAATGTTGCTTCTGGGGTGTATCCAGTGTGTGGATTGTTTAGTCTAGCTGTTTGTGCTGTAGTGATGATTACGTAATTACAGTAAAGTTGTTTCTATGGCAGCAGCAGAAGGTATTTGACAGTTTAGGTGTTACATGGGATCATATCCTATGCAGAATTGCAGTTCAAATGTAGAAATGTGGCATTTTCTCTTTCTTTTAAGCTCAGTTTCATTGAAAATCATTCAGTCTATTTCCTTTTTTTAATCCAAGCTGTCCTCAGAGGTAAAAGTCTGCATGCATCTGCTTCAGTACTGAATGAAACTTTGAAGGTGTGTATGGAAGCATGGAAAATCCGGTGATTGTGACAGTTGTCACAGCTGTCTCTTTAGGTACAGTCATGCTTTCTGTAAAGATTCTTGACTGTATGCTTGTGTGCTCCTGGTTTGATGACTGAATGTTTTTTTAGCCACGTAGTGCCAGCCACATCGAAGGCAGTCTGAGAAATTTTATGGTGGAAAATAATATGTGAAGACAGCTTAACCACAGCCAGTATAGACTCAAAAAATTGCCTCTTATTTCTAGTCCATTCACAGGCACCAAGATTAAATTTAAACTACAATAGCTTATCTTTTGGAAGTTAGTGAAGTTTTTATAAATGTGAAAGATGCAGTTTGGTCATGCTCACCTGTCAGGCTAAACAGCAGAGCCCACACATTCAGTGTTGAATCCTGAATTTTTCATGTTATTTGTGTAAATGTGTCAGCCCATCCTTTCTTTAAAGACCATGAAGTTGACTCAGCCACTGTGGAGGAGAACTGAGCATCAACAGGAAATGGCATGAGGAACAGGAGTGTGCTGTAATGGCCATGGTATGCTGTATAATCCTGTGCGTGCTTGTTTAACAGCTTCACAACCGTTGTTTTCAGTAGGAAATGCTATCTAGCCATGCAAATAATGGACGGGCGGACTGATTTTAAATGTGGCCAAAGAAGCTCACAGGCACATCAGTAAAATGACTTTGCATTGCAATTATTACAAACAATGCTGGAAGGCTAGAGTGAGAAACTTTCACGTGACAAACTGGTCAGTGTGAGTATTTAGTGTAACTGGGAAATGGCAGATATCCATCAGTAGCCGAATAAACAAAATATTTGCTTTTCACAATTTTAAATAGATGTGTAAAAGAGCCCGGGCAGTTCAGTGAATTAAGGATGATGCAGGAATTTTATTGAAACGTACACCTATTTCTGTCTAATATAATCATAGTTAAGTGTTAAACAATAATAATAATTAAAAAAAACCAAAATCCACATTCTAACATATTTTAAGATCAACTGTAACTGAACTTATGTCTGCGCCATTGTCTGTAAAGTGAAGGCAGCGTGGAGGAACCTGCTTGCAATGTAAATCTCATTGCATGTACCATATTGCATGTGCAGCTGAGCTTTTATGGATATCATAAATGTACTGTGATGACAAGATCTGTTGTGCATGCTTCGTTTTATTTGCTAAAGCTATAGTTACCTTAGTTGAGATACTATCCTGTCATACACACCACGGCTCTCTGTCCATGTCATTGGTTAGAGTTAAATAAGTAAATGTAAAAAGTTAAACATTTAAGTGAAAATTATCCCAACCCTTATTTATGTAAAATCCCCAAAGAGATTATATTAAACTATATAATCTATTTTGTCACCACTGTGTTTGTTCCAAGGGAACTGTTAAAGTTTCCTTTATGTAAATGTATAGTTTTCAAGTTTTCAAATATAAAAGAAAAATAATTGTCCCATTCAGAATTCATGATTAACTCTTACACTTAAACTATACATTTTATAAAGTAACAACTAGAACAAAGGACAGCAGATTTAAATTAGCAGTTATAGTAAGATAGATAGATAGATAGATAGATAGACAGAGTTTTAGAAAATCACTTTGTTGATTGTCTCTTTACAACAGTGCTTGGCCCAGAACAAACTAGACTTCAATGTCTGTAGACATTGAAGGGAACAATGACAATGCTTATTTGTTTTAGGATACTATTTCTTCAACAAATAAAATAAAATAAAAATAAAAATTTGAAAGCCATTATAGAAGATTTAGTTCACATGGAAGGACAGGTTGATTAACAAGGGGGGATGTTGGGGGGGTCTTGGACCCCGAAAAAGTTAGGCACGGCTCTGTTACCAAGCTCACACAATGTGTCGGACAGACACAGCGTGGGCACGCTATCACATCGAAAAATGATCTTTTCTCTCACTTGATTAAATCCATTAATTTTTGCGCCATAACATCCAGTTTGTGACACAGATGACTCCGGTTTCATTGAAAGGTCCGCCGCGGAGTTGAAACTATTAGAAGCGACGGAGCTCTTCTACTGACGGAGGAAACCCTCCCATGTGCGGGTGCAAGTGAAGCGGCTCAGTTACCGGTTAGTGCACGGTGTTGCTGCTTTGTTGTTGCTTCATGGCACATCTGAAACTCTCCGTGGATTAAAGAAATATAGTATGATATCATGGACTGTGCTTCTGTAATCGGGAAGTGAGCCGAAGTTGCTTTCTGTTTATGTTTTATTCGTGAATCAACATGTTCAAATATTAGCGGAAATGATTTCAAAGTTGAGTTCAGGTCTGATGTCTTACCAAGAGGCTAAAAGCATGATCGGGATTAAGTTGAATTATTTAATATGAAATTAATGAGATCTTAAAGGGCAGTCAATGTCGGATGTAACCTGATCAAGCAAGCAAAAGTGGACTCATTTGACCAGAAAAAGAAATATTATTGCTGTATAAACAATAAGATGTGGATGGAAACTTCTGTATTTTTAAAGTAAGAATTTAATTCTACGCATAAAACAGGCACTTTCTTTATGACTGGGCGCAGCATGTTTTCTTTGAATGTATGCAAAACATCAGCCAACATGTAAATAAAAATATCTAATGCGTATTCCAGGTTCCCAGTTGCCAGGGTCATAACTTCAGATGTACTTTTTTCCCCCTAATTTCTTCCGCTTTTAAAAGCAGCTCAAACTTGTCTTTGAGGAGCTATAATCACTGACTGCACCTGTGCATGAAAACTGGCTTTAGTTATCTTTGAGTTATCAAACTAACTTCTTACTTGACCAACCATTCCAGCTCAAGGTTCATCTGTTTAATTTGTTACTTAACATCTCGAGCAGATATTCTTGGAAAGAGAGGAGGCATTGAAAAGTGCACACCATCTTCACCCAAACAGATACATGGTGTCATGTATACTTGCTCAGTATGTTCATGATTCAAGTCTTCAGGAAACAAAACCTGTTTTTTTTGTTTTTTTGTTTTGTTTTTTTTGTCTGCCTCATGAGCCAAAGCTGTAACATTAAACCCTATGCTGTCGTTAATGTTAGTTGTTTTATTTTTTGTTTTCATTTCATGTGAAAAGAAGACATTCTAGATATCTATTATCTGAATTTTCTTTTTTACAGATGACAGATGGAAACTGTTTAATACCATTTACTTATGATTATTGTTATTATTATTTATTATTTTTAAAGGGTTTACTACTGTGTGTGTTTTTTGAAAGGGGGTCGGTAAACATCTTGGACTTGTTGAATGCCACATGGGGAAAACACATGGCATCTGCTAACTGCTAATGAGATCTCATGGAGACTGACAGGGAGCATCAATCTCACTGTCAACATTCAGCTCCAAAGATAGCATTTAGTCCTGCTCTCTGACCGCTCGGTTTCTTTGAACACCTAAACAGCACGACCAATTACTCACTCATTCTTATCTTGACCTGTGGATCCAAACAAATGAGGGGTTTAACCAGTTTACATTATACAGCTTTCGAAGTGTAATTGACTTGTTTGCTTTCAAAATTTGCACTGACATGACACAACTTTTGCTTTATGTGAGGACCTTAAAACTAAACGCGACCCCTTCGCTGTCCTGTCATATTGCATTTGTGTCTATAAATAACTTATGCTTGCAACACACAGACTTCATCCTGGTATACAATCAATAGAGTGGGATTCCTGGTGGTCAAAGGCATGAATAATTCAGCTGTTAGTGCGACACTCCATTTGTCTTTTAATGGCTCCTCTCTTCCTGTAATACACCAGGTGCATCCCTGTGAAATGCCACAGGTCATTTGTTTGTTTGTGTCATTATGATCAAGCCGAAGTGAAGCTGTGGAAATGGGTTGGTTGCCATAGTGACGGCTGCAGCCAGATTTGTTATGTGAAAGAGGTGCAGAGCTTCCACTCCAGCCTGTCTGATGTCACATGACAGCAGAGTGCTGGTGACCATTAGGTTGAACCAGGGTACAGAGCTGCCCGCTGATGGCGCATAAAGTGCGATCAGATCTTGCTTAGAGTTGTCTTTAGAATCAAATTCTACTGAAACATTGGTTTTGTAGCTCATATTTAAGACATCTTTTTCATGTAGAATTGTGCTGTTCTTACACAGATTAGCAGGATTTGACATTTTCAGTCTGAGTTTGATCATCTTTGTTGCCTCATAAATAGTTTTGAGTCTAATTATTATAAATCAGTCCACCCATCCAGTGACTAAAAAGTATGCTTTAACTATACTTGCTTGTGAGTAAGAGGTTATTTCCAGGATTTATGGCTCGATAAGTGTTATTAAAGATAATATTGGACACTACTTGTTGTTTAACTTGCATTTTATGTGTCTTGAAACATTTGGAAGTTAGCATAAGAATAACATCTACCAAGGCTGAAATATAGGAATATTTTAGATAAGATGGACGGATATATTGGGGTTAGAAAAAAAGACAAAGCTGTGTTTTTCATATGTGCCTGATAATACGTGTGGGACCCTTGCAGTCCCTCGATCATATGTTAGCTGTGGTGTATTAAATCAGAGCTGTTTTTTCTCTCCTTTATCTGAACAGGGGGAGACAGAGAGCGGATGACAGCCAACCATGAGACCTACCTTCTTATGGCCAGCACCCAGAATGATATGGAGGATTGGGTTAAGACCATCCGGAGAGTCATCTGGGCACCTTTTGGTGGAGGTTAGTTGGTGTAAACCTACACATTGTTTTTATTGGCTTGTTGATTGTGGATTGGAACAAAAACTTCAGGGCAATGTTGATACTGTTTGTAATTTTTGAACAATTGTTTATATTAATTCTGACAAAATTTTGACAAACTATGTGCAGAAACAATATTCAACTGTGATGAAACTTTAAAAAATGCTTTTTGCTCCTGTTAAAGTCACTTTTCCTCCACAATAAAATGTGTTTAACCACACTTCATATCTTTGCTCCTAAAAATGAGTTTGTGTGAACTCTGAAATCTAACAATATCAGCAGGCATGACCCTGACTAGAACCAGCTTTGGAAGGAGAGGTAATTTGGTGGAAATTCACCAAAGAACATGACATCCTACCAAGTATTACAGGTTGCAAAGAATGCAAAATGCAGAAATACATAGTAGAAATTGTAGAAACGGTCCTCTGTTGGTAATAAACAAATGAATCATTGTTTTTACATCAGTTACATTTATCAGATAAGCCAACAAAATAATAATGCATGTGTCATGAAATAAGTTAAATGATGCTGTAATTGCTCTAGTGAAGTAACTACCGACTTTGGTGGAATTAATGTGCAGATTGTTGAGTCTCCTGCTGTGCTGCTGTAGCTTGTTTTTGACTGTCCTGGCAGAGATTGGCCTACATTGTGTATGAGCGGGACACAAGCGCAGCATTTGTGCCCAGACAGGCAGTTCGGGCAGCTTTCGTTGACAAAGTGAATAGATGAGACAGAGCTGGCCCCTCTGTTTTCAGTGCAGGGAGTTTGATGTCTATTGCAGTTGACTGCTCTTCAAAAGGACGAGCCATTTGTCAAAGATGCCACAGGAAAGGTGGCTCCATGTTGGACCGGAGCTGGGCTTCCCCAGCTTCATACACACACTTTTTCATATACAGACGGCACACACATGAGCCTTTTGCAATTTGCTGTAGCAGCAGTGACTAACTCGGCCCCAACTGGCTGATCAAGGCTCCTAAGCTGGGATGAAGAAACAGTTGGACAAGAGAGCGTGTGAAGACAGACCTTTTTAAAATGTGCAGCTGTGGCTTTTCCATCTGGATCCTTGGAGATTTATTTCATGGTAAATACCAGATGTTTATTTGTAGTTGGTGGAAGTATTTGCAGTTTGATTTAGAGGATGTGGAAGAAAGAACTCAAGAAGGCAAATGACCACATTCACTGTTGTCTTAAGTTCAATCCCATTGCGATTACTGTATAAAACTCTAGAGACACATGTCTTTATGTAATTGTGCAGAATTTGTAGGGCACTGATGCTTTTCTGTTTTCTTTTTATGGTGTCCTAACCAGTCGTTATTGAATAGGCATTGATTACACATGAATCTCAGTGTGGGTGCATTCATTCCTCTTGCTGCTGCACTGCAGAAACTCGCAGGTGAAAAACTGAACCATCCCTAGAAACGAAGAAAGAAACACATTGAATTTCAAGTTATTTAATATAAACTAAGGACACATTGAATCATTTTACACAACCTAATCAAAGTTTCTTTTGTTCAGCAGCATGAAGGAATTATTATTCTTATTATTTTATTAATCAAATCAAGTCTTTTTAAGAACTTAAAGCATTGATTTGTGAAAGAAATGAGGAAAAATGGAGCTTTGAATCTTCAACCCAAGAATAATGGACACACTGGTGCTGAAAACAGTTTTTATCATGAGATTGAAAATGGAATATTTTCACATCTGTGTCAACCACTTTCAGCTACTTGTCCTGCCGTGACTGATTATTAATATGTAATGTGTAAACAGGTGGAAAGGTTAAGTTAACATTAAGACTGAGTGTGGACAAATCCAGCTCCAGTATCAGCTCTAGTGCATTCACTCCAGTATACATCATGAAAACTTTTTTTTCATCTTCCGTATTTGTTCTCCTGATGGGCTTTGATTCTTCGATCTATATTAGCTTATACATTTAGAAGAAGAGAAATTAGTCTAGTGTGTGTGCGTGTTTGTGTGTATATGCATGAGCTGCAGTGTGTTTGTATGGCTGAAAGAACCTAAGAGTATGCAACTAAACAGCAGAGTTGATTGCGGAACGTTAGGAGGTGTCACTCCCGCGTCTTGTTATGGTACAGTCAGTCCAGTGGGAATAGCAAACATGCATGAAAACATCACTCTGCATAAGCTGGCGTGCACACACACACACTGTTACATGTGACCCTGGAAAGCATTCCTACACTCATGACTCGAATGTCTGGAGGGGTGACCTCATTTTCATTCAGCCACTTTTTCTCATTCCTTCTTGGACGGCTTATATGAGAATACAAATGATTGTTTTCTGTGTTGGACATCATCTTACTGAGATTTTAATCTTTATTTTTTGAAATATGGACGCACAGCTTCAACTATTTCTTTAAGTATTTGATGTTCAGTCTTGTTTGGATTGCTGTGAAGATCGAAGCGAAGGACTTCTGGGAGTTTCTCTTCAGCTCGCTTGTTTTTAACAAAGGCCATTTTATTAGAGATGGAAATGAAAGCGGGTTGACTTCTCTGCTCAACAACATCTTTTTTTTTTTCTTTTTTTTTTAACCAGCTGTGCTGTTTTTTTTTATCTACTGTCCTAACATTAAAGAAATGTGTTTTTAGAAGATGCTGGCATACAAACGCTTTAAATTTTGCACTTCTGGAATATTATCCTATCAAAAACTCATAAATAGACGTCTTTTTCAGAAGATAACTAGATGCATCCTTTTCAAGAAAGGTGAGTATGACAACATGCGTAATTCATCCAAATTGTGCTCTTTTGTAGTAATTCTAGTTCAGCATTCAATTCAGTAACGTCAGCTCTGATTTTATAGCATTCACTGATACATATATGCAAAAATGTGTCTTTCAGAATCAATTTTAGTGTGTGTGTTTTTTTTTTTGTCCAATTAATTTAAGGTGGCAGCTTACTGCGTGAAATGCTTTCAAGTGCACGAGGTCCACAATAAGCTTGTTCTAAATTCAGTCACCGTACCTTTTGTGTGAATGTGTTTGACTATTCTCTATCTGGAGACCGGAAAGTATGCAGATCTAAATCTCACAGGAAGGCCGCCTCATAATCCCCTCTTGTGTTGCGTCCACATGAGATTGCTGCAAGTGGAAATTGGTCTTGGACAAAGGGCGAGAGGTGTTCAGCAGGAAGTTAGAGATTTGATCATCAGACTAAGCCTCTATGTGTGTTAGTGGGTGTGTGTGTTTTAAACATTGTCTGGACAACTTTAATGTAATTATTTCCTTTTTTTTTTTTTTTTTTTCTTTTTTTTTAAGCCATTGAGTCAAGTGCTCTTTTTTTTATGTTGCTTTAAGTGTTGATGACAAGCTTATTCTATTTTATTTTATTTTATTTTATTTTAGTATTTGATTTTGTTGCTTCCCAAAATCAGGAAATGATGAAATTATGCACCAATCAATGTGGAAGCCTCCAGGTGTGTTTTCCATCAGGATGTGGATGTATGACCTTTGAACCCTGTGGATGGGATGGAGCCTCTGTTTTTTTCAGACTGCTTTTGCTCATTCTGTGGATTGCAGATCAGATTGGGATCTGGCAGGTTCAGAAGCCAGATCACTATCTTTCATTTCTCTTCCATTTCTACAAGCTGCTCATGGACAGCCTTTGTGATGCAGAAAGAGCACTTGCCCAGCTGGATTTTGCAGTGGAAGCTATGTTAATATCGAAGCCTAATCCTTCTGAAAAAAATGTTTAATTATGGGTCAACATAACCTTTTTATATCCAAAGACATGCATGTTAGGTAATTGGTTACTCTAAATTGCCCCTAGGAATGAGTGTGAGCGTGAGTGGTTGTTCGTCTCTCTGTGTGGCCCTGCGGTGGACTGGCGAGCTGTCCAGGGTGTACCCTGCCTGTCGCCCAAAGCCAGCTGGGATAGGCTCCAGCTTCCCCACGACCCTGAATTGGATTAAGCGGTTCAGAAAATGAATGAATAACCTTTTTATACTACTGTCTTGTGGGATAGACATCACCGCCATCATCAGAGACTTTGTAATGTTTTGCAGGGATCTTCGGTCAGAAGTTGGAGGAGACTGTACGGTATGAGCGTCGGTTTGGGAACAAGCTTGCCCCTATGCTGGTTGAGCAGTGTGTAGATTTCATCCGGCAGTGGGGTCTTCGAGAAGAGGGTCTATTCAGGCTGCCGGGACAGGCTAACCTGGTTAAAGAGCTGCAGGACGCTTTTGACTGTGGAGAGAAACCCTCTTTTGATAGGTAAGCATAACAACATTAGCATGTTATATTTTAGCAGTGAAATTTATAAATAATCAGAGTAATGTTTTCTGGTCGTTGTGCAACTGAGTTCTGCTCCTCTGTGAACACACGGATGTTCTGACTACAGAGAACTGAGTGGCAGAGCTTCTCTGTATCTGTAATAAAGTCCACCTGCTAGTAAACAGAGGTTATAGTCTCCCCTCATGTTTGGTGGTGTATACTGAGAAATAAAACCTTTTTTTTTTAATGCAGCATGCCTCCATTCATTTTTCAAGTCAACAGAGAAACATATGAGTGATGGAACACACCAGCCTTTCATCCATCTTTTAATCCTACCACCACTCCCTGCATCTTACCTGAGAACCATAAATATAATCCACATAGGACTATGTGGATCCAGGCTGTACATCAACACAGTGCTACACTTCCTATAAACATGGAGCATAAAATCCCTCTTAATGTCAGCCACACATTTCCACCTTCCTTAATCTGCTTTACGGTAGTAGTGACTACACCCTCCACTTCCTCTGCCAATGCCTGTTTGTTCCAAACTGCCCCCTCACTTGCTGATTCCCTCATTAGCCCTTGTAAACCCCCTGCCTGCCTCACCAGCTGCCCCCTCATTGGCTTATTCCCACTGCCAAGCCCATGCTGGAAATCCTCTTGTGTTTTTTTTTTTTTTTGTTTGTTTGTTTTTTTTTGTTAAATCATCAAAACTGCCTGAACCTTGTTCGCTCCTATTACACACCTCTGTAGTTTAGGTCTTAATTTCTGACCTCAGTCTACCTGATTCTTCCATAATCTACCGATGCTTGAGTGGTCCTATTTATCAGATCACATAAAGTTTAAATCAAACATGTTAGAAGTGATTCAAAGATTTAAACATCCTTTAAGTTTTCTGCTAATGTCACCTACTTCCTACAGTAGTAGACGTGTTTAGCTCTCTTCAGGACTTGCCTTGCCCTGCGTGCAATCTGTCTTGTTTTTGTCAACAGTAACACAGATGTGCACACAGTAGCTTCCCTACTGAAGCTGTATCTCAGAGAGCTGCCGGAGCCTGTCGTCCCTTTCCAGAAGTATGAAGAATTCCTGGCCTGCACCAAACTCCTCGGCAAAGATGACGAAATGGTGAGAAATACGACTTTTTTTCAGAAATTCCATGTCACGCACTTTAGTCCTGTATGCAGAAATCTGCTGGGTTCAACTTACATGTCAGCCAAAGTTAGACCTGAAAAAGTCCCCAAATACTGTAAGTTCTGTTTGGTGGCATGAATCTGGCCTTCTGCTGAACATTTTTCTCACACAATGACTCTCATTGTGGGTTCTTGATTGTTAACATCGGAGTAGGATCTCATAAGTCACAGTCAGCAGCAGGGGCTCGGTCATATGCTGCCTCACACTACCTAAAACAGTTTCCCCTTCATTAACCTTTAAGAAGTTTGTGTGTTATTATGATTTTGTTTATGTGGGGGCAAAACTACTGTCTGCCTTTTAATGTAGGAAAAAAGCTTCCCTCCTTTTTAAGCATCACGGGACTATTTTTCTCTGTAATCACATTGAGATCACTTCAGTTTCAGCGTTACGTACTTAAGATAACAAACAAATGGTCATTTATGGAAAACAAGCTGCTGTTGTCAGCGTAAAAGAACCGGTTATCTAATCCATGCACGGTTGTTAGGGCTGTGATGATATGCTTTTGTCCCGATTCGATTCCAATTTTTTTGGGTGCTGATTCGATTTAAATTGCGATTCTCACAATTCTTCAACATTGCTGATTTTTATAGATTAAAAACAAAATAAATGTATAAAACTTTTTTTTTTTTTTTTTTTTGCTCGTCATTTTTCTTAATTTCAATGAGGGAAAAAAACAACGTAGCCAGACCATCATTCTGCTGCTATAATGCCCAAGATGACAAGTATAAAGATCAATAAAAACAATAAAATAACAAAAATAAAATATATAAAGGATTATTTTTATTTATTTGAAAAAAAAAATCTTTTTTTTTTTTTTTTTTTTTTTTTTAAACAAAAAATTTATTTTAAAATTGTGAAGCAAAAAAATCCAGATTTTCGATTTTTCAATTCGATTTTCCCACCCCTAACGATTATCACTACCACTGCCGTTACAAACATCCATCTTTCATCTTCAGGGATTAAAGGAGTTGAGAAGGCTTGTGGAAAGTCTACCTCCAGTGAATTACAACCTCCTCAAGTACATCTGCAGGTAAGTCAGAGGTGTATAAAAATCACCTTGTGACAAACGGTAACCAGTAAAAAGTTCATATTTTGCCTTTTGCTGCAGATTTCTTGATGAAGTCCAGTCATATTCAGGTGTGAATAAAATGAGTGTCCAGAACTTGGCAACAGTCTTTGGGCCAAATATTTTGAGGCCAAAGATTGAGGACCCAGTAACGATTATGGAAGGTCAGTGTTCAGAAGCATCAGTTATGCGTCTTTCTAATTCGTTTATCTTCGTGTCGTTCTAATAATAACGTACATTTTTATTTGTCAGGAACCGTTCTTGTCCAGCAGCTCATGGCTGTTTTGATTGGCCGCCATGATGTGCTTTTTCCTCGAGATGAAGACAGCCCCGCCGCACTTGAACTTGCCAACAACAACAACATAGAACTGACACGGCGACAAGCCACCACAACTACCTCCGCCATTGCAACAGTGTCTCAAAATGCCGAGAACAACAACACACAGGTGGTGCGGCAGTGTGTTTGGGAAGTACCCGAGTCTCCGCACCGACAGCATGCAGACAACACTGGCTCCCCGCGGTCTGTGAGCCCCCGTAATGTTGTCACAGGACGCTTTGACATCACCCGCAGTCCACCGCTGACTGTGAAAAAGAACCCGGCCTTCAGTAAAGGCAGCGGGATTGTTACAAATGGCTCCTTTAGCTCCTCACCCTCGTCAGATCCCACTCTAGATAAAAACCAGGCTCTGACTGGAGGTGCCTGTTTACCAGTGCGTCGCAGTGGGACACTCAAAGGCTCGGGCACAAAAATGGGCACCAGTGGTGTGACAAGTGGAGGCAGTCCGGCAGGGAATGGGACTAGCATCATGCGCTTGGGCATTTCCAACTCTGATGTGGTGACGGGGAGTCTAAACAGCCGCAACAGTCTTTGGCCCCAAAACGGTTGCGTCATGTTACGAGAAGGCAACAAAACACGCGAGTGCTCCAGCGGGGATCAAACAACCAATCAGAATCGTCTGTCCACATATGATAATGTCCAGTTAAACCATCAGAACTTGCAGCAGCAACTTCAGATCACCAACATGTGTCTGAGGAACAGCTGTGAAGACAAGCAGAGCGTGGACAGCGCCACCTGGTCCACTTCTTCCTGTGAAATCTCTCTCCCTGATAACTCCACTTCCTGTCGCTCCTCCACCACCACCTGCCCAGAGCAGGACTTCTACGGAGGCCACTTTGAAGACTTGGATGGGCCCACACAGGACAGTGAGCCTCTCCAGTCTGGTGGAGGTGGAGAGGGAGGTGGGAGGAGCAGCAACAGAGAAGGAAGCGGAGAAGGAGCAGGGGGCAGCAGTCGGGGCAGCAGCAACAGTGATACCAGTGAGAGTTTCGCTGGTAATGGACCTGGCAGCCACAGTGCTCTGCACAGTCTCGTGGCCAGTCTTAAACAGGAGATGCATAAGCAGAAGGCAGAGTACGAGGCCAGGATAAAAAGGTAAGAATAAAAAAAAAAAGTATTTTCTGAGCTTCCTGACATCAGGATGTCAGGCTTTTGGCAAGTTTTCTATGCGGTTTATCATCAGTCACAATATATACACAATATATCCAAGAGTGTGTAACTTTACGGCACACATTCATTGTGACATTGTTTTGATAAGCTTCTTATCAATTTTACAACATTTATTTCCAGTCATTATGGAGGAGTCAGACCACTGCTTAAAGCCCTCTCCAGCACATCAACATATGCTCAATGTGCTTCAGGTCTGGACTCTGTAGTGGCCAGTCCATGTGTTAGAAGGATGTCTCGTGGTTTCACACTTTGAGCCTGATGAATCCTGGCATTGTTATGTTGGAATGAAAGAAAAACAAATCCACTGATGAAATAGGACAATATAATCATCAGGTTTGTCAGCTGACCTCATTCTTTGGGTATATAATGCTGCTGAACCCACCCCCTGACCAACTGCAGCATCCACAGATCGCAGTCTGCTTCCTCAGGCTTGCGACATCAGGAATAATGAGTGCATCACTTCCTCTGCCTCTTCTCTTACTCTGATGCTCCCCATCACTCTGGAACAGGGTAAATCTGGATCATCGCCCACACAACTATTTCCCATCGCCCCAGACTCCAGTCTTTATGCTCCCAAGCAAACTAAAGCTTTTTTTCTACAATTAACCTCACTGATGGTTTTCTTCAGACTGCGCAGCTGTTTAATCCCTGTTCCTTGAGTACCTTTCACACTGTGCACGTGGCAGTAAGATAAGGATTATTTTTATTGTTCAGGCAGCTGCACAGTGAAATTAAAAGGCCATGACTGAAGTTGCTTTAAAATAAAAGAAAATATTGTAAAATCATGCACCACGAAAAGCACTATTTGGTCCTACTTTCACTAATAAACATAGCCCTGAATTCTACTTAAATGTTTAACTTATCACTGATCACCATCATGCAAGATTTGTTTTCTCTCACCACAATTTCTCCTGGAAGATGAAGGTCCCCCAGTGTCTTTCCAGATTTTAATAATGTATGAGACACTTAAAGCTATTGTAGAAGCATTACCTTTGCTTGTTGCCGGTGATTTGACCCTTCTGAAACAGTTTAACATCCTTCCCACGACCACAACATGTGTCGTGTGTGTATATATATATATATATATATATATATGTGTGTAGATAGATAGATAGATAGATATAGATATATATGTAGATAGATAGATATAGATATATATAGATATATATGTAGATAGATAGATATATATGTATATACACATATATATATATATATATATATATATATATATATATATATATATATATATATATATATATATATATATATATATATATATATATATATATAAATATCTACTTTTAATGTCATCAGTCCAGGCTCTGCCTCCCCTTACCTGATGATGTATCGCTTGTCTGTCACTAGATGGAATGGTGGGAGAAAATGAACAGATTATTTTCAGGATTACTATAATGATAAAACAATGACATTATTGATATGAGTATTGCTAATTTCAAGGAATATGTTTACTTCTTTCCGTTTGCCTTCCCTTTCATCTTATTTTTCTGATGACGATAAAAGCATAAAAAAAAATCTGTAATTTGCCCAAAAGTCTAAACCACTCAATTTTTCAGTATTTGAGTGCTGGGTCCAAACTGGTTTGGGTTTAGAAGCTGCTTAAAATCAGTGCAAACATCCAGGCAAGGCCTTGCAGATGTCAAGTGTGCTTAATTTGCAACCAAGTTGGTGTTTATCATTTAAAATGTCACACAAACTGCTGCCGCTCCCTCAGTGTTTAGTGCTCTCAAGCCTCTCTTTTCCCTTTGCTAATTCAGTACGAACCTCTATTGCAGCTTGGAGCAGCGTAATCTGGAGCTGGAGACGGAGATGGTGAGCCTCCATGAGGAGCTGGATCAGGAGAGGAAGAAGTACACCATGGCGGAGATCAAGCTGCGCAACGCTGAGCGTGCCAAGGACGATGCTGAGCGGCGAAACCAGATGTTACAGAAAGAGATGGAGCAGTTCTTCTCTACATTTAGTGACCTCACAGGCGCTGGCAACACGGCTGCCGCCGATCCCCGCCAACCGGACCGCAACAATACCATCTGGATACAATGAAGGAAGGCTGAGAAATGCCAATGCAGGCTGGAAATGTTTTGTGAAATACGACATTTGTAACACTGAAGGGACTCCATACAGGATTTGGCTGCTGAGTTTTAACTGAAGAAATGGGCGATTGACTGGGATCAGCCGACATCACCTGGAGTGATGTTACAGTAACTTTATCTGTATATAGCATTATTTAAAGAGCCTTTGGACACTCTTTAGCCTCCTCATAATCCAACGTGGTGCTTACTCATCTACCTGGAGAGTGGAACAAAAGACCAGTTCGCTCTAGTCTCTGATGACAAATGGTACTCCTACTTTACATTATCTCCCAGGGTTCATTAGATGGGTGAGAAGGCAAATTTCAAAAAGGGTGGAAAATTTAGGAAACTTTGACATGAAAATACTGACAAACTTCTTGTGGATTTTCATCAATTTCACCATCAAACCAAATAAAAACTAAACCTTAATGTTAATGCTCAGTGTAACTCTGTGTACGTCGAGGGAAACAATGCAGAAAAATACAGTCATGTTTGTAAAGTGAAATAAAAGTAATCCTTAAATGTTTATGATATTTAAGCAAAGTTATCAATGTGTGGTATTTTATATTAAGGTATTTCCTTGCACTTCTGTGTCTGTTTAGCCTCCACAAGCTTGTACTGAATGTTATGTCAGTGTACCATTTTAAATTGCAGAGTATGCTGTATATGTGCCTGTGCTTCTGTGCTGTTACATTTACTCATGACCAAAAGAAAATAAGGAGCCTGTTGTGTAAATATTTTATAGGTGATCATAGACACTACTTGTTAGTCTGCACTGTGGTTTGACCCATGTTCCAATGGAAATGGCCCGAATTAAGCTGATACCGACTGAAGTTTTGTAGCTTGTAAAAAAAAAAAATCAGTGTGAAAGTCTTGCACAAAGGTTGTTGGTTTAAATTCCAAATTAATAAACAAAAAAAAGATGTCTGTCCTGAATTAAGAATTTCGGGTGACAAATTGTACCTTTTCATGTTTACATGTTTAAGCTGTTATCATGAATGCTCTTGGGAATTGCAGTAACTTAGCACAGGATGACAAGCTGTAGCTAAAATGTACCAACAAAGCTGTGTTTAAATGTGAAAAAAAAAACAAAAAAAAACAAAACCAAAGTGGGGGCGTCAAACTTGTTAACACTGTGGATTTAAAAAGTCCAGCTGCAAGATTGAACAGCAAGTTGTGAGTGCATGTCAGTGCATGAGTCCACAAGGATCAGTGTAACAACCAAGTGACTTTATATTAATGCAGTGTATTTATGTAGCCTTAAACCAAATGTCTGCACACAGTGTGGATTTGCTAATAGGGTACAAAGCAGGAAGCATCTGAGACCAGACTGGGTCTGGGTGTCTGTCAGAGTGCGGTGACCTGCTGCTGGCTGCTTCTTCACTGGAGATAAACTCAGATTTATAAACCTGCTGCTGGTCATTGCAGGACATCTGGAATGTGCACATGGAAGTGCCTGGATGACTGAAGAAGGGAGGAGAACATGCGCTTTTCATTTTGCACCCTTCACTGGGAAATGATAGGCTTATGCCACGCTGACAGTGTCACTTCATTCTGTGAATTCCACACAAAAGAGCAGATTATGAACAAAGAGCAAAGATGGAGAGGACTGGGCTTGTGAAATATTTACAAGATGAGATACTTGATACTGAAAGGAACCTTTAAAAGACTAAATATGAATAAATGTGCATTTCCATGTGAGTCTTCTTTGTTGTTTTATTTTTAATGTATCTTTCAAGGGTGCGGTGGCCTCATATAGAGGCATTTTCAGAGTTGTAGTGAACGTGAGAGCTTACACATGTTTTTCCATTAATTGTAAGGTTAAGTTCTGTACCAATTGGTGGCACTGATGGAAAATGGTTGAATTAGTCCATAAAAAGTTGTTAATTAAGAGTCTTTTGAAAACTTGATTGTAAATTAAAAGTTAGGGACAAGAACATCTTGTTGAAGAGGATTTTATAGACTGTGGCTGCTGTTTCATGGAAAGTTGATTGGGAGAAGATAAAGTTGCTGAAAGGTTGTGTAAATGAAAGGGTTTTGTTTGACATTTGCACAAACAAACTGGAAGCAGGAAGAAATTCTCCACACATCTCCTGTAATGTTCACCTAATATTTGCTCACGGACAAAGATAAAATGCAGAATTTCCTTCTTAAATATTCCTTCAAACAATTCCCAATGGTTAAAAGTTGCCTTATAATTGTGAATGCACGTATTTAATTCACCAAGTGTTTAATATTGTTCATGTTGCCTGAAAAACACCAGGAACAAATGTGGAAAAACTACTGGAATAATGAAAAAAAAAGATCAACCATAGTCCAAGATCAAAGATTTTGTTTATTTTCAATCACATACATATACTATTTGTACATACACAGTTCCTTTAAAATGTTGTGTTTACAGTAACAGCTTTCAGTATTTTTCTTCTTTTTAATTTGCATTTGTTTTGACTTTTACTTGAAACGCTATAGGCTGAAGCTTTGAGATCAGCGTGAAACAGATAGTTTCTTGTTTTGTTTTTTTTCTTCTTTTTTTTTTTCTCCAACCTGACAATGTCAAAAGAATGATTCATTAAAACAGCACAGAGTAAAAGAAACAAGAGAGAAGGAGTCAGAAAAGAACCGAAGAACATCGTCACCTGATTCAGATGAGCTATACAGGGTTTCAGTCGTCGTAGAGTTCCACATTTAAGACTCTAAACATTTTACCATCATATGACCCTTGCAGTAGCTTGCCTCCCTGTCTGAGTGCAATAAAATGTTTATTGCATTGTTGGATTGTTATTATTTACAGTATAACTTGAGAGAAAGCATGAGAAAAATCAACAAGTTGGGAATCACTAGTACTGAGTCCAAGGATTTTATAGTACAAGATGTATCCTAGCCTGTGACGTGGAGTCATTTCTTTTCATATTGGCAATAATATTATAGCTAAATGATAAGTCAGTCATCCTCAGATTATAAATAACTGGCTGAAATGCATGTACTCTTTACTAATCCTGAATACTCTTCAAGATCATCATGACAAAAATTAGGAGCATGATTGATAGTTGACTTTTCTTATTCAGTGGTTAATGTGACTGAACATCAGTAAACACGTGAACAACTTCCAAACACACAACCGTGCCGACTCTCCATCAACATTCTTCAAAGCATTCGCACAAAAGTCTTATGGACATGTACCGGAAAGTCGTTGGTACAGATGTCCGATCGTCAAATCAACAGTTTCTTGTGAATGCTGGTTAATCTTAAGAACACACACTGATGAGCGGAGTCGCAATGGCATGCTTTAGTGTGAAACCATTCATTTCTACATTCAGTGCTGACAACCCAGCTGTTTGTGTGTTCCGTTCTCCTATTTCAGGCGCATTAACCAGGACCAAAAGCACCTTTTATCACAACAGAATTGTTTGGAGGGATGTCTCATAAAAAATGATCAACGCTTCACATTCAGAAAGGAAAAAAAAAAAAAAAGACATTATTATGTGTCAATATTTGTATTAAGTGATCAGGAACATGTCAAGATACGGAGAGAAGAGTGTGTTAACATGGATAAAAATGCCCTGTAGAAAACCTGCAACATTAACGTGTATTATGTGGTGTAGGAGCCAATTCAAGCTTTGGACCCCTTTTGTGAGAAAGTCATCAGAAGGTTTTGAAAACACAAAGAATTTTAAAGTTGCACCCTGTTTTGTTTTTTTTTCTTCTTTTTTTGTTAGTTTTTTTTTTTTTTTTTTTTTTAAAGATTGCCCTGGCCAGACCCTGAACAGAAAGCCAAGCTAGCCGTAGCTTATTCTGGAGACGCCAACCTCAGTCACCCTCTTAGCTCTGTGACTGTACTGTTAGTCTGTGTGTGGTTCCTGTACTGTGCACGAGCCGCAGGCTGAAAGAGTGTTAACAAAGTAGCTTTTTTTTTAAAGTGTATGATGTGGAGAGGACTGTTATAGATTGCATCTATATGTCTGCAGAACAAGAGGATCACAGTGCTGCAGCAACTGGACCACAGCTGGGACTGTCCAGATTCATTTATAAGTCTTTAACAGTCCACCTCCTCTTCTCCTTACCACCATGTTTGGGTTTAAAGATTTATAATTGTGGGCACATGAGCAACTAAGAAAAAAATAGCGTTATTGATAGAAATAGCTGTAGGTAAAGGTGTTTTCATGCTGCTCTAATACACAGCCGTCCACATGTTTCATTAAATGTCAGCACATTCGTCATTGTCACAAGCCACAACATGATGACCCAAGTAATTCAATTATTTCTGCCAACGATGCCTGTTAGGATGGAGTTATCTGTTTAATTCGTTCTAACAAATTAAGCTGACAGTTCTTTATTCATCACGTACATTGATTAATACGGACTTCTCGGTAGGTACACCCATCACTGGATGAACCTGTGGTCCTGTGGGAACATGGGGACATAGTGGAGGACTTTAAAAAGAGTTTACATGACTCTATGTTTAGCTATAATCTGAAGTAACGTAATATCTAAATACTTCAGTGAGAGAAATTGCACATTAGGTCTGCTATAAGCCTTGTGATGCAAAGCAGTGCATTAAAAAATCTACACTTGTTGCTCAGCAAATCTGGTCACAGAGAGACCGTTTGGGATAATTTTAAGGACAGTTTTAAGGCAGAGAGAGGAAAAGTTGAGGAAATTTTACCAGAAAAATAATATAATTTCTGCATTTGCATGCTTCATTCCAAAAGGCACTTGCCATATTCAGGTTCCTTCTATCAAAATAAATAATTAGGTGAGTCATCCAGCTGAGAAATCAGGCAGTTATTCATCCTGTTGCATTTTTATGATATAAGATTGTGTAGTATGTAGCAACAAGATGCACAGTTTTACAGATCAAGAAATCTTTGCTACAAAGTTAACACTCCTCACCAGCGTTAAATTCTCCACTGTATAACTTGTGTTTTGTTCAAAACTTCTTTCAAGAGTCAAATTAATACAGAGAAGTTTCCCTGTGGTCAAACCACACTAAAACATATCCACCTCCTTTGCTCATGAGGGGTTAATGGTACACAATGACATGCAGGGCTGTCGGTCAGCCCGTGGGGTTTGAGGAGGGGCTGCTGATACACTGCCAAAGGAAAAGAGAGGGAAATTATTCACAAATCAGACTCCTCTTGGGAAGTCTGAGCACAATCAAAATAATTTATTTCTAAGTGTACTGACCCCAAGTCCTGAACTCAAACCTGACATGAACTCTTTTTGGCTTGCCTGTGCTCCACCAACACACACACTTACTTAAGTTATCACATGTCTTACTGTGACCAGACACAACCCCACATGTCTGGAGTGGAGTTAGTTTACATGGTACATAAACAAAAGTCTCAATACAGACTCTTTTTAGCATACAGTGAGAGATTAGCGCTGTTTAAATCTAATCATGCAGGACTACAGCGAGAGGCAGGGGCAACCAAGGTGGACAGTGGTGATGTGGCAAGGTGTGCTCTAGTCAGGAAGATTGAAAATGACAAAATAACAAAATATATCCCAGTGTACTGGCCGTCAGTCCCACTTCATCTGCCCTCCAGCTGTACAGTATCACAGTATTTACAATAACACAGAGAGCGCCGCTGTAGGTGAAAGCGACTACACATCCCTGCAGGTTTACCACATGAAAATATGAAGGAAAAAGCTTTGAGCTGAGGACACAGCAATGTCATTAAATCAGAGCTGAACACCAAAGCAGGGGAAGGTTTTGTTTTTAGAAGTTATGAGCACAGTGGATGACCACCTTGCCACAAAGATCAGTGCATAAATGCTTTTGGAAGGAATCAGGAGAACAGCAGCCAGCCAATATGCACTTTACAGGAGATGCAAGTCGGAGCACTTGGTCATTTTTGTTTCGATGCCATATACAAGATATGTGGGGTTACATAAGCAAAGCAACTAGAAGATCATTAACATATACCTCAGCTCATTTACTTCTGTTTAAATACCACTGCTGTTTTTGAATGACAATGCACAGGCTTTAAATTTCATCATTTCAGATTCTGTGTTTCCGTAGCTCATCTTTTTGTTCAGAATATTTTCATTTGATCTTTGCTCTTTTTTCATTCTTTTTATTTA
Source organism: Telmatherina bonti (assembly GCF_933228915.1). Taxonomy (NCBI): domain Eukaryota; kingdom Metazoa; phylum Chordata; class Actinopteri; order Atheriniformes; family Telmatherinidae; genus Telmatherina; species Telmatherina bonti. The sequence continues at coordinate 15,822,631 of NC_136615.1, read as the reverse complement.
TTTTATTTTATTTTATTTATTTATTTTTTTTCCTATTATTATGTTTTTTTTAGTTGGTCATATCCATTAGGTTCTTCATCTCTGGAAGAACATGGGGTTGCGCAGGCAGGCGGCTAGTCACCTGCAACACCCCAAGGGTCCTGCAGAGGTCTCCAGGCTGCTGTCAGTGTCTGAGGCCAGGGTCTGGTCGGTAGACATGGAGGAGATGTCGTTGATGGAGGAGGAGGGAGGGAGGCTCTCGCTGCTGTTCACGGCTGCACCTGTGCTAAGGGAATCAACAGCAGCGGGGGGTTACAACGTAAAAGAGTCCTAATAGAGGCAGAAATACAACAGAAGTCAGAATTTGCAAGCGCACACAGAGGGTAGAGTTACTTTACTATGACTGAGACATCCACATTAACAACAGCTGAGGGGCACAATCACAGTGTGTGTATAATGAGACAAAAGTGATTAAGTTTTGGGTTCAGTGAGCACCATAGAAGGGTTTGTTTTAGCAATCCATACACAGGATCTGTAATAAAGTACATGCTACAATATAGCTTTTTTATGGTTGTGTATATTATCATATTATGACTTATATCTCTATTAACACATAACTTAACCCATCATATCCAGACATTACATGTACTGGTGCAGAGAACAAGCACTTATGCAAATTCCTTTATGCAGTCTGCCATAAGGCTGCTGAACACAACCACAAAACAAACTATGGATTATTTTGCCATGAGTTATTGTGATTTGGGAACTTATACGTAACTTCTGCGAATTATCTCGCATTCCTCTTTGCTGTGCCGTCCCTGGTGGTGGTTGTGCTGATGTGGTGATGCTCCATAGCGACTGGTAATTGTTGCATTGTTTATACCTTGCTATATTTTGCTATATTGTATTTCTGTCGCTACAGACAGGCTGACTGCAGAAATGAATTGTCCTTTGGGGACTATCAAGTTTTCTGAATGGAAATATAATGGCACTCCTCAAGAAACCAATTATCTGATATTGACCTCATTTTGAAATTTGCAGTAAACTTTCCAAAACTAAACTACCTAAGATGGGTTTATTCAATCAGGTTTGTCAGTTTGCCATTAACAATGAGTCAGTGTTAAAAATTAAGGGGACTGAAGAGTGCTCAATTCTCCCCAAATGAACATGAGTTCATTTGGGGAGAAATGTCATATTATAGCCATTTCTGTTTGGCTGCTAATGATATCAGACATTTATGAAGTCAAATTCAAACAAATATCTTTTTTAATTGTTTCTAATATGACTGATTTATGATATTACCATTAGTCTTTGTGCTCATTTACATTAATCGTGTATAATTACAGAGTTCAGTTCACTTCTACTTCAGAGCTGTTTCTACCCTGCTGTTATGAAGTGAAGAATTCACTGCCTATCTGTACCATCTCAGCTTCATCAAATGCCAGCCATGAAAAAAGATGGCAGAGCAGTTTGGTTGTGGAAAACAGCTCAAATATATTGATTTAATCTGTACGTCTGTCCATTAATGGGACAGCTGTTTAAAGTGGACCGAAGGGCCTGAAAAGACATAAATGATAGAAACCTTTGTGGAAGCAAACAGGCGTGACTGTAAACGAAAGATAAAAATAATAATCTAATCTTTTTGTCATAATTTTGATCTGGAAAAAATAAAAAGTCACCCAAAGATTGATAAAAGCTCAAGAAAAAATATATAACAGAGTAAAATCTGTATCATCTGCATTACAAATGTCAAACTGAACACACACACACACACACACAGGTTCTGCCTGAGTAATGTGCACTCTCAGCTCCTCAGCTTTCCTGCTGCAGGGAAACACTGCCGTCTGCAGTTCGCCTGCACTGCGTCTGATATTCATCAGATACCACAGACAAGCCCATCTACTTAATTACTCGTGGATACAGGGATGAGAAAAGATGGAGGTTGTGAATTTGCAAGAGAAAGACAAAAAAGCAAAGGGAGAAAAAAAAAAAGCAAATTGTTGTTTAATGGACTGAAATCATTCACCTTTTTTGTTTACTCTGTAATATTTTATCCAGTGAGTAAGAGGAGTATTACAGAGTTTGAATAATATGAAGTAGGAGTCAGAAATTATACTTTTATGATCACAAAAATAAGAAGATGTCTTGAAATATTTCTAAGGCTGTCAGAATCTCATGTATCTGGATTACATTTTGGTTGTCTGTGTGACAGATGCTGCTCTCAACAAAAAGCCATTTGCTCTGGTCTCTGTGTTAATGTGACTCTTTACTGCCATCTGGTGGTGAATAATGAGAAAACATATAGTCTCCTAGAGACTTTTTTCCCCCCTCCCTGTAGTATGAAATGTCAGCTGCAGCTGAGGAATTGCATTTTCAAGGACTGCAGAACCCAAACCTTAAATCACGGTATGTTATGTGTACATTTACAGTCATAAAAAACATTTGCTATCACTTATTCTATGACAGAAAGCATTTTAGCAAAATTAGTTTAGCTTCATACATTCTGATTATTAAGAAATAGACCAAAATAACATCACTGAACAACATTTAACTTGAGATGCAAGCAACACAGACACATGGTCAACAACACAATGGGTTTCTCTATTTACAAGGGATAACTCCATTAAGTTTATAGTAAATTCACTTACAGAGCGATTAGGCTTATGCACTGAGAGTACCTGAAGGTGAAGGTTGTCCCTTCACAACGCCATTCTTCGTTCTCTCCTCAAAGTTCATCACCTCTTTGTAGATTAGTTCTGCCAAGTTGTGCAATTATGGCATAAAATTAATAAAAAAAAATATACACAAAAGTGTCAAATCTACATCTTATGTCACCAATACCAGTAACTGAATGTTATTGTCAATAATTCTGCGAACATACAATATACAAGCTCCTTTCATATAAACAACTCACGTACTTGTCATTTGTATTTTTTGTTAGAGTAAACACTTCTTACCTTTCCACTCTTCAATAGAGTGTTCTCGTTCATCCAGCTGCTTGTCATAGATCTGAGGTGGAGGCTAAAGTGAAGAGAAAGCAAACTCCACGTTAGTCATGGTTTTAAAAAAGCCTGTGAAAAATAAGCAGAACATCCACACAAAAATGTCTTAAATTTAAATCTGAATGCTGAACTAAAAGCCAAAAAACTTTCCTGCATTTCTGTAACACTAAATATTAAAGAAACAAATTTTCAGGTACCGTTTATCCAAACATAGTTTGAATTTTGTTTAATTTTTTAAAAACATGTTTGCAGCTCAAACTGATGCAGAAAAAAAAGGCTGAGATTACTCTTCGTAATTTCTCCAGAAAGCAGGAAATGAAATGATGTCAGTTTTGTGGTGAGACAACTTGTACCCAACATGCTGGGTTTTGAAGGTCAGCACATGTGGATCATGAAGAAAATAAAGAAGAAACATGAATTCAAATCAACATCAAGCACCTTTTATATCTAAATACATACAATTAGGATAATTTCCAGAACATTCAACACAAATTGTATCATAATAGACAGCTGGCACTAAAACGCTGACAGGCAATGATATGATTAAATTGTTTGTTGTGTTGTCCTGCTGAAATGGCTTTGTGCCTCTCACACATGATTTCCATTTCATCAACCAGGAAGCAGATATGCTGTCTGGCATCCAGTCAACACTTCTTATCACTCATTTATAAAGATCCTGGCCCAGACTCTAACATCATTATCATCTCCTCTCTAAAACTCGGATATGACCTTGGAGAGACCGTTACAAGTCCACATTAAGCAACCACAGTAGGGTAGATGTTTAATTCTTATTAAAAATTAAATTAATTAGCCTATAAGGTAGATATTAGATTTCCTAAGACGGTGTTCATGCAGTCTTGCAGATATGCAGACAAACAATATCTACACATTTTTATAAACTTGCTTTTGTGCACTTCTTTCACGATTAGTATTACGTTTATAATTCCTCCATCTTTATACACATTATCCCTTTTACCTTTGTTCAAACACATCTGCAGGGAGCCTTCAAGGAGTGCAAAAAATATGTTCTAAGAAAATCTTTTCTTTTCATGTGCAGTCTAAGAAAGTCCAATTGCACAGTTTTCTTCAATGCAGGGGTAGTTGTTATTTACCATGGATATTTGGAAGAGATCTCTGTCCTTCATCTGCATGAGGTGACATCAGAGAAGGGGAAAACAGCAGAAAATGTGTTGAAATGCCATTCACAGCCATGCTACACATGCCACATTATTAAAAACATCAACAACCAAACAACTTGACAAGGCCAAATGCATGAAATCTTCTCAAAATAAGAGTAATAAATACAAATGGTGCCATTAGCCTGCAGGTTATTTCACACAGCAGAAGTTATAATATTATCCATTCACTACTCATGCACTACTAAGCGGCTGCATGTAGAAGTGGTAACTCTGTCAACCTGCAGATGGCTTTTTTTTTTCCCAATCTCAGTGTCACCTCATACTAATGAGGTCCAGATGAAGAGATTAGACTTCAGCAAATGAACCAGAAACAACACTTCTCTGACAGTACAAGACAGAATGATGCACTAATCAGCAAGAACTCCAGGTTACTTTGCTAAATTCACACATAATTCAGTTCTGAACTAATGAATAAAACTGGAAGTAAAGGACGAATGAGAATGAGATGGGAACATAAATGTAAAGCACACTCATAGATGCAGCATTTTTAATGATATCCAAGCTGTTTTTGTTCAGGGACAAATGAAATAGTGTGGGAGTCATCGTATTTATATACAAAGTGAGAGCCTTTGCTAACCAATCAGACACAGAAGGACAGGAATGAGCTTGGACTCATGGCTGATACACATCGCCGCCTACTTACCGCCTCCACCTCAGCTGGATCGTACCACACGTTGATGTAGGGGTGCTGTAAGGCCTCGTCCACTGATATCCGTTTAGCAGGGTCAATGATCAGCATCTTAGACAGCAGGTCTCTGGCTTGGCTTGCTGTGGTGTGAAAAACACAAAGCAATGGCATCAGTTGTTCTAATGAGAAAATAAAATATATTTCTTTCTGCCCCTGATGTGGAAAGAAAGAAAACTGATGCAGAACATGACAGAAAATGATGAGGAGAAATACAAAAGACTGCGATTGGCAGGAATGAAAGACAATAATTAAATAAGCAGCTACTCAAAGAAAATCAGCGCCTTATAGCAGCTTAAATATGATCGGAATGATTGAATTTATCATTATTTTCTCTTTATCTTTTGCCATCATAAGTTTTGGATCAGCACTAGTAGCATCTTTTGACTGAACATTTTAGCTTCAAATCCAGCAAGTCATCTTCTTCACGTTGCTAGTCACTTTCTTTGCTCCTCTATTTGATGCAGAGGAGCTTTGCAACTATATCCACTATCAATTATATTGATAATAAAATGTTATTTTAAATAAAATATCAAAGTTTAGCAAACCATCAAAGAAAAAAAAGAAGAAAAAATGGAAAACACAGATTACAGTGGTATATACTTGATGTGGCTGTTAAATTCATCCACTGGTTTTTACATTAATCAAGTTTTTTATGTTAAACAAAAATGATTTGTTAACTCATAACTGCAGCATGTTTATCTGCTGAATGTCCATCTGTGTTGTAATCATTTCAGGTTACATTCTGAATGTTTAAAAATGAGACAGTAAATTCTGCAAAAATTGAAACCATGGTTTGAATTTCCAAAACAACCACAAAAGGGAGTTGTTGGTTACTTCTGGGACACTTTTATATTTATAGGGAGCACTTATGTTTAATTTTTAGATTAAGTGCAGCGGTTGACTTCATGGCAGATGTTCGTTTATTATTTCCTACATGGATTGTCTCCTGCAACTTCCAACATCTAGACTACCTCATATACAGTATGCAAGTATCACCCTGGCCATACAATCTAGCTCTGCCTCTGAAGCTAATGTCCTATGTCACTGAATTGTAGCATAAGCCAATAATCAGATAAACTAATGATAAAAAAAAAAAAGTTAGTAAAAAATGAGTATAAGAAAAATTAGTCATTAATTACTTCATTTAATTTCCTCCATTAATCTTAATTATTCTGATAACTTTACATTTTATAATTAATTAAAGCTTTGTCTCATATCTATACTATCAATTTAAGAGTAATAGTAAGGTTTTACAGTTAATTCTGCTATCTTGCTCTGCTTTACTTGCATCTGCAGGCATCTTTTAAAATGTAGTCTGCATATGTCCAAACATCAGACTTTAGGGAAAAAAGATGCAGCCATCAGACATTCAGTCGTCTTTATGCCCCCAGGTCCTTTAGGATGGATCTGAAATTGAGTTGAGTGCCCTTAAAACACACACCACTTCTCTCCTACGCACACTGACCTTTACTATAAATAGCTCTGCAGCAGCTCTGAACTGAAGAAACTCAACTGAGAACAGTGGGATGGAAACGAGCTGAGCCCAACCTTTGTTATGCCTGTCAGTGGGTTGTTTTTAATTAAAAAAAGTGATCAAATCTTTAAAATCCCTCCTTTATGGCTGTGATTCCGCCTATCATCTGCTTCTGACTCTCTGGCACCAGCGTCTGCCGTTTTCTCCTCCTACTGTTCAAAATAAGCAAAGCACAATGATTCTTTACTTCATGTCTGACTCAGTTCCTGCCTAAAACTGTACAAAACCAACAGAAGTATGTTGACTGGCTCTCACGCCTTCCCACTCTGTCACTGAGCTATTACTGGAAAAAACAGTCATATTTTGTTTGTTGAATCACATAAAATTGTTTACTTTTTTTTACTTCTTAGGTGAGACAGCAGAAAGTGGTGATGTGCTAGTTCATAATCTGAAAAGAGGAAGTAGTGAGAATTTAGCTCTTATGGAGGGGGATTGCACAATTCAGTTAAGTACAGCTGGCCAATAAGAGGCCCATTTTTAGGTAAAATGTTCATTAAAATAGAGGGAAATGACTGTCACAGTTAAAGTATTATATTGAAGATATGTTCATTTTTCAACACTTTAAATGTTGAAACTAAATAATTTCTTTTAATTTGATAACAACAATAAAATTGTAAATGATGGGATGGACACTGAAAGACTGCAAAGCTGTATTTGTTGTAAGTAACACTGTGAGTAACAAATATTAATCCATAAATATAAATTAGAATTTGGCCATGAAGGGAAAGAGCAGGAATACACTGGTCCAGAGAGACTGCTGCCTTCTCTGAGCTGAAGGAGGAAATCACAAGATGTCGTTGTGTTATTAATTTTGTATATGCATGGTTTACATGATTCCATTTAGCATCTTATCTAAATTGCAGATATTTAATGATAACACTTAATTAGGACAGTTAAAATGACTTGTGACATGATGTGCCACATGGAAAAAACATGACAGACAGTAACACCTGCAGTATTGCGTAGGAATAAACACAGTACTAAGCAATAACAGCTTTACTTTTACATGACTTAAGAACAGAGCAGTGTCTTTTTGTTGTTCAGGCACCATCATTTGATAAAATGGCTAAAATAAAGCACATTGGCGCGAGCTCTCACCTTTGAGTTTGTTGTGCTCAGAGTCAGCAGGGAAAAGGCAGTCAGGGAAGAGTTTGGGAAAGGTGAGGCCTGCGTACTTGGGCCGGTTCTCAACGTAGTTCCTCACTGTGGGCTGGAGCTTCTTCATGAACTCTGGTGAGGGTGTGCCCAGCTGCTCAATCACCTTGTTCCACTGGTCAATGTCTGGTGTGGTAGGTCGAGGTTAAGAGAAACACACCTCTAGTATGTGGCATCCTGTCAGCCTAAATACTAATACGATTTAGTTTGGATTTAGTGGAACGATTAATAAAAATGTAACTAATGGTAATGACTTCCTTTCAAAATGAACAAAAATCATTACGGAGTGCAATTCTTAACAAAGGATATAAATAAATGGCTTCTAATAAAAAAATATGTTGCAATTCATTTTAAAGGAAGTAGCTATTAAAAATATAAACTAATCCACACAAAAATCATTGCAAACATGCTTTTAAATATGTTTCACTTGTAAATATTACTTTTACTTTGTTTGAAGTCACTGGGCTTTAAAAGCAGTAAATTACCAGTTCTTTTTTTTTTTTTTTTTTTTGAAAACGGACTTTTTGTCATGTGGAATCAGAAAAAAAATCATGAATTTACCATAAACTGTTCGATATTGCATCACCTTACCACTTTCAATCTGACATGCTTCAATTTGGGTGCTGCTTCTTTAAGGGACCTCATAAGACTACAGATCTGAAGATCAACCTACTATTAATATTATGTTGTTTTTGATATACAGGAGATGTAAAGTACACCGTATGTAAGTACAGATGGCTTACAGTATTTTGGGTCCACAGAGCATTTTCCACATTTTCCCTTTCACACGGTGCAAACAACCCCCTTCCTCCATGTGCTCACACATAGCGCTAACTGAGGCAGTACACACGCAGAGCCACCAGAGATCCCTATTGCTTCATTTTGCTGGAATTCCTCACAGTTCCACCCCTGCATTTTGTCTCCACTGCACATTGGCTAAGATCCATCCAGTACTAAAAAAAAATACTTTTTTTTTCATCCTCTACAGCTTTCATCCATGACTCTTCAACATGAGCTTGGATTCACTCAGACAGCTTCAGGTGTTTATTTCTCAGTGTCGCTGCCAAAAAGCATGACGCTCCACTCTGTTTAGAGTTCTTAGCTCTCTGAAATATAACCTTATGCACTTGAGCAAGAGCACTCCTGATGTAACGCTGCAGGGTTTCCATGTGAAACAGAGGGAAGATAGGACTGAAGGTTGGAAGGATACGGTCAGTCCCTGGGAACAGCACCGTTCCTCTTACCACCTCTCCAAAGATGCAGCCGACTGACCACATGTCCACTAGAGTCACACAAGCAGGCACAAACATGTTTTTAACTATAATTAAGGTTCAAGTATAATTAAGGTTCAAGATTTGTTCAGGAGTTCAAAGATCACCAGCTAATTGGTTAGCTAAAGTTAAAAATAGGTTGATCTTACATTTTTGTTGAACAAATCTACCTGCTGCCACTAAAAACACACCATAAAAGTAAACCAGATGCGTGAATGAAAGAAAACAGCAAATCAAACTGTAAAAAGTCAAAGAAGCAGATTATAATGATTCTCTGTCATCCTCTCTTTCTCATTGCATTTACATAGAAATTTGTACATTATTGTTTTAAAACCCTGTATAAAACACTCACATCACCTCCAAAGCCAGGTGGTATTTGCCGAGTCAGAGATGTGGCTGAACCCTCACAAAAAAGATTGATAAGACAGCTGGCCCACTGCAGGGCTTCGCTCACAGATACTTTATTGCACTGAGGTGACGTTTCAAGCGTGAACAGCTCTTCATCAAAAGATGTTGAGCTGGTGAGGTCTAATGAAGAACCAGTGGGCTCAAAATGTCACTGTGGGGCAATAAAAAAGGCATGAGCAAACCCTATAGAGTGTAGACAATCGTTTTGATTTATATGTTACCATTCAACAAGTATAATGGGGCACTTTAATTAGCAGCACCTTGGAGAGTGTAGCACATCCTTAACTTGAATTTCCAAATACAGAATGACCTAAATAGATCATTTTAAAGATTATATCAAATCAGAATCAATCAGGTTTTAACACTAACATCATACAGGAAGGTAATTCCACAGGAGCCCCGCCGCTGCTTTGCACCATGTTTCCTTTATTTATGAGCTGCTGTGAATATGCAACTAAAAAAGGAGCCAATTTGTTCTAGTTTCATACAAGGTTAGCACAAAGGATACAAATGTAGGAATACCCTTAGAGCACTCATGTTTGAACAAGAAGTGTTTTGATACATTATAAACCCACATGTAATGCCACATACTGCAACTATTCTCACGCAAGGTATTTCCCTCTGGCCTGATAAAAACATAGATAAAAGAAAAACAAAGATAAAAAAAAAATAGATCCACAGACATCCATTCAAAAACACAAGAAAGTTGCTCCAAACAGTTTGAAACTTAAGAAAGGATCCTGAAACTTTCCTAAAAGCTGCAGGGTAATGGTGTGTGATATGATTGCTGGGGAAAGGGAGAGAAATGTATGGGCTCACTGACCACTGCAGGCAGAGTTACAATCATCTTTCCTAGAGATATAATCCACACACTGAAAGAAACTCACTTTTATAACACATAACAAGGTGTTAACAAGGCCCAAATGCCTTTGCATTTGACCATTCCATCCACCACAAGAGCCCTGTGTCTCCATGCCATCCATAAAAATTTAGCTAACAAGCTTCTTGATGAATCCAACATCAAACAGCTACTAACCCAACAGCTCTGTGACCTCTCTTCGTGGACAGACCACTATTCCAAATCAGCTCTTGTCACTCAGGAAGATGTAGATCATTTTGGCTAGATCATTACACAGATAAGAAACATCTGTGATGTGAATTAAGATAACTAACAACAAGGTACTATCTGTGGTGGACAGTTGTGTGTGTCAGTGCACTTCATTCATCTGCAGTAGGACAGGATGGAGTATTAGATGAGAGGAATTTCGGTGAGAGCAGAAAGAGAGGGAGAGATGTTGCTGAGCTCATTGCGAGATTTTCTAGTTGTTCAGAGCATTAATCTTTTAGGAGCTGCATGTTCAGAGCTGAAGAGAGCGGAGTATTCCCACAAACACCTGCACACACACACCAATGGGCCTCTTAACTACTTAGCATCACCATTTTCAGGGATAAGGCCGCTCATTTTTCTTATTGACAATGCCATGAAGGGACCAAAAAAAAAAAAAAATCCCTTAGGGGTCCTGCATGCTGCCACCCACATGTGAAGTCTTCTGCGGAGTGTGCATCGATTGCCATTAATCTCTTTTTTTTCTCTGTCAAACACTGCGGGGGGTGCACATGAAGGTTGCTCTAAAGCCAAAAGGCATAATGCTTCTTGTTTAAAGCATTTGTAGTCACTGTATGAGGCCATTGTTTGGCATATGTGCTGTTTTCAGCTTGTTTTTAATTTTCATTAAGCCATTATCAATACACTGGTTTTCTGACCGTCTGTGATGTTTCAAAGGAAAGTGAAAAATAAGTGATTCATGTGATGTTCCAACACAGCAACGAAAGACACACATTTTGCACAGCAACAGACCGTGATATTTCAAAAATAAAAAAGTTTTTGCACACATCAGCCACAGATGAAACACTGCAGAAACTGTGGGGTTTGCAAAAAGTTGGATGCTGCTGTACACTTTAATGTTTTTGTGAGGAAAAAAGAACAGCCATAAGCTCATTGTGTCAATCAAATAAACGTTGGGTATACAAACCCTTTTTATCTATAAATGCTGAATTTGTTTTAGGGTTATTTTTGGATGGATTTATACCATGAGTATGAAAGCTGTCGTGTGTTTAATCTTTGTCAATCTCTAAAGAAACCAGCGTAACAGTGGGACTTGTTCATAAGTCTTAATAAGGTTTGGATAGCAGTTAAAGTCTAAGACAATGCTTTCCAACATGAGATCCCTGGAATGGGATTTCAACACATGACGGGCGGAGGAGTCCACAACTTTAGTTTCATAAAGAAGGTTCTCAGAGAAAATAGGTTGGGAACTACTGGTCTAGGGCATGGTAATATCATCTTAGTAGATATTATTATTTGTATTTCCATGGGATAAGTTGACATTTAGTTGAACATAGAATACACACATATCCCCATCCTTCAGTTTAAAAAATATATAATACTCAACATAAGTGTGTATACCTCTGGGAAATGTCCCTCAAATGTCAAATACAGCAGGTGTATTATTCCAAATCTGAATATTAGATTTTTTTTCTTTTCTATATGTAGGACATTGGTTTGGATGTAACATTATACTGTATCTTTATAACACCTTCTGCACTTGTGCAGCCCTATATCGTCCCATTCCCACTTCTGTGCATTCAGTGCGCTAATCCTGTCCAAGTTAATGTTACACTGTTAGGCTGTCACTGTCATATACAAAAGTCATGTTTTGGCCAAGTTGTGATATCTGTCAAACTGTATTCTCCTCATATTTCAGATTGTGCATCACTGTCGATAAAACATTAAAATATGATTATTATTACAATAATTATGCTATGAAGCTGACGATATGCAAGACCCCATTTAAGCGGACGAAATTTACTTTGACGTCATCATTTGGCAGAAGGTGCAAGTTTTTTCTTCTTTTTTTTTTGGAAGCTTTTCATGCGGTCTCCTTCATGATGTCAAAACTGCCACAAAAATTCAGATAATCTTTGTGAAATGCATGTAGCACAAGTTCATCTGCACTTCAGAGTGTAATGTTCATGGCATCAGAGGACATCCTCTTTAGTTCTGATTGGTACTCAGTTTGTCCAATCACTTTCCCTCCAATTAATACTAGCAAGTCCCGGACTTGTAATCTTTTTTGGTTCTTCTGGTAAAGATTTTCTAAAGCGTGGCCTGAATTTTCAGTATAATTTTTCTTACAGTATTTTTTTGTTGTTTTTCATCAGCAGAAACTCACAGTAAACCCTCCAAGGTAGAAACCATACTGCATGTTTGTGAAAACTCAGCATGAGGGATGTAACTACAGACAGAAGTTTTCTCTTTTACCAGAAAATATAAGACTGAATAAAACTCATGATGTTACAGCGGTTATATGAAAAATGTTAAGAGAAGAATTGCTGGTGTTGCGTTATAAAGTAAGTCAGACACGGGAATGGCGCAGTTCACCTCTGTAACATACAGCAAACATTGGGGCTGCTAATAAAAGTCTGACTAGAAAAACATGAAGCTGTGAAGCTTAAGCTATTGACAAATGAATTTTAACTCCAATCTCAGTCTTTAAAAATCAGTGAAATTAAAAACGTAAATGTAAACCAACATGTATGCTTGTGTTTAAAACAAAGATGTTTTCCTGCTGATATTCAGCAAAGAAGCACAAGTACATATGGTTACCAGATAACTGCGTTTCTGCGTGTTAACAAGGATACAGTCCCGACCAGGGAAAAGGATTTTGTGGCGCACCATTTCTCCCATAATGCACCCCACCGACCAAATATCCACTGCAAGAACAGAGGTGAGGGTGAGACAAAGAAGGAGCCAAAGAAAAGAGAGGAAAGCAGAGGTTAGTGTAATCCACTGTGAGCCCTAGAGATTAGCTGTTATTTAATGAGAGATATATTTATTAAGAAGCTTGTTACATATGAAATGCACCTTTAGACAGAGAGCTACAGGAAAACGGAGAAAGATCAAGCAGCGCTTTAGAAGAATTAACTAATTGCAGGAAACTCAAATCATTGGAGCGTATGTGACTGTAATGTGTTTTAGTAAGGCTGGCGTTCGGTCACGTCTTGACATTCTGAGTGACTCACTCCTCAAACACTTCAGTTCACTGTAGCTCAACCAAAACTTCTGAAAAGGGTGTGAATTAGTGTGTTTTTTTTAAAGAAACAGGAGTGAGAGGCAGAAGCTCTTGCAGTAAATTCAACTAGTTAGTACAGATTAAACTTTGGGTCCTGGTGTCCTACAGATATACATGGCTATCAGAGACGTGCAGCTGTGTGTGAATGTGATCTGCTTTTGTCCAAATAATTATCAGTGATTCTCACCGTTCTCTTTGTATCCCATTCCCAGAATGACCTCTGGGGCTCTGTAGTATCGTGTCACCACATATGGGGTCATCATGAAACTGGTACCTGCAGTCCTGGCCAGACCAAAGTCCAGGATCTTCAGAGTGCAATCTGACTTCACCACTATATTGCTTGGTTTGAGATCCTGGAAATGAAGACCAGAATATACAATTTACAAAACCTTTCTTTTGTCAGACTGTTTCCAGTTAAGTCTTCCTGACAGTTTTTGGACTTGTTTTCCTTTCGGCTTTTTATCCTGAAGGGATCGCCACAGCAAATCATTGGCTTCCAACTACCAAGCCGGTACAGAAGCCCTATTTCCACAGGTGTAATTTGGTTCATCTTTCATGCCAGATTCCCTTTTCTGATGCAAACCTCTGCATTTATCCAGGCTTAAGACCAGCCCTCGGAGAACACTTGTGTCCCCCTCAGGGCTGCAATAAAAGGGAGCAGGGCTCAAACCATCAACCTCCAGGTCACAGGACAATTGGCTCTACCACCTGAGCCACAGCCATCCCCATTTTGGACTTACTGGTTACTGTTAAATAATAGCTAAAAATAGTGAATACTGATGTGCAGCTGCAAGCCATTAAAGTTAAGACTGCACAATAACTAGACTTTTCATTTAAAGGAATGGTTCATCATCTTGGAGAATTTGTTTGCTGTCTTTTGGCAGCGACTTAGACCAGAAGATAGATATTTCTTCTCGTGTCTGTCTATAACATACTGCACACATAAAGTGTTATAAAGCACAGAGTAAAACAAAAAGACACCAACTGGAAAAAAGAACCTCCTACAGATGAAAAGTCAAATAATATATTATAACTCTTCCCAGAATATACCCGTAATAACATATTATAGCTATTATATCCCAGGAAAACGCCAAAACAGACAGTTCTTCATTGGATGGGTAGTTTGGAGGTTACGTGTATAAAATACTTAGTCTTATATATTTAACAATTTTCTGTTGTGTAATTATATTTTGTCTGAATGATTTTACATACTAGTTAGTTTATATGTAAACTTTAACCTGATATAAGTAAGATTTTGTTCCTAAAAATACTAAAAATTATCTTTAGTGTTGTAACGGTGACAGCATTCCCAGATTTTTTTTAAGTGATTCTCCTCTCTACAAATCATTGTTATGTATCAAAAGATTTGAACACGACTTTATTCGTGTTTCGGTTGCTGTTCTGGAAATGCAAACCATATGCAAATTTAGCTTGATGCTGTTTTTTGCATATTTACAGATTACATTTTGCAAAGATGATATTCATGATAAGGTGACTGAGACAAAGTAATCCAGATACAGCCTGTAAAGCCCAAAAGTGACAAAGCTGAACTGTTTTCTTACCCTGTGAATTATGCCAGCTGAGTGCAGATGTTTGATGCCACACAGCATCTGGTAGAGCAGGTAGGACATTCGCTCATGGTCAAGCTCCATTTGAATCACCTGACACAAGTTGGCATCCATAAGCTCCATCACTAGGTACCTGAGAAAAATTATATATTTCTTCATGATTGGTAGGCAGACGCAATTGGCTGAGTAAATGATGAGTTATTTTCCATTTCAAGGTGTTACATGTTTGCTAGCAACATCATAAAACTGCAGTGTCTCTAACATTTTTGCCTGAACAAATGCAAAGCTCCACTGAGATGCATGAATCTCAGTGAGTAAAAAAATGCTGTTGAAAGTGAGGACATTATTATTTATCATTCAGCATGACAACTTGATACTTCCAGCAGCTTCAGATTACACCAAGAGTACTTTCACTGACAACACTTCAGCACTTGTTTTCTCACAAATGCAGCTGCAAAGGAGTTACAAACAAATGATGCATATAAAATCTATTCTTCTCCCTGCAATCCGATTTATGGGTTAAATAAAGATCTTTCTGGTGCTTGTTTCGTTAGATAATTTTGTTTTTTGGGTTTTTTTTCACTTTACTTACACATCTTGGAATTCCTCTAATGATTTCTGTGGCGTGAAGACATTTAATAAACTGATTATCTGAAAGAGAAAAGAGCATGTAGAGGATTATCATACTATGCTTGGAAAAAATCAATCAATGAATCAAAGCAAGGGACTGCTAAGAACTGAGAGTTGTTAATGACCCCCGTGAAGGACACTGCTTAGTGAGACAAAGAGAAACAAAGAAATGAGATGGAACCAACGAGGAGGGAAAAATGTGAACTGCTGGAAAAAAAGAGGGGCACAAACTGCAGCAGAGATTATTACACTCATGCCTTGAAGTGCTCTCTGTTTCACTCTCTTGCCAGTTTGGTGTATTTCTGGAGGCATGGAATTTAGCACGGTCACAACATCGCTGGATCTGGCCTGCGTTTTGTTGCGGAGGGATTTAGTGGGAGCCAGAAATAGACACAGGCTGGGGTACGGTTTAAAAATCAGTTTCATTTGGACAAGAGCAATATTTTCCTTCCTTTTCTCAAAACAAAGAAGAAAGAAAAAAAAAACGTACATTTTTGTGATTGACACATTTCATGAGCACCAACTCCCGGTATGCCCTCTTGGCATGGGTCTGGTTCTGGAAGGGTCTGCTCAGCTTTTTAATGGCTACATTCCTGTCCAGGACAGCATCATAGCCCGCACTGCAGAGAGAAAAAAAATGCAATCATCAGTTTTCCTTCGGCATTCATTTAGATGAGTTATTGCCAGTGTCTCTGTTTGTTTGTTGCATCACACTCTTGACACTCCATGGTGAGTGTCATTGGTCATAAAAGAAGGATTTTTCACATCTCTAAGGAATCAAAAACAAAGCAAAACAGATGTCTGATTAAAGTATGAAATGTGAATTTATATATTTAAGTAACATAAGCTATAACAGACATAAATTTGATTAGATTTCTTCATTTACTTGCTGTAAAGGAGTTGGTACTTTGGATAGAATCAGGCAAGCAATTTTCCAGTGATTCTGGCTTTATATATCTAAGCTAGCACACTTTATTAAATACTTTATTAAATTTAAAGAAGTGAATTACAGAGATCTTAAAAAAACAGCTATGAAGTACAAAATATATAAGAAAAATACACTATTAAGATGAAAATTGTTATTCTCTACTTGAGATTGTCTGAAAATATTACCATCCTGTCACTTTTTTGGGGGAGGTGGGGGGGTTCATTACCTGCAAAGGTTTAAAAGTTGAGACTTTTCAGTGAGTTATCTGTATTTCAAACCACAACTTCAAAATCATGCTGCATTTACTGCATCGCTGTATGGTAACAGGGGTGTTGCAATGTTTCAAGGTTGTTGTGGGCGCAGAGATTGTGTCTACATCAAGGTGACACATCCCTTTTGCCTGCACATCAGTCGAGTCATCCTTGATCCAGCTGGCACTCTGCACAGCTGATATCTAGAGAATGTTTAGGGAACTGAACTCTTTTGACATCACTGATATGAAAAGTGTTGTTTCTACCTGAGCAAAAAGTAACAATGAAAAAAGTCATGTAATGAGAGCGCTTTCAGTGATTCAAACCCAGTTTCAAAACTCTAGAGAACAGAAAGTCTGCTAGTTTCCTTCTCTGAACTTAAAACTTAAAGGAAAAATATTTCTGAAAGGTATATTAACTATTGAAAAGATAACCAAAAAAATTGAATAAACTCATATTAAACAAAGTCTTGTTCCTGTGAGAGACAATGAGAAATGAATGGCTTAGGCTGCAGGCTAGCTAAAGCTTCAGCTAACTGATTAGCATACATCCCCCAGCAATCTACTTTGACACAATGTGCTCAAACCAGCAACACGCTGCTGGGAAATTTTAAGCTAGCTGTCTCTATAGTTTAATTAATGTTTAGTAGTTAGCTGTAATTTTTATCTTACTTAAAGAAATATTATACAAGATTTGCTTTTCTATATTTTACCTCCATACCTTTTTATTCACCTGTCTGAATGGTAATTTTACCAGTCACAGAAAGAAGTGGAAAACAGTTTTAACATATCATGATAGAGATATATGTGTATGTACTACATCCAACCCCAATGTAACCCGTAAGTGTGAGGTACAGGTAGTTACAATATACTCTCTCATTTAGCATTCTCATTAGCATGCTATTAGGCTATAGTTACCGATCTACTAATCAAATGCTACCTTCAATTTCTTTAGGTAAATATTTTTTTCAATGAATTGACTCCAAATTGCTATGTTATAAGCAAAAAACAAACAATGCCACCCAACTAAGTCCAGAAGGAATGGGAGTCATATTTCTTGCCATAAAGTCCATCAAACCATTCTGTTGACCAATACAGCCAGATAATTGCTTTGCTGGCTCAAACAATCCTGATAACCTCTGGGATTTTAGCTTCTGTTTGGCTTTCAAAGAACAACAGCACAAAAAAGCAGCCATATTTATGCCACAACATATTATGTGGCTTTTCAGATAAACTCACCTGTCAAGATGCCGTAAACTGAGTTTCATGGCATCTGTGTGCAAGCTTACTGGGAATGGCTGGAATAATGTGCTGTGGTTTGTAGAGTCTCTACGGAGACTGCAGGCAAGGGATGATCTGTGACCATGGAAACAGTGAAACGTTCATAAAAGCATCTAGCCAATGGGGAGTTGAGCCAGTCATCACTTTTCTAGCTAAGTGAAAGATGATGTCATGACCAGCTAAACTCCCTTCTAAGATGCTTGTGAGAGCTTATCCTGATCAAGTGCAGGAGTCAGAGATGTGTGCAGATTGGGATGCTCGTGGGCCACAACATTGACAGAATGAGTCTTAAGTAAAACAAGCGAGAATGAGTGTCTCTTCATTAGCATGCTCCTGGGCTATACTGGGACGAGTCTGATTGCATAAGAAGTGAACGCTTGCTTTCTGATGTTCAGATAAACCTCTGGATCCCTGCTTGTTTGCGTATTAGTTATTTGCGGTTAGCCGTTGTGATGTCATTTAGATCTGAGTCAGACAGATGTTTACGTAAATGTGATTACGTGACCCAGTTGTGAGTTGTATAGTAAAAAGTACAAACAATACCTGTTTTTTTTTTTTTAGATATTTTACCATCATATTATAGTCAAACCATTTTTCAAGCTTTCATAAGTCCATGACACAGTCTTGTCAGATTTTGTTGTTATATTTATTAACAAATCAAAATTACTTCTTTCATGCTTGACCATTAAGATCAGCAGGATAATGTATCAGTCACTGGGATTTGATGTGACTTCTCTGTACTAATACCAACACCTTATGACACCAGATGACAGCTGTGGACATAGGCAAGCAGCACACAGACGACCAGGTTCAATTTGATTTGCTCTCCCTGTTATTCATCTCTACAATATCCTTCCAATGGGCACAAATCCCAGCATTAGCAGCACAGTCTGCTCAAGCTCCTTTAAACAGCAATAAATTGCTTTGGAACAGAAGGAAAGAAGAACTGAGGGCATGGGAAGCAAAAGGACAAGAAAAGGGAGGAAGTGGAGGACAGGGGTGTTAGGAGCCAATGAGTCTTCATGCACAGCAGAGGACACACTGAAATTAAACTTGTTAAGTGAGATCATCTGAGAGAAGGCTTCTGAGAGGTACATCACTGTGACACATTACCATGAATATGACTTATAGATCTGTTTCCTGGTCTGACATAGATGCATTCCTTTAAGTGGAGCCTTGGCAGCCATTCCACAGCATCCTGACAGGGCAGGCGTGAGCTGAATCACAATGAATACAAACTCTGCAATCTAGATTAGGGATTCATTTAAGAGTCTGTCCTGTTAGACCCTTATGTCCTGTTCATGCATATTCTACACAGAAGGAGCTTACAGGAGAGGAGTCGCCATACCTGCAATGAAATTATGTCAGAAATGCTGGTTTTGACCCTAATAATTAATGTTGTTGAGTCTTTTTTTTCCCTAAGTTGATTAAATGTTTAGTGTTTAAGAAAGCATTAGAAATGGCATATAACTGTCACACAAACATGAATATATGCAGCAACAAAAACATTTTATCTTCATTCAGACTCCTGTTTATGGTGTTTGCTGAAAAATCAGAATATTTACAAAAAGAAAATCTCAGTGTTTCTTTTATTTCATATTAGTAATTTTCCTTTTTTTTTTTTTGTTAGTGTTTATTTTCTTTCTGGTTTTGTTTGGTTTAGTTTGGGTTTTTATAAATATTCTACCAGGTTTCATTTGCTAATTGCAAGATGCTTTTCTTCCCATCTGTTTCTTAGTTTTTGTTAGTTTTTTATTTTTATATATATATTTTTTTTGTTTTTTGTTTTTTTTTGCTTTTGCCTTGTTTCTTGCCTCTGTTATCATTATGTTTGTTTTTTACCAGTTTTGATATCCTGCCCTGCAGCAATATATTTACTTTATTTTTGTTTATGTAATCCCATCATCTACCTGTTTTCTTTGGGCTCTTTCCCATCACACACTGTCACAGACAAAATGAATGTGCTGTGTCATCTTAACACAATATAAAACACATGAATTTTTATTACTATGTTAGAAAACGTTTCTGAAGACTAGTTATTGTTGGGTGCCTGCCATTAACCCTGCCATTTTAATTATTCTTTAGCTCCCCCAAAAATAACAATTTTCCTCTTAATAGTGTATTTTTCTTATAAATTTTGTACTACACAGCTGTTTTTAAGCTCTCTGTAATTCACTTCTTTAAATTTAAATTTTTTTTTTAAGTATTTATTAAAGAATCTTAGTCACATGGTTATTACTTTTGTTGATCAAGCCTAATGGAAGCACACAATAAATGAAAAGAAGACTTTCCCCTTGTAAAATGAATACAATAATCGTGGAAATGTTATATAGTAGTATGTGTGACAGCCCCTTCCTTCATAATCTCCTGTAGCTACATAACAATAAGACAAGCAGTTAAATTAGACAATCACATGTTAAATGCAACAGAGAGGCTCATCAAACAGCTTGATCCAATATAAAAAGGACAGTAAAGAGAGACACAGTGGAGAACTCACCAGACAATTCCCTGAGCTCCAGAGCCAATGGGCTTTAAATTCTGGTAACGTTTTAAAACTGTGAAGGTGGAGTCTCCCACTTCCACGCTGTAGAACTGGTTGTCCACTTTGCTTTTACTCATGTTGTAATGTTTGGCAATATATGAAACATCCACTTGTTTTCCAAAACCCTGCATCATAAAAACATGACAAAGAAACCCAGTTAGTGATGCTGATGAAGATTCATGAGCCATCTTCGTTGACACGTAAGAAAAAATCTGGAAGTAAACAATCAGAATACCGTTATGTGAATGAGGAAACACACTGCATGGAAACTATTGACTTTTTCAACATATTTGAAGACAAAAAATTGCAGACTTTTTTTTTTAAATAAAGGTTAAAGATAAAAGTGACATGTGTGAAGCCACCAATTATCAAGTATTTTATTTTATTTTATTTTATTTTATTTCATTTTATCTAATTTTTTGGACAAAAATCTAAGTATACTCAGATGTCAGATAATACTTGTATTTTGAATGCTTTTTTCCACTAACAATACTGGTGGTGCTATTATTCATGTTTTTGTTATTCCTGTTTTTCCACTTTGCCTTCTTATAGGTGCTCCTGGTGATTGTCTGCTTTTCACAACAACAGTTTGTTTGTTTAAACACTTTTGACAATTACTTTGTGCAAAAGTCCTTTAGCTCTGTTTCTTGTACTTTCCTAAAGTTTTCCACTTTAGCTTTCAGACAGATGATGTTGCATTGTCTTTATGTGATATGACACAGATTTCTCTCTTCAATGATAGCAACAGCTGTCCCAAAGGCAGCAAATCTACCTCAAACCAAAACTTTCTACCTCTATGCTCCACGTTTCAAGACTTTTGCTTTGTCTTTGCAGAGGATGTTAAAGCAAGGTCAGAGACTGAATTACTGAAGCCCACTGTCTTAAGACAAGCAGATAACATGGTGGGATGTTTATTTGCACGACTTTAAAATATTATTTTTATCATCTGACAGAGCTTTATAACATTTAGACTATTCATTTATTTAACTGAGTAACATCAGATGTGAAATGACACATAAAAGAAAGTTATTGCCATATTAATTCTTATTCTAGATTTAACATTTGGCACCAATTCTGCAAATCTTCCAATGAAATTTTCAGCTTCTTTGAGACTGTTTTCATCAAACAGTTGAATCACGGCCGTAATTTACTGGGGTGGCAAGTCCCGGATCAATTGTTAATCCTTCCAAATCCATTCCTCTGATGATGTTCTTAGTAGATGTATAAGTTATGGGTTCAAACAGAACAGAGCTCACCCCTCGTTCACTGCTAGCACCTAATCTATCTGATAATAAGGACATGGGTTATACCATTTATTTTTTTATTTTTTTTACATGCGAATAATAATACTATGACTTTCATGATTCTTAAATCAAGGAAAAAAAATCTTCACTTATGTGCCACTATTAAGTCCACAAGGTCATTGAAAACGTCAACCACTTTCATAGAACGTATACACATTTTGCACGAGTAAGTCCATATACAGTACCAGTCAGAAGTTTAACACACTTTTCCACTGAATCTAATGGGAAAGTGCATCCAAAAACTGCTGAAAAAAATAAAGGGAAGACTTAAACAACACAATATAACTCCAAGTCAACCACACTTCTGTGAAATGGAACTGTCAGCTTAGGAAGCAACCCTGATTGACAATTAGATTATTGTCAATCAATTATCGTTTAGCAACAGTCACATCCTGTTGTGCAAATGGAATAGACAACAGGTAGAAATTATGGGCAATTGGCAAGACACACCCAATAAAGGAGTGGTTCTGCAGGTGGTGACCACAGACCACTTCTCATTTCTGATGCTTTCTGGCTGATGTTTTGGTCACTTTTGAATGTTGGCGGTGCTTTCACTCTAGTGGTAGCATGAGACGGAGCCTACAACCCACAAAAGTGGCTCAGGTAGTGCAGCTCATCCAGGATGGCACATCAATGCGAGCTGTGGCAAGAAGGTTTGCTGTGTCTGTCAGCGTAGTGTCTAGAGCATGGAGACACTACCAAAAGATAGGCCAGTACATCAGGAGACGTGGAGGAGGCCGTGCGAGGGCAACAACCCAGCAGCAGGACCGCTACCTCCATCTTTGTGCAAGGAGGAACATGAGGAGCACTGCCCTGGGTTCCTCCTAATGCAAGACAATGCTAGACCTCATGTGGCTGGAGTGTGTCAGCAGTTCCTGCAACACAAAGGCTTTGATGTTATGGACTGGCCTGCCTGTTCCCCCAGACCTGAATCCAACTGAGCACATCTGGGACATCATGTCTCACTCCATCCATCAACACCAAGTTGCAGACTGTCCAGGAATTGGCAGATGCTTTAGTCCAGGTCTGGGAGGAGATCCCTCAGGAGAACATCCGCCGCCTCATCAGGAGCATGCTTAGGTATTGTAGGGAGGTCTTACAGGCATGCGGAGGCCACACACACTACTGAGCCTCATTTTGACTTGTTTAAACGACATTACATCAAAGTTGGATCAGCCTTTAGTGTGTTTTTCCACTTTCATTTTAAGTATAACTCCAAATCCAGACCTCCATGGGTTGATACATTTGATTTTCATCAATAATTTTTGAGTGATATTGTTGTCAACACATTTAACTATGGAGAGAACGAAGTATTTAATAAAAATGTTTCATTAATTCAGATCTACAACGTGTTACTTTAGTGTTCCATTTATTTTTTTGAGCATATATAGCTGAAACTTGGCTGAAATGGGAGAACGATCATTTCCGCAGCTACAACATACATAGTGGCTGAAAAAGCAAAGAGTCGAGGAGTTGCAGTGGTGCAGTCAAAGTTCAAACCTGACTGAAATGTTCCCAAACAAATCCCTGCAAACTTCAACAATAAGAAACACTGTGAAGAAAAATTAATTAAAATTCCTTCAAAATGATGTGTTACATGACAAACAAAACCAAGTACTTCAAATGCTTGCTACAAAAGGTTTTTTTTTATAAGTTTATTTTATATTTATAAATATCAGTGTGGTCTAATAGGTTAAGTCTTGCCATTCATTTCTATTTATTGATCTCATTTTAATACTGTTTAAGGACCAGCTGATTTTGTTTACTCTGTCCTTTGTAATGGATAACCTTTGTAATGAATAAACTTTACTTACTTTTTTCATGACTGTAGTTAATAAAAAACTATGGATCAGTATAAACAGACTTAAAGTACACACAGCTGAGTTTACACTCAAACTGTTTCCATGCAGAAATGTAAACTTGTGTTATAGCCATGAAATGACATTAGTGTGGCTAATGTCTTCACTCAGCTACAGACATTATTATTCTACAAATACACACATGATTATCAGGCTGTAATTACTTGGGTAGAGCAGACGTGCAAATAGCGGCACAACAAAATTACCATTTAAGTTAATTACAGCCTTTGTAATTATGCTACTGCTCAGGAAGCCAAACTACTTGATGCTAAACTACAAAATATGAAAGAAAATCTCTTGTATTTATGAAATAAATAAACATTATAATGAAAGTCATTTACAGTCAACGTGGCTGACAGGTCATCCAAACCAATAATCTAATTATTTCTATACATTGGGCTACAGCCTTTACTGTAGTGGCAGCGGTATCTACAGTAATCATTAAACATCCAGCTACACATGCACGTATAATGCAAGCGTCCCATGCAAAGCCAAGAGTTACTGAAGCTACAGTGCAGTAACGAGTAGTCCTCATATGCATACTAGATATAGTTTTCAAATGAGTTTGGCATTTACACTGTTAAATGTCAAACAGAGGAAGGCAATTAAGCTTCAGTTTAGCAAATATTTTTCTTCCAGATAAACATTTGAGGTACTGAACTTTCATCAAAAAATCAGATGCAAATTATTTATCTTTTGCATAATTAATAATTAACACAAGGCTAAAAGCTCTTCAACCTTGGAAAACAAATTCCCAAAGGATATTTACAGCAAATTAAACTATTTTGCTGGATTTCATCTTTGTTGTTAATTAAATTGTTCTAATGTTTGTGAGGACAAGCCACTGTAGAGTCATATCCCTTTGTATGTACAGAAAAAACAGCATTCAGAGCAAAGAGGGGAAATGGAAGTGAATCGGTACTGTACCTTTTTTACCTGTAAGGAACACACACCTGACAAAAGGCTATCTTTACATCCAGGACTGGTTGGCTGCAGTTATATAAGAAATGTCTGCTCATAAATACCTGAAAGACACAAACAGAGGAGAAGCAGAGCCAGAGAGAGGTGGAGATGAGTGGCAGGAATTTGTCGCAATTCTTTTACATATGTGATGACATAAAGTTGTCTCCATTCGGAATAATATGTTAGAAAGTGATTTCATTTCTTTGTGGTCCATCTGAGAACCCTTTTCTTTGTCATTTCAGTCACTTAAACCCCCACCTGCTGCAGGGGCTGAATGCTCCCAGTAAATTCACAACCATTTTCTCTCTTTCTGTTGCCACCATTCTCAATAAAAATCAGAAAAACTGCAAATCAACGCCACCCGCCCCTCCATAAATATAAACAGACCGATATGTCAATTCTTCATCAGAGAACAATACAGCAGCACTACGATGACCAATGTTCCCATATTCTGAGACAGCAGGGTGACAAGAAAAACTTGGCATCGTGTCCGTCTGTGGTGGTGGGCGTGGCTCTAGCTCAGTTTTGGAGTGGGGGGGTTTTGGTTCAGAGAGCAGTGGCAGGTGAGGCTGACTTGCGGTGAAGTCATTTATGTCTAATCATGATCTGTCTTCATCTGCAGTACAATGCCGAAGCCCTAAGAAAACACTCAGAGCTGAGACAACCTGGCTGGTTGCCCTGGTCTTCTTCTCACATGTTAAAATAAAAATCCCTACAGTAGTGACACTGCTACATTCTCATTCAGCTAAACTCAGCACAAAGACTGGAAATAGAGAAGAAGCCAGTCTGCTTCACTCAGCAGAGCAAACCTGTACACTATATCCATTCAAAGTGACGTTTAATAGTACAACCCCAATTGTAAAAAAGTTGGGATGCCATGTAAAATTTAAAGCATTTTTGATTTGAGGTTGAAAATTAAGTTTTTAATTTAATGTCACCCAAGGACCTAAAGATCACAAGATCCAGAGTTAACCTTTGGCCTTGACCCACGCTTACAGAGATTCCTCCCTGATTCTCTCTTTCATCTCATTTCATCTTTTGATTATGTTATATAGTGTGTATGGTGGGATCTTCAAAGTCTTTACATTTTTATGTTGAGGAATCCTGTAATGCAGCCATATGCTACAGTGATACCAAACAAATGAATAAAGATAATGTATAATTTAGTTTTATTTAAAACATGGACTAAACCCCAACCTAAGGCAGTTCTGTGAGATTTCTTATTTATTTTAAAATTTTGCATTTATGTTGCTGCAACAGAAAAAAATTGAGGCCAAGTTGTGTTGATTGAAAAAAATGGAATTAACTTAATTGTGCATTATATTGTTAAGGATATATTTTACACACAGGCATTTCTGGCTCTTACAGCATGTGCAAATTCAATAAATATTGCCATGTACCTCAGAGTCATACCTTATAACAGTATACCAACAAGTGAAGGACAAACTACATGTCATTATAATATTTACATAATTTTCCACACTGTTTCTAGTATTGTGTCAGAGAATAAATCCACAGATGGTGAAAAAGCTGATGGTGGTATTTCACTGTCAAAGCTTGACAACAATATTCCCAAGCATAAATATGACAGTTCTGAAAATCAGCAATACACATTAATAACTGCTGAACACAGAAAAGGCCTTTGTCATCAAGTGTAAAAACATTATTTGGTTTAAGATTTGATTTGAATAGTTTCTGAAAGGATTATTACACCAAAGTCCTCAGTGAAACAGGATACACCTCAGTTAATGATGCCAAAAAATCTACCGATCACCAACAACCGAGCCAAGCTAAATATAGATCAGCATCACAGCAGTAAAAAACTTTCATTTTTTTAAGACATGCAGAAAATGCACAATGCAAACGGATGACATTTATCCAGTATGATGGTGAGCACTAATCCAAAGTCATGTCTGAACATTATGTAAAAAAACATGATGGATCTATAAGAGAGTTTCTTCAGAGATATATATTCAATTCTTCTTTCCCCAAAGTATTAAACTTTTAAAGAGCTTGTTTCAGAGATGTTATTTGCATAATAATTTTGGCAAGTTGAAAGGCTATGGTGCAAAAACAGCTAACAGGTCTATTTGATCTAAATGTACCTTTTCAAATTTTCAAGAGCTTTTCAAAATGGAAGAAAAGAAGGATGAAAGACAGATCTGAACGTAGGCAGCACCACGTTAAGCCACAGTGAGATAGACTGCAGCTCTCACACAAAATGACTTGAGGGTTTTTTTAGGTAATGAAGCTCACAATGTGTTAATGACCATGCCTCCTCAACATAATGGTACATTATATTAATGACAGCATTGGGATGTGTGGTCATAAAACCCCCACAAATGTCCCAAAAGAGTTTGAAGGATGTTCACAAAATGTAGAATAGCTAATAAGAGCTGTACAGTTTCATATAAAGAGGAATATCCATAACTTTCTGGACATAAATGTGTCAGTAGCTCCAGCAGTCTTGTAAGACTGTCACTACTTAAGCTACTTGGGACACAGAAGATGGAAATTTCTAGTTTGGCTTATTTCTCCTCATCTTTTACACAGCAGGAGATTCCTACAGTCCAAATTTCTTGTACAAACCATTTCAGTGTGTCCAATTAAAGCACGGCATTAGAATTAATAATCATTCACATATTCAAATTTCATCAAATGAGCTAAAAAAAAAAAAAGAGAAGAAGATGTGAGACAGGAAGGGAGCAGAGTAAATAAAAACTGCTAAATAAAGCAAAGCTAAGGATGAGGTTATGAGGACACGCGATCAATACATCATTCACAGTCCCTCAAGCCGCTATAGTAATGTCACATCACATCTATATGTTTGACATGATAACAAAGTCCCCACAGAAGCCACCACAAAATTTGCTATTAATCTAACAGGTCAACGCTGGATCAGCCCTGGCACCAAGCTAGTGCTATAATCTTGAGCCATCTGTGCACAGAATATAATAAATCCCTCTCAGGCCCAGATGTTTTCCAGTGGTACACACCACAGTAATTCAAACACCAAATATCATCCACCCTGAAGGAAATTATAAGCAGTGTGGTGGCTAAACATACACAATGCTGCAATGAGACAGTCCTATCTAAACCTGGATTCTGTTTAGTTCGATCCAGTCTTACACATGTAAACAATGCATAGCCCAAAAACATTGTGAAAAAATATCCGAATTAGATCAGAAGTAATTCTTCTTCTTCTCGGGCATCTCAGAAATATCAGATCACTTGGTAAAAGCAAAAAGGCTAATATGGTGAATGCTACAAATAGATCTTTAAAATTACTACATAAAAGTTGAAAATAATTAATTTTGCTGCTGTCCTGTAAATCCGATATTATGAAGCCAACAGGAAGTGAAAAACAGCACACCCTGAGTCTGTGTGTGTTCATCCAATGGATCCCACTGATAAGGTTAAAATGCTGCTTTGGTTGAAGCTACACACAAACTACACTCAGCAGCATTCCTTTAATTGCTCATACATCATTCTGACTGCAATATGTCTCATCAGTAAGCTGACTGAGAGGTGGAAAAAGCAAAAAAAAAAAAAGGCTGATGTTCAGCATATTCCAAGACTGCTTTATGAGAAATTGACTACTTGCACACAAATAACTCAAAAAATTACTCATACCCATCCAAAACTTTTGATTTAGATTCTTTCTGTATAAGTTTCTTCTGAGTTAAAACCATGAAAAGAAGCAGTGAAAGAAAGGATGGTATTACACTGTTGATGTTTACGGTAAATTTAAACTTTTCACAGAAGAGTTAGAGCTTTCAAAACCGAGACCATGAAAGGCTCTTTATTTAAAAAAAGAAAAAAAAAAGTCAACAAAAATGTATCCTGGTACTAATGAATCATTAATTCCATGATCTAAACTCTCTTAAAATCATTTTAGCAATAAGGTAGATAAAAAATTAACATTAAAAAATTACGTAATTTTTCACTATGTCTACAATAAATAATAACATGGGAATGTTCTAAGCTTCACTTGTAAAGAAGATTTGCTGGAAGTGTTGTGTGGTGGTGGGAGGGAAGTATGAGTAGTCTCAGTCTCATTATAACATCTGATTAAAAACTGCTGTTCAGCTTAAATCTACTGGAACACACAGTGAATCAGGGCTCTTACAAAGCTACACCTCAGTCCCTCTCTCAAGTCATTCAACTTTTAATTTTGTTTATTTTCTGATGATCTTTTCAGTGCTTCTGTGAATACAAGACTGTTGCTGATAGAAATACCTTTGGCGATATTTTGCTTTTAGTGAATGTAGATCAAAGTAAGAAAGTTTTCACTTTTAAAAAGCTAAACTTTTTTAAACTCATCTGCTCCTCACTATATTTTCAAGTTATTAGTAGACAACTTTTCCATGACATGAGCAAAGCATTTAAAAATGTTGAGGCTTGCTTCAGAGCATTGCTTAGTGTTGCATCAAAATTTAGAGGCTGCAGCAGCAGGGTGAAGAGAACTCTGACTACTAGCCACTGCATAAAAGTGCCAATTTGTAGCGGTCAGAAGGATGCAAGTAGAGCTGCCATGTTGTTTTTCTGGAATTGACTGTTGATGTCTGATATCGTGTATTTTCAATTCCCCAGTCAGCAGGAGACAACTCCGAGCCTGTGTCAAAGTAATTTCATGCAGAACCAGTGAAGCCAAGTGCGCCAATCGAGCCCAGTCCAAGAACATGTAATTGCTGTGCCATGTGTGGGTAAGCATTATGAATAACTGAACAAAATGGGACAATTTACACCCAGACTGGGGATTGACATGACACCCAAACAAACAACATCACTTCATGACACCAAAAGAAATATTATTAATGCAGATTAAAGAAATATAAAGTTGGGGTCATGTTAAGAAAAACTGCAGTTGCAGCTCTGTGCCTCAGACAGAGAAACACACTGCTGCCTTCACAGACACAGAGTCACTCTTGTGAAAAAGCAAATACTGTAGAATTACAAAAATCTGGGCTTGGAGAGCTGATTTAACACCTGTGATCAAGAGAAAATTGAGGAAATTCAAGCACGGCCTTAGAATACATCTGAGCGCAGTAATTTTGTGTTTTCTGCGATACTTGTTGCTGGTTTTTGTTATTTGAAATTCAACACGTGATGTTGCATCCACATTCATAGCCAATGGCTCAGGTAGGTCAGTGATCATCCCACATACTCAAGGGGCAGACTCTGTTTCTACCACTGCAGCTCTTAACCCCACTGCAACATAAAAATACTTGTCGTTGCTGATGGTTGGAATTTCAGCTTCTATTAAAGGCTTATCCAGTAACCTTCCCCACCACCTTTGCTTTATTCATCTGACCTTCTCTGCCTGTCTTTTCTTGCCTATTCCATATTCACAAGTTTGAGCCAACTTGAAGATTTTTACTAATATTTTCATGTTGCATGAAATCTAAATCATGGATTTCTACTATATTACATTATATTAAGAATTATTTCACTTTTCTACTCATTTCTTTCCCATCTTCACTAGTCACCGAATTGTTGTCAAACACACCATTTTTAAGGCTGTGTTGTTGCATTCTGGTTCACTGGTCATGGCAACACAGTCTCAACATTGTTTTGATTGGTTAATCTGTGATCCGTCTGCATACATGACAGAAAAAAATGATGGAAAATGGTTTGTTGGTGAAGAAAAACAACAAGCAAATGTCATATTACAACAAAACAAAGACAAAAAAAATGGATAAAGATTTAATATGATCTAAAATTGGACATAACTTCCAAACATTGTGTGCAAAACACAAACTGCCCATATATATATATATATATATATAACATAACAAAGTTATGGTTCTTTAAGTCTATTCAGTAGTAACATTGTGACTGGGAATAAAAAATAGATCACCATGCAATATAGATTAGTTACTGTGTCCTGTACGGTCTGTATGCTGCCTATGAAGAGCATCTGGGCCCATTTATCTTAACTTAGAGCTGTTCTTAAGTTTATAATCCCACAGACTGCAGTGAGAGGACACACTCTTTCCTGTGTGTCATGAGTCCACTTCATTACATGTTGGACAAGTGGAGTCAGGGGACATAATGCCAATATGTACAGCAAGGAGAGCCTCTGTTGATGAAAGGTGTGGTTGCAACTCAGTGTCACAGAGGTGGCAGGCAGAAAACAGCAAAAGCTTGGGCAAAAAACCAGAAAGTCCAAAAATAAAACAACATTTGAGAAAATACACACACACACAAAAACAAACAGACTGTGATGGACTGGCAACCTATCCAGGGTGTACCCTGCCTCTCGCCCAGTGATTGCTAGGATGCCCTCCAGTTTCCTCGGGACTCTTAGTTGGACTAAGAAAATGGATGTATGGATGGTTGGATGGATGGATGGATGGAATAAGAACAGGTAACACTTCACAAAGTATAACGTAAGAAGAGACCAAAACATCACTGCAGGAAACAAAAAGTTTCAAAAAGCACTGAGCTGAAAGACTAAAGTGGATTTTTGGGGGAAAAAAACAAACAAAATGAAATGTTTTCTTAAATATTGCACCTGATTTTTTTTTTTTTTTTTTTTTTAGGAAATGTTTGCTTTATTGTTTTTTCTATTTTTTTTCTCCCTGGTACTTATAGAAATTTATATTTAAAAAATGACAGGTATGTATTGGTTTCGCAAGGATTCATGGGAAAAATAACATTTTCCTCTGTCTAAGTCCTTAAACACATAGTGTTTTAACACACAGGGCTTTTCCCCTTGTGTTCCTTAATAACATCCAGGCCATTTAAAAAACAGAAAAGTATCACACAACCAAAACAACACCAAAAAATAACAAGTTGCTGAATATTATCATTTTTAACACCAAGCCAAATGCATATACATTTTCACATCATACTGGTCTCCCCTCACCGGCAGAGTAGTTCAGTGTGAATTTCTTCTGACAGCACTGAGCAAAGGTGTCTTCCCCTCAGTGTGAAGCTCCACTCAGAGACAACAGAGAAAATTCTTTCATTATTCTGCAGCAACAAAACAACATCTACAGGTCTAAAAGAGTCTCATCCAATACTGGCATTCATAACATCGACCACTTTAGCATTTTCTGATGCCTTTTTCGTTGGATTAAATGGTTCTAAAGTCCTCTTGCCAAGCACAGCATCAGCATCTCCTGTTGCCATGTCAACAAATAGGAGATTGGTGTATGTCCAAGGAAACCTCACACGACAAGAGCTCAGGTGTTTTGAGGCAATAAATGAAAGAAGCAGTTTGCTGCCTCTAATTGTTTGGGTTTTAGTGTGTTTTAAAGGCTGTTTCTGACCAAGCTTACTCGCATTTTGTCAAATAGGTTTTTCAGGTCTAGCCCATACAGAATTGAAACTGGCAACGTCTTATGTCTGCGTTGAAGTTGCTCGACTGCTTCAGTGGTAATGATGAAGCAGAAAAAAACAGGTCCAAACATCATCGGCCTCCACAGTCATATTCATCTTTACTTCCTGTTATCATTCTTTCTTTCTTTGTCAGAAGCCTGAAAGCTCCGCTCCACATGAATCTCACACAATGAACACCACAACCTTGTCCATGCCCATCTATGTCTCTGCTCTCCCCTCCATCCCTGGCATTGATGAGAACCTCGCTTTCCTCCCTCCCTTTTGTCCCTCCCTCGCTCCCACCATTCCTGCTCCCAGGCTCCCAGCCTCACTGCAGCCGCCTCCCCTCCCCCTACCTCTGAGCTCCATTGTGAGTGCTTGGTTCAGCAGCCTCACTCCTGCAGTATGCAGCGTTGCCTTGCTGTTACTGTGCAGCCTGAGCCAAACGCTGCACAGCCTCCCATTTGGGCTCAGGGGAGGGGAAGGGAAGCACTTCAAGCTGCAGGCCCAACCAGGAAAACAAGGCAGTGCTCAGACTCCCAAGCTCATTTCCAGGCTGCAAGAATGTTCTCCGGCATCTATTGATTTGTTTATTCACCGCTGAAAAAATAAAATAAAATAAAACCCACCTCCCTCTCTATTACAGTATATTTCTGCTCATCTGTTGTCTCTCTTATTTCCCTTGATTCATTTCAAGAAAACAACAGGCACATTAGCTTAAAAAACCTGCTTACTCTGCAGTTTTCTGACAAGCTACATGGTAACAACATGCACGGCTCTGGCAGGTGCTGAGCACATTCGTATGATTTACAGCTTTTCTTACTAAATATGAACCATACTTAGTAGGTTAAAAGAAGAGTTCAGCTGTAGAGCACATTTTTTCTGTAAAATAACCTCACCTGAGATTTCAGAAAGTGAAAACTGCTGTAAAGTATCATATTTTTATATTATAAGCAAAGCACTTAAATATGCATCCTAATAATTAAGTTGTTGGATTTTACACTGGTGTAGCTGCTCACATGAAAAATAAAAGATGTTTTAATTATACATGTCTCTAAATGCACTGAGAGAACATTTAGTGATATTAAGCAAGTTTCGAACATTGTAATTTGTCTGGATTTCATTCCCCCTCTAAAATCCTTTGATGGGCCCTGAGCTGCAACAATCTCTGACCTCTGGGCACTTTTAATTCTCTCTGCAGATGACAGCTGGGAGACTGCAACCAAAGCTAACAGAGCTTTAAAGTCTCACACTCCACTTTCTGCAAAAGCATGTAAAAATCTGCATGTTTGCCATATTAAATCCAATTATGTAACTGTCCATTTTCATTTGCTGGCATATTTCCCTGTTTGTGCAATACCACATATTTGATCATGCGCACAGTTTTCAAATATCTTCAAGACATTTCGATCAACTTCAGGTTTTATTTGAGGTTGTTTGCCTCCTTAATGTCTCTCATAAAACCTCATAGCTTATCCGAATCCCTTTGCAATCCTCTTTTCCCCCCCTACTTTAACTGGCTATCATGAAACAACTTTTGAGCTAGTGAGGTGGGGGTGATGGGTGGATAATTAAGATTACAGTAACGCACAGCGAGGAGCCAGAATATGTTTAGACTGCCAAGTGGGAGGTGGTGGACGACAGTGTCTGCACCTATCCATCCTTTCCTAATGATGACCTTGACCTTCCATGTAATTAAAACAGTAACTGCAGAAAGTCCCATCAGACCTTTAGTAGCATGTAAATGTTGTTTAATGGTATTTTAATAGTTTTGTTTTTGTCCTGCACATGCTTTTAATAAAGATATTTGAGATTTGGATTCACGTTGGATAAGACAAATATTAAATGGCATTGCCTTGGACTGTGGTTTTTTGCCCACTTAAATCATTTTATAAGAAGATTCTTTACTTTTCCAGCACAGTCTAATCCTAATAAAAAACCCTTTTTATTATTACACAACAAACGGATTAGCACAGTGATGCTCCTTACTCTGCCAAACAAAATGGAATTGAAAGATGAGTGTTATAGTTCAACATAACATGAGTTTGCTGTCGGTTGTTTCCATTGATGATTCTTCATCATATAAACAAGCAACCTCTCAGCAAATCAATACCATTCATTATCAGTTTGTATAAATCTGCAATGGCTACATAGGCGCAGATAGTTTGATGTCGCCAGTGTTTTGGCATTTACCTGAAATATTCAGATATTTGCACATAAGCACATTCTTCTAACAATAAAATAAACAAAAAATAAAGACATGAAAGTGTCCATCTTGAAGAGAGATGTCACTCTCTTCAGCCACTGCAGAAACACCCACATAAAGCTTTGTTTAATTGTTAAGCTCTGTTCCCTGCAGCGCTTTCATAAGCATGGAAGCCCGCTCCTGAATAATTCAGTACCCAAGGTCACAGAACTCAAACCTCCCTCTTTTCTGTCTTTAATGTGGAGAGTTTGTTGTGACACCTTTAAACCTTTACTGACTTCATTCTCCAACACCAGTAATTAGTCTGTGATTGGACCTTACGCCGCACAAGGAAGCATTTAATATTTTAGGAAAAGCCCAAAGCAGCTCTGAAAGCTAAACGATGCACCACAGTCTACCTCTGCATACTTGTGCAATCAGTGTAATAGGTCAGATGGGTTTACAGTTTAATGAGGTTCCTTTCCAGTGATCCAGTGATGTGCAGACAGATGCCCAAAACAAAGCTGATTTACAGAATCAACCTGCCTCTGTTAACTCTGCCTCTTTTAATCCAGCACGGTGTAGCCCACATTAGCGTGCGAAACATTCCAGCTCTTCTCTGAAAAGAATGGTTCAAGTTCATTTAGAATGGACAAAGTCACCAAAGATCCCTTAAACTTTCCATTCACACGCACCACAAACACATCCCCAGCATCCAAAGCCAAACTGAAATATAACCAATTCATCTCTACCAGTTCAAAATACTTGTGTGTGATCTAAAAACAGTACTTTTGGTTTCCTCGGACTTATGACAGATCTGAGGCCGGTCCCATACCCTGGTGAAGTGGCAACGCTCTGCATAATGCACAAGGTGCGCAGCTGACTTGTGAGGAGGAGGAGGGCCGAGCCAGCCCTGCATGTAGGCCCACAGAATGTAGCCAATGTAAAGCTTGTGTTTTGAACAGCATCGTTCATCTATCATCCATTTGCACTTCCAATCAAATATGTATAATGTCCCTGAAAGCAGTCAAGAGTTATTTTCCCAGAGCAATATGTGCGCATGCCTCACATAAATGCATGGTTATATTCCTCTGTTTTCAAACCAAATATTGAAAAGAGGTATCTGGTGATCGGCCCAATATGAGGTGCTATCCTTTGTGTGGACACAGCTGATATTTTAGGTAATTATAGGGCACCTGGGAGAGTAGGAGGATGGCAGCATCTTGTTAGGTCAGGACTTGCGCCATAATGGTGCTACTTGTTAGAAAACAACAGCAGTGATTGTGACTATCAAGATGGGGCTGGTTTTTTTTTTTGGTTTTTTTTTTTTTTTTTTTTGGTTTGTTTGTTTGTTTTTTACTTATTTAAATTGCTGTTTATTTTCCCACCGAGGCATCAGACTTCATTAACCTTCCCTTCCAATCAATGTTCATCTCTCCACCCTCCTGGCAGCTGATGGTCCAAGCATCGCATCCACATCAAGCGGCCTTACCATTCCGTGCCAGCTGATGATGATCCCAGTCCGGTCCCAGTTCCTTTCAAAACATTCCGACGAGAAATATTGCGGCGACCATCGCTAAAGGCGTAATGAAGCCGTTCATACGGATGACGAAATGGCGCAAAAATGACCCAAAAAAAATAAATAAAATGAAAATAAAAATAAAAAAAAAGAAGATGACGAAGAAATAAAAATAAAAAAGCAGAGGTGAAAACAACCGAGGTTTGTTGATGCTGAATCACTCTACCAGCTCACCACCTTGCAACCATTGTGCTGCAAGATGCTGGCTGTACCATTATGGACCTACCAGAGCTAAGAGACGGAGAGGGAGGGAAGAGAATGAGAGGGTGGGGGGGTTGTTACCGTGGTAACCGCTCCTGTGCACGTCTGACGTCAAAGCCCAGGCAGAGAGGGTGAGAGAGGAAGTGATCACATGGATGCTGTTGTCTCCTCGGATGGGAGGAGGCGCATGCAACATCCCTCTGATCCCATCCTGCACCGTCCCGCTGCTGAGATCACGAGGACCAATGAGAAGCGCGGAGCAGGGTGTTGTCGCCACTTAGGTGTGTCTCTCATCCCTCAACCATTAATGCTTTCATCAGCAAATGATCATCATTAAGAAAATAAATAAATAAATAAAACACTAAGGAAATTTGAAAAAGAAAAAATTTGAATGAGGGACTGCAATACAAATAATTTATTTTCATTTTAAAAGTTAAAAATAACAGTAGAAGTGCAAATACATGTCTTTCCTTGTGATTCTCAGAAAGTGAAAAAGACATTATCATGTCTTTTTCATGACATTTTTATGACATATCACGAGATTATCACACACACATATATATATATATATATATATATATATATATATATATATATATATATATATATATATATATATATATATATATATATAAAACAAAATATGTTTTA
Organism: Telmatherina bonti; assembly: GCF_933228915.1. Taxonomy (NCBI): domain Eukaryota; kingdom Metazoa; phylum Chordata; class Actinopteri; order Atheriniformes; family Telmatherinidae; genus Telmatherina; species Telmatherina bonti. The sequence continues at coordinate 15,785,995 of NC_136615.1, read as the reverse complement.
TATATATATGTTTTATATATATATAAAATATGTTCCTCTGTATTACACAGAGTAAGAGATTTGTATCGAGTCAGAATCTAAATAATTTTCAAACAAATCGATGATGTTGTACTATATTTGTGTGTGTCATCTGTTTGTAGGAGCCTGCTTCCAATCAGTTTTAGATACAAGATACTTTTTAAATTTTGTGTAGTTTTCACTTTTTTTCTTTTTCACTTTCAGCAAATATTTGGATAACATTTCTATGTGACATTGTCTTGCTCATTTTTTACAGTGGTATCACTCTTCTCATGACACTTTTCTGGTCATGCTGCATTTTTTCCCCATGCACTCTAAAACCATAGAGTTGGAAACTGTTAGCTGTAGTTGTATCTGAATTATTGTCACTTAGAGTTTGTTTTTGTATTTGTTTTCATTTTGTGTTCTATCTATCCTTTATCCTTTGTCACTGCATGTTTAGACAAAACAGGGAACAGAAAAAGCAGTCAGTTAATGTCCCGTTAGATTAGAAGTAGCACACACACTTCAGCAGTGTAAAGTCTTGAGTAGCACTTGGGATTGTAATCTCCATCTAAAATATAATAAGGTAACAATATTTTGTTGGAAGATAACATTGTTAATAGAAACCGCCACTCAAAATGTTTTACTGAAGATTACATTTGTTTGAACTCGGTTCAGAGGAATTTTTGATGATTTTGATGAATTTTCTAAATGGGATGTAATCAGAAAGTTGTAAGAAGCTGCTGTTCTGAGAGGCAGCTTGGCTCCTATATTGAAAATATTTTTGCAATACTATCTTTCGTTTTCAATTAATCTCATGACATTTATCAATAAACTCTGCTCACCTCACCCCTTAATACTGAACATGTTTTCAGTCTGATGAATACTTTTTAATCATCTTGTTTCTAAAAGTCTTTGGTAAGTTTTGAAAAAGATAAACACTAATCACAATGTTTTGGTCTTCATCAAATTCTGTGGAAAGATGTGTTCCTTGCTAAATCTGCCTATCTCCACCCGCTGGGTACTAGCTCTGCAGTTGCTCCACATCAAATAGATAATTGCCTCAGAACGTTTGTCTTTTGACACACTTTTGACATTTTCTGTCTTAACTAGTGGGGAAAAAAACCTACCTGATTAAACTGAAGAAAATTCTGCAGCTTTGCAAAGCAAGCTGACAAAGAACTAGAGCCAGAGGCTGTTTTTTTAGGATTATACAAACATTATCTCAGCTTTTCTGAAAGTTCATGTCATCAACAGCGAGTTTTATATTTAGACTTTGTGCAGACACTAGGTTTCATCTCAAAGCTGGTGCCAAAGGGCTTCAGAAAAAATTTTAATGCTCCAGCTAAACATATGTCTTCATTTAACAACACCAGGTGCCTCACATACTGTATCCAAGACTGCCCTGACAGGCATATCTGCTCTTTCAAGGTTTTAGTGCAAATTGCCCTGGGGGCTCAGACCAGACCTGAGGAGGAGGTATTAAGGACAGACAGAAATAGAAGGAAGGCTAAAACTAAAATTTACATCCCCTTGGTTACACATTATGAAACATTATTTTTCCAAACTCTGCCTCCTGATGGGGATATCTCTGCTGCAGGTTCTGTGAAAAGATTAGAGGCAGCAGAGTCAAAGGGATCACAGCACACATTGGACCACTCTGACAGCAGTATGTCAAACCCTCAACGTCTTAAACCCCAAAAGGAGCCAGTAGCTTTATGAGTAGAAGTCACAGCTTGGCAGATTCTTCAGGATTTACGGCAGCTTGTATGCAAAAAAAAAAAAAAAAAAAAAATTAGACTCTTTGAAATTAGACTCTTTGAAAAAAAAACAATAAAAGTATTCTCTTTCTATTCGGTTATTTTACTGAGACAAAAGCAAAGTAATGTGGCGACCAGCTTCACACAGGTTATCTAGTGGTGCTAATGGTTTCTAATAGAAGTATTGATTCAACTTTTTATCGTATTTTATAACTCTTCAAAAGATTTTGTGTCAAAGAGGAAGCATTTGGACTAGAGATCATGAATATTTAATTTTAGATCTGATTATCTTAAGGTCAATGCAAAAATCATCAACCTCATCAAGAACGATAACAAAAATTATATCAATGGGTTAAGGCTATCTAGGGATGTAGTGAAAAACTTCACTACATTCAGTCAACGTTACTGCCATACAGCATGTAATTATTAAATGTAGTCACTAGATGGCGCAAGATAAAGCATAAACGTTTGAGCTTCGAAACTATAGGAAGGAAGTCCTTCAGCAATGAATTGCTTCCTGACTCTTTTCATGATTCAGTTTGAAGCTGTGGGAAAACAGAAAATTTCGGTAATCTTGATTTTTCTCTGAAATGTTAGCCTTTAAAAAAAACACACACACATTCACACAGACAGGATTAAAGAACATTACATGATGCAAACATATGAGTTTAGAAAGTATCTTTATTCTGCTCTGATTTAAGGGAATGATTATCATCTTATAAAACATATTACATAACAGATATACTTCCCATATTGCATAACAATAATGTATTACATACATTCAATATTCCATTGATTTAAACAAGCAAAAATACTTATTATTTCTTGTTGTTCTTGAACTTCTTGGTAAAATAATAAAATAATTATTGTATTTTTGTTTCATTTATTTATCTATTTTATATATATATATATATTTATATATATATATATATATATATATATATATATATATATATATATATATATATATATATATATATATATATATATATATATATATATATATATATATATATATATATATATACCTTTAAGGCTTAATGTAATCTCTGTAAAAAGTATTAACAAACATAACACAACCGAAATACAGCAAACAAGAAAGCTGTTTCACACACTATAAAAAGAATGCAGGAAAGGAAAAAAAAAAAAAAAACTTTACAAAACTCTAAACATGGTATAAAATAATATTTCCAAAATATTTTTGTCATTGAATAATTATTAAATCTTTTTTTTTTTTGTATATGACTTTGTCGTGTTTTTGGTTTTGCTACCCTGTACATAGCTATTTTGTTCAGTACTTCGGGGCCACCGTCGTCTTTTAAAAAAAAAAAAAAAAAAAAAAATCAAGTGGAACCCAAAACAAACTGGGCAGCAGTAACAAAAAAAGGAGGGGGGGAGGGAATCACATTTAATCGGTCAAATTGTGCCTACATGATCCAGAAACGCTGTACATTTTACGCCTAGTTGTGCGTTACCATAGAAACGGTTAAATGACAGTCCCCCAGCAGAGAGCCAATGGGCGGCTGAGCTGAGGTGTCTGGTTACTCCCAGTAAGCCCACGCTAACTGGCGGAGGGAGGGCTCATTCCGCCCCTCCACAGAAATGGTAACTTGGCTGCTTAGCTGGAGAACTTAGAGCTTTACACTGGCCATTAAACGCAACTTTTACGCAAGAAGGCTTTTTTTTTTTTTTTTTTTTTAAATTATATCTTACTTTAACTGTAGCGACTCATAAACAGATATATCTACAGCGTGGAGGACTTTTCTGTTTAGCTAAATGCTGCGTGGAAAGGTAAACCTGTTGGCTGGCTCCCTCGCCGTGTAGTCAACTACTATCCAAGATGTTGCTTTGTGGATGGGATGGCGCCTGGTGCTGTTTGTGTGTGCACTCATAGCCACGACGAAGTACGAACTTTTCCCTCTCTGTTAACCTCTTAGCTCTTCTTGGGTGGTAAGTTTTTTTTTGTTTTGTTTTTTTCTTTTTCTATAAACTCCTGACGCTTTTATGTAAATAATACGGTATTGTGGTCTTGCTGACTTTAAAGGAACATTGAAAAGCCTGAAGTATGAGCCAGTTAAAGGAAGACTTGAACGCCCAGGCTTCATTTGTCCAAAAACATCGACACTTCTAACAGTTCCATATATGTTTAGTCTTTGAATATATATATATAAGATTTATTTAACCTCTAAACATAAACACCGATGTCAGGAGCATCTGTTGCTGTAGTTTTGTATTGGGAACGAGACGCCACTACAATATGACAGTGTGAAACTGTTTTAAAGCGCACACATAGTCACCGTTTGCATAGCTTTAAGTAAAAGGTGAACATGTATAATGTTTTACCCAGATTTTCTCCTTATTATCCAAGTCTTTAGTGGCACTATACAGACTGAAGGTTTTATGGGGTTGTAAGTATTCAGCTGGTACCCCTCCCCCTTCATTACCATAGAAAAGTACTAAAGTTAACTTAAAGTTAAAGGTCACAGTGTAAAGCAGGGCTGAAAAAAAGTTGTCAGTCAGGCTGGGTAAGCAATACTGTCAGGAAAAAGCACGATGGAGGTGATGTGAGCATCGCTGTTGAAAAGAAAAAAGAAAAAAAAAACCTGGAAAAATAGTCAGTGGGTTGGCTTCGTGTGTTGGGATAAGGGGAGGTTGGAGTGAAGTTTTGCAAAACCATGCTCTGCATGTCACGGTACTCATAGCAACCCTGTGATTAACAGAAATGAAGCGGATGAGATCCAGACCAAAATGAGAAATGAGTGCTGTTCGTCCAGAGCTGGGCTGATAATCAACTAAATAGTCATGGCTTTCCTGGCAGTGTCCTACTCCAACTGCTCTGAAAAACAAAAGCATTTGCTTGGACTCACTGGATATTCAGAAAGACCAATCCATAAACAGAAGAGCTATGTTTATTGCTTTATTGGACATCATGCAAAGTATCCTGGGAAAAAAAATCTAAATGTTGTATTTAGAGCTTAGCTAATTCTAGATTTCAGGCCCACTATGTATCAACAATGACAATGCAAATGTAGGAATGTTAATGAACATCACTGCAAAGTGCAAGATCTTCACAGAGCAGATAGCAACTTAACATAGTTCACCTTGATCTATAGTTTTCTTACAGTAATACATGACAGAATAAACAACATACAGATACTACAACTGAAACTTGCAGAAGTAAAAAAAGTAATGTACATCATGGGAAGAAAAAAAAAACAGGATCAGATCCTTTAACTTTTCTATGAGTGAGTTAACAACTAATTTGAGACTCTTGTATTTGATGAAAAGGTGCAGAATTAGATTTGAGATACAATTTCTTAGTTTATTACTTCAGTATGCAGTATTTTGATGTGCATTATGTATTTAAAACATTTCTTATGTTACTTGATATGTTGGCTTTAAGATCTTTATCGAGCCTTGGTGTCCTGAGGGCTGCTAACACTGTATGATTCTGGAAATATTGGTTCACACTGAGTTTGCTAAATTTTCCTGGCGTCAATAACTTTAAGGAAGATTTTCACTCGTGTTGGCGCATCTTATTGGTTTCTGCTTCTTTCCCAGAAGTGTGTTCCAGCTCAGACCACAGCTCTAATGTTTGAAGGATATAAACAAATTACTTCTCATATCTTGTATTCTGAGCTGTGCTTTTAGAAATTAAAGTGGAATATAGAGTCTCTTATGGCCATTTGTTTTCAAAATGCAATTTGTCTAGTTATCAAAAGATTTAGGAATAAAAGAGAATTTAAACAAGAATGCTTTTTTCCCCCTGGCTAATATATAAGATGGATTTTCTAAGGAAAGCAGCTGAATTTATTGGTATTATTTGTGTGATGAAAATGAAGTTTAACTTTTCAGGGGGTTGTTGTCCATCTCATGGCTTGTAGCTATGGGTGGAGAGTAAAAATATCTCTAAAGTACAGAGTAAAGGACTTTCACGTTTATTCAGCTTTAAAATCTGGACAACTGTGTCCAGGACATATAAATTGACAGTAGCAGTGTAAACATGTTTAGTTTTATTTATTTACTCTTCTTTCTTTTTTTCTATGTTAACTTGTGAATACTGAAAGGAAATACCTGGGAAAAAAACCATGCTCATTGTTTGGAAACTAAAGAAAAGAAAGCAAGACTGAAGTGGTGAAGGATTTCTGCTTTTTCTGTTTTGGACTGCAGGCTCCTAAGCACCCTTGATAATGAGCTGGACTTGGGTCCAATGAGAGAGAAGCTGGCCCATACAGCAGCCTCGGTGCGGATAAAAAAACATTCCACTGTAGGTCTCTGTTGAAATAACAAGGGTCACATAACAATCCGTTTCACAGCACCAGCTCTCCCAATTCTCATGGGTAATGAACAAGATGGATAGTATCCCACTTGGCCTCAAACTTCACGCCTCCCATTGACTAAAATGGTTAACCTGCATTCCTGCATAAACATTTAAGCATGTGACATGCTTACTCATTAACTCTCTTCTGCAAACTCCAATTCATAGAAAGGACATTGTTTCACATTCTCATTTTGGAATTAAAACTGAGCAGTAATGAGGCTGCTGACCCAGATTAAATCCCAAATTTATGGATAAGTGATGCATAGATTCAGCTCATCATGTTAGACACAACAACACAGGTGCATGGCTTCTCTTTGTAATATCGTTCCAGGGAATGAAATTGGTCTAGAATAAATATGCCTGCACTAATTTGATAAATTGGAGTAAAATGTACAGATATTCACGGTCCCTGGAGTTTTTACTCAGCAACCACAACTCAGTTCAACTTTTCATCTATTCAGTGAAATATGTCAAAGACCATCTGCACCAAATTTAGTGCAGATATTTCTGGTTTCCGAATGACGCATCATTGACTTTGGTGGTCCCTGACTGAACTTTATATGATTGTTGTCATCTTTTGAAAAACAAAAACTTTTAGTTCACCTATTCCCAGGGTCATCAATGGATTTCAGATGTTGTTTGACCATCTATCAAGTTTCTCTGATGGAAAATAACAGACTGCATTCTTGTTTATTCCTTTGTTTTTGTTTTTTTGTTGTCATTGAAATGTGAATTTATGAAAGAACAGTGTTGGAAAATTCAACCAAAAGGCAACAGTTGTGGTCCAAGTGAGATCCACAATGTATATGAAATATGCATTGTGCAATTATATAATATAATATTATATAACATAATATGTAAATTATATGATGTTATATTATTGTAATGTATAATATTGCAGTTAAATCTTAAAGCAAACTAACACAAATAATTAAAATTTGGTTTGGCTTTCTTTTATTTTGTTTTGTTTTGTATGCCTGCCAGACTGACGACTATATCTGCAGCATAGCGGATGGCTTATAGAGGAATATGCTGATTTCCTTTCGAATGTGCTTAAGTTAAAATTGTTTTTCTGACTTCTAAGCATTGGAAAAGCTCATTTTTTCTGCCCTGAAATCATAGTATTATATTTTTCAAATATATATATATTTTATTATACAATACCATGACTGTCTGTCCTTATTTGTGGTAAAGTACTGGTAAATGTCCTTATTGCTTTCTAAACATTTGAGTTTGAATTTAAAGGCAGTATGTAGAGAACAGTAATTATATTACTACAGAACACTTTCTAGCTCTTTTATGTTCGGTGGTTGTGTTATCACATGTAATTATTCAGTAAATCATTTGTTTCATCATAGAATAATCATCAGTGAATGAGTTAAAGCAGATTACCCTTCCTCAAAGACTAGTTCAAAATAGTTTAGATGTCTTTAAGGCTTTATATGAAGACTTATTGTTTGAACTCTTGACCTCAACCATTTCAGCACAACTTACATAAGACAACAACAAACTTCTGCATGTTCACTGCATTTTATAAAACATTCTTCTTTCTGGATATTTGATACTTAAACAGCAGTGTCCTCGCGCAAAGTAAAGTAAATGCCTTAATTTTACGTTTTATATGATAAATCATATTCTCCATGGTTGCTACCATTCAAGGTTTTTTTTTCTTAACTTCCCTGTGTGGGAATGATTTAAGCTCAGCTTGTAGTCAGTAAAACTCGAGCTTCCTGTTTTTCTCACATAAGTAACATACCACTGATGAATTGAGAAGATTAAAAGCATTGTCAATGCAGCACAGTGGCTACAGTGTCGAGAAAACCTTTGAATGAGGAAAAAAAGACACATGTGGGAACGTCTATTTCAGAGTCATGTCGACTGACTCAGCTGGTTGATGGTAGGAAGCACATATCTCTATTTAACGTGGGAATCCACCTTGAATTTTCTGAAGAGTTTCATTTAGTTAGAGATTTTATTATTTTAAAACAGAAGTCTACATTATTACTTATTTGTGTATGTGAGTGTTGTAGCTTTCTAATCATGTCAGAAGTGTCGCTTTTTTGTGTCTGTTTCCACTAAAAGTTAGTGGTTTGGCTTCAATGCTGTTAGAGCCAAAGATTAATTAGCTGCTACTCTGTTCTATTTGAGTAAAGGGGAGAGTGTGTTTCTCTGTGCGCATGCATCATGTGCTTGTGCTACCTCCTCAGTTCAAGAGTATGATAAGACAGCATTATTTAGAAAATGTGGGAATTTGCCCAAGAGCTACAAAGAGTCTGCAAAGAGGGTCAAAACCTCTTAGAATTCAACACCAATATATTGTAGTGAGATGAAAATATTTTACTGGCTTTTATCCTCAACTGTTTTGCCACTCAAGATGTACAGTTTGTAGGATTTTGTTATAATATAGTCTGAAAGAAACCAATTAAAAAAAAAAAAAAAAAAGGATTAATTCTTTGACAAAAGAACAAAACAACCCTCTTAAATGCAGGCATTTTATTTATGTAGTTAATTTAAATTAAAATCGGCCTTTGCCAGTTAATTCAGAAGATGCATAACTGGTTCAGTTAAGTCCACCTGTATATGATTGGATGGTGTCTCTCTGTGTGTTTCTATTCTGTCTATAATAATTGAGATTGGAGGGTTGGTTGGGCGGGAATAAATGATTTTAAACTGTAAAGCACGTTGAGTCAAATCTTTTATGTTGGAAAAACGCTTCATAAATAAAGTTTGATTGATTAGTTGATTGAGAACTGAATATAGCATTTTCTTGACAAGAGCAAAGGAAGAACCCATCATCAAAAAGTTTTTTCTCATGTAAATTGAATCTCAGAGGCACATTTTTCTCTGTGTCTGCAGGGAAGATGCATGTGTCTCTGGCAGAAGCTTTGGAGGTTCGAGGAGGTCCGCTCCAGGAGGAGGAGGTCTGGGCGGTGTTAAGCCAGAGTGCAGAGAGCCTCCAGGAACTTTTCCACAAAGGTAGGTTCATGTGGAATTATGTGTGTAAAGATATTTCTCAGAAGTTGCTATACAGAGAAATTCTTATCTACTGGAAGAAATGAAAGCTATTTAACTAATGAAATAGCTAATATTCAGGTTTGTTTCGGTCATTTTAATCATTTTTGTCTGGAAAAGCCTCTGGTTGTCCTTGAAGGCAGAAAGAGATAAAGTGTCAAATTCCAGGGAGTCTTTGTTGCTTCAGAAAACTTAAACAGTGGGTGAAAAAGCGAGGCTTAACTCTGGAGACACTGGAGAGGATGTGAGTCAGCAGTGTTCTGTGCTTTGTTTAAGAAGTTTGGGTGGTGCCTTGTTTCAGACAAAATTTCAGTGCACCTGATAAAGCAGACTGTCACTGTGTCATTCAGTCTCTTGACCAGTGTAAATTTCCATGAAGCTGCAACCAAGGCCATGTGTTTAAACCAACTTGACTTCAACTTCTAGTTTGGCTGTCTAGTTCCTCCGCTGACATTCCTGGTATGGAAATGTGTGTGTGTGGAAATCTGTCTTATCTGTGATCCTGTGGATATTCCTCTCCTGCTGAGGTCACAGTTATGATAAGTAGACTGTACTGATGCTCTTCTGCATATGAAGGTTTCTTAGATAAACCTCTGAAATAAAGATGGAATGCTGAACATTTGAGGTACTTCAGTTATTTTAGTCTTCACATGGCATTGTGCTGGAGTCACTGTTGTATTTTACCTTTCCAGTGTGTGGCTATACTGGGTAAATTGTGGCCTTTGGTGTGTACAGCTTTAGGCTGCTGAGTGAAGCTAAAATTTGAATAGCAGATGTTGAACCCAGCTATTATGCATTCTCTGAGCTATGTAAAGAAGTCTGTGCACCACAAGAATAGCTTATTAAATGACTTTAGAAATTCAGTGATTTTGTTACATGTTCTGGTTAACACCAGCAGTCATGACTTAGAGGAGTAATTTCAGGTTAAGGTTTAAACAGACTAAAAACAAAAGCAGAGCTAAAGCAGATTAAATGTTTGTTTTACACTAAATTTCATATTTTTAGTTGGTTTTGTTTCCGTTTTTGATGTGGTGAAAGGGAGTGTCAGGATCCAAAGATTGCAAATGCCCACAGGTCGTTAAACACTAACAGCAGTTTTTTTTCTTGTGTGTAAACAGTAGTGGGTCCTGCGTGTTTGTATAGCCATGATTTGTTTAAATAAGTGAGATATGGATATTTCTGATTTGTCAAAGGAATTTTCCATCTTCCTTCCATCTTTTTGTTGGATAATCTTATTATTTAGCTTAAGCAGTCATTGCTCTGCAGTGCCCTTAATCACTACTTGTGACCTTTAATGACGTACTTGCAGAACTGAATGAATGATGCCAAGTACAGTTTGTAAACGTGTACTCTTATGGAACAAGCTGTAACTACAGAAAACTGTAGCTCAGAATAATCCCGTGTTCCTCACTGTTAACACAGCAGCTGATCAGACTGACACATTTTATTCTAATAAGATAAAGACCATCTAGTTGTGTTATTTGCAGTCCATAGAAATTAGTAGAATAATGGCTGGTTTGTCTTATAATGACAGATTTTTTAATGTTTTAAAAAAAAAATCTCATTTTAGTTTATGTTTAACCCTTTATAGGGCACTCAATGAAATACCTTGAAATTAGAAAATTTGAGCTAAAATTATCCTTCTGGTTTGTACCATGACCTCCATTCTGTTGTTACATTAACAAAAACAATAGTTTCATGCTGAATATGAAAAAAAACGAAGTGTTCAAAATCAGTCACTCACCCCATAAAGGGTTAAGGTTTTTTTTTTCTTTGTCTTAATTGGTTTGCGTTCCAGCAAGAAAGGACTTTTATTTTGTTTTTCTCTTCTCTGTGTGTGATCATTCAGACCACAGGTTTTGAGTCGGATACACCTAGTGACCCAATCTCCTTTTCAGTAAGATATTTAAATGGGCACATGAGTTTTAAACAGGAAACATATATTTACATAGAAAATTCCAGCTTTTGAAAGCAATTTTTCTTTGGAGCCTCAAATCAAGTTCCTCTGTTCCTCTCCCAACTTCTCTCAGAGTTAAGTATCAGTCAAAGAAAAGAATTTTGCAGCGCTGCTGAAACATTCCTCTGTATATTTTTAAAGCGTTCCCGAGCCATAGCACTGGCTGTGGCTTTGTAGGAAAAGAGGATTGCTGCGTAGTCATTCCTCTCTGCTTCCATGCTTTAACAGTTATATTCTTGCAGGCTAAGAAAGCAACATGTGTTTTTGTTTACTTCAATCATCTGGAATAACCATAAACGCTAAAGTCATGGCGAGAAACATCCACTGTGGTTGGATCTCTTTACAATTGTTGCATTCAGGCCACAAATGCCTAGATAGAATTGGATTCTCCTACTGAGCTTGAAAATATTCACTTTAACATGGTGTCTGTTTGTATGTGTGGCAGCAGCTAAGAATTTAAGTGAAAAAGAAGCTTGTTTTTTATCCTGATTATGTCTTTTCTTTGTGGAATTGTCCTTTTCCATCAGACCCTTCAGCCATGGGCTTCATTATCTCCCCCTGGTCCCTTCTGCTCATGCCCTCTGGAAACATCTCATTCACGGATGAGTATGTCACCCAGCAGGACCTAAGAGCCTTCACAGCTCCAGAAGTCCTGGAAGGGGTCTCCTTGAACTCTGTTTCTGACATAGAGAAGGTAAAAAAGAAGTAATTATAATCCTGCACATAGTGACAGAACAGAACATTTTGTTTAAAGAACTTTTGCAGATTGTCTCACAGATGTGCCCCCTTTTGACGTCTTATCTTGACTCTTGTCTGATCTCTCACCCTGTTGCTTTCTTCTTCCTTTTTCTCTCTTCCTCTTATCGTGTCTTCTTGTTTTTCTTTGCTGTATCACCTGTGGTGCGCATTCAAAATGGCCGGTGTGTTTATAGTTTGTGAGCCTTAGGTGCGTGAAGTGAAACTTAGCTGCAACGTCATCCGGCGTCGCACAAGAAACAGTTGTGTAGTGTGGTGTGTCAGGCTCAGGATGCTGCTGAGCAGCGACAGCTCCACACTTGCATATAACAAATCCACTATGCCATCAAATGAGTTGGGAACACTGGGTTTTAAGGTTGGAAAGTTACTTAATGTATAAATAGTTATCCTACTCAGCTTGAAGTGAGCAAAAATGTCTCAGCTATTGTTCTCATTGATTTGGAGTAAAAAATAAAAAATAGAACTTGATCATTGATTGCTATAACAGTTTCTATTGTGACACTCTTGATGCATCCAAAAACCCAAAACCCAAACACAAAGTTGGATTTAAACCTACAGTTTGCCAAAAGGGAAAATAAATTCTGAACAATAAAATCCAATACAAGTCTTTTTTTCAGCTATTTTTGTAAAAAGCAAATAAATGACAGAGGAGTTCATATTGTTGCTTGAAGAATTGAAAACAAACAAAAAACAAAAACGTGATCATTCGTAGCACCATAGTGCTACAAATGATCACAACTTTACCACCATAGTGCTAAAGTTGTGATCCACAATATTTCCAGCAGTGCACAGACTCACCAGACACCCCTTATTTGAAATCTGCCCCTCTGGTAGAAGAGCTAAAAGCTTGATTGACTGGAAACCAGTCTCTGGCATGGGCCCACAGACCTCAACAGAAGTTAGTGCTGAGTCAGTTTTCCAGCCCTGGGCTCAACTCCCCAACTGAGTTATTTCAGTGTCGAAGGTATAATCTGTTCCCTTCATTATCAGGCTGAGGGTAAATAAACATCAGCTGCAAGTGCCACAGCTTCCCTTTACATTTTCAACACGTACACAGTTTTATTATTTTTTCATCTTGAGGTTTTCAGTTTGCTCGTTTTATGAAAGTGTTAGTGTGCCTTTAAATTTGCACCCAGAGATCTGTTCCTAAAAGACCTTGAAGGCTATGTTGCATTCTTTGGCAATCCCTAAATTATTCTTTCCTCTACCAAGCCCAACATTCAGGGGAAGTCATTTCTCTCTCAAGCAGTGAGTGAAGAGTAATAAGGAGAAGGAAATGGAAAATGTTTTTGGATTTAGGTTGAAAACCCCTGTCTTTTTTTCTCTGTGGAAAAAAATATCCCTGTCATATTTTAGTGAGTAGTTTTCCTGAATGAAACTGCACCTTTACAGTACTTATACATGTTCTAAATTCTTGTGGCCTTTTCTTAAACAAATAAATCAAGTGTACTGCATGTTAGACTTGTGGCTTACTTGCTGATTATTGAATTGTTTGTTTCCATAGATGCACATGTACTCTCTGGGTATGACCTTGTTCTGGGGGGCAGACTACGAAATCCCCCAAAGTCAGGTAAATCACCACCTCACAAACTTTTATTCCAGATTGTAGTTCACATTTAAAACTGCTTTCAAACATCACAATGAATTTGCAAGTGAATGACTAAAAATGTGTTTATTATTATCAGTAAAGCTCAAAGCTATCTTTGCCTTTATTTTTCTTAAGATAAAAATAACTCGGTGCTAAATGTGGCATCTGAAGCTGTGCAGTTTTACTGTATGATCTGTTTCTTATACTCATATCTTGACAAGAAAAGATTAAAGCTGTAAGTGAAACAACGTACCCATGGATTAGTTTGACTGTGGGGGATGGTCAGGTCGCTCCCGGATCTCCACATGAGTCACTCCAATGAAAAACATGAATTCCTTATTTCTGAACAAGCATGGCATTGGGAGAAAGACAATATAGATGATCTAACTACAGTGTTCTAATTCCACACATTTATGCCAAACCCTGCCCCTTAAAGAAAAAAAAACAAACAGAAAGATTTTATTTCGATTACTGGGAAAAAAAACAAAACTAAGTGGACTGGTCCTGATTATAACCAGCTTTGTCAATGTGTGTCATTTACAACACACACTAACAACACACGTTAACAAGACTGAAATGATTATAATGTTTGTTTTTTGTTTTGTTTTTTTACAGTAAAGCAGTTTTCTTCACTATTGTGATTTGTTTTTAAGTTACAAAACAAAGGTAGTTATTGACTGCAGTTTTTTTCTATATACTTAGAGACAATAGAATATCTTCACCTCTTTTTTTTTTTTTTTTTTTTTTAAAAGACAATATACCAAAAAGCTATAGGTGTTTTTTATTATTTTTTATATATATATAATTTTGTCCTAATCTAAACTGTAATAGATGGGAGTAATGGTACAAGTGGTTAATGTTTACCATTTAAGGCTTGGCTCCAGAAAGAAGTAAAAATAAGGACATCAGATTCAAATATATATATATTATAAATATAGATTCAATATACAAAATGAGCTTGTAACTTCACATCACTTGTCAGTGTTAACCATCTTTCTTCGCTTTCCTTTGCAGCCCATGAAGCTGGGGGAACACCTAAACAGTCTTCTCCTCAACATGTGTGATGATGTTACATTAAGTCGAATGTCGTTGCGCACGGTGCTGGACATCTGCAGCAAACACATCAGAAACTCCAACTGTGACCCTCCGTTTTCTTACATCAGAAAGCTGGTCCGTTTGGTGCTGGGCAGTCTCTCTCAGGTATGCAGAATGACTCTAATGTTCAATATTGAAATTCTTTTTTCACTGTTTGTTTTGTTGTTTTTTCTTTCCTCCGTTCTCCTCCTTCCCTTCTTATTTACTTTAACACTTTACATCTTTTTCAGTTGGATGGCCTTCTGACAGATAGAGAGTCTCTTCCAGAGCGGAGTAAGGAAATTCGGGAAAGACTGAGAGGCAAAGGTTTGCCTTCTGGTAAGATAAGCTTCATTAACACACATGATTGAACAAAGAGAAACTATAGCTGTATTTCTTTGGATTTAACTTCCCTCTGAAATGAATATGTTCACTGTTTTCCATCTTAAAACAAATGAAAATGTTTGGCATTATATTCACATAGATAATGTGAATAAGAGAGGTCACAGCTTTATTCTGTCTATTTGCAAATCAGACACTCAAATATCTTAAATGTTAGCTGTAATTCCTTAAGCCCATTGTGGTGAATGTCAGACAGACATTTGGAAATACCTAGGAACTTTGACAAGGACTGAATTTTTTTACAATGAATGAGTTCAATCAAAGTATTTCTGAAATGCTAAGGATTGTGTTTCCAGTGAGCAGGCTGGGTACCTACCAGTGCCTAATGCTTTAATGCTGAACACCACAGGAAAATTTCATGGCTCTTGTACTTAACTCTTTCAGTTTAAATGTCTTGGCACGACTAGAGGGACCAACAGCATGTTAGTTAGAGTCATAATAATACTTGGCTGTACTGTTTTTCCTTTGTAATATAATACCAGACTTAGGCTTTAAGTACTTAATAGTGTCTGTGGTTGTATATAATCCACTATGCTATAAGTCTGTTTGTGTTACATCTATGGAGAAAGAATCGGATGTAGATACTTTCCTTGGCTGTCAACCCATTCATCACTTACATCCTCTGTCTGACTTTTGGGAAAGGAAAATAGTATACATGAAACAACACACTACGGCCTTAGATACAGAATAAATGCAGGAAAATATGACCACATCTTGCCAGTGGTTTCTGAAAGAACCCCGGCATCTCTCCAGGCCATGGAAAGGAGAGCTAAGCACAGCCACGGCTGTCGTCTCGATTATGTTAGCAAGGCATGGCATTGATTACAGATGCATAGTTTTGAGTCATCAGTGAAGCTGGTTTACGGTTTGTATTGGTGCTTTGTTTCCCTGGTTGAGCACCAGTAGGCCCTAGGGAAAGTACATGCAAAGAGTATTGCTCTGCATCTTCTGAAAGAGCAGCTCTCTGTCTCCTCTATCCTGGTGCTTTAAAGTTGTACGGCTGCTCCAGTATTGTTTTATTTTTTACTTAATGGTTCCTGAATGTCACTTATCCCTTACTTCTGAAGTCTGTCAGGCAGAACACCACAGTAAGTATTACCTGAAGTGGTTGAGGGCAACAGCAGGCATCCTTTTTATATAAACATGTCAGCAATGTGATTGACTGACAGCTTGCTTTGGGTGTGCCCCACCTCTCAGCCTGCATTAGCTTGAATTGACTTCAGCCTACTTATATAGCATGTGGATGAATAGATGAAAAATAAGACAACCTTCTGGAAGAAAATGCGTTCTTTTTCTCTTTCAACTCAGTTTAGCTTCTCGTAACTTTCCCTGAGCTCCTGGAATGCAGCCTGACTATCTTTGATGTGTTTCCCACTAGCATGTGCTTTCTCGATTAAACCAACATTTGCTGGATTTTTACAGGACTCTGTCTTGTTCTCTCATCACTTGTTTTTCCTTTTACTCATACATTTACCTTTTTTTAAAAAATCTCTTTCTCTCTGAGACTACAGTTGAAGCAGTGACACAGTTTACATATGTCATGTCTGAAATGGCAAAATTTGAAAAAATGGACACATAAGGAAAACAGAATCTGTTACTGAGTTTTAAAAAAAGACACAATGATGGACTGACCAGATACTGGAATTTCTCAACTGGTTTTACAACTTATCAAACATAGATCTGGATCCCAGCAAAATGCTGGATACTACATCCATACAGGAAAAATTAGAAGATCTTTGAAATTTTTCATCAATGCAAGAAAATATGTTAAGATATAAACATGCTGCAAACATCACAATAAAACAAAAGGCTCTGTGGATTCATTATTAGTGAATCTAGGAATCTCATAATGTTTACATATCAAATGAATGTAGCCCTATAATGTAAGATGGAAATCACAATGCAGATGGAAGTGAGCTGTTTTGCAGAGGTCTGCGCTCTGAGGGCTTTTCTAGTTTCTTATGTCATACTTTTAATTGACCAGTGATGAAGACAAAGATGACTTTGCTGAGTAAACACTTTGAGCTCTAGAAGTCTGTGTTTCTGCCCATGTTTTAATGAAATTTCCTGTTCTCAGGGAGGAGTGCCGCCCCCAGGGTTCTAGAGCGATACAGAGCCAGGACTCAAGAACAAACGTCTCTTAACCGGGGCCTCAGTCGTTCCATGGGCTCGCTGCCAATCCAGGACTTGCTGAAAGGGGATGAGGGTGCAGTCCCACAGTACTCCCTGTCCGATTATCACACGAACTCTGAATCTCCCACAGAACTCTACCCTAAACGACCTTCACTCCAGCACCAGCTGTCTTATCCCCATCTGCACCCTCTTCATCCCCAGCAAAAGGGTCGGCCTGTGGAACTGGACCGTAGATCTTTACCCTTCTACAGTGGAGAATTGCGACCAAGTCAGGCCAGAAAGACCTGGGCTTCTTCTGTGGATTTAGCTTCCATTGACCCAGAAGCTCTTCGTTTTGGGGCTTTGGAAGATGCTCGCAGAGGTAGCAGTGCTTTAAGTACACACTCTGTAGGTAGTAGGCGCAAATCACCTTCGCTGGCGTCCAGGGAGAGGGACTCCCACTACTCTGAGTATGCTGGGCTAAAGAGTACGAATCCTTACCGCTTCTCGGTCGTGTCTGTTGACCCAGCTTTCAACGGTGCTTACGACAGGATCAAGGAAAGGCAGAGGAAGCTCGAGGCACTACGACAAGCAGTGGATGGTGAGTAAAAGTTGTTTTCACTCTTGATATTCATACAATAATATGTGTTTTTGGGGGGTAATTCTTTGAGAAATTTCCATGCATCAGAGATATTTCTTGGCTTTGTCTGCCTACTGATCTTGCAACATACACAAACCATCCAGCCAGAAATCAGTAATGCACCACTTGTCTTGTTTACAGTGAAAATGTGCAAATCACATTAAACCTGTTCTGGCTGTTTCATCGAGACTGTCATCTTTTACCACCTCCCTGTTTTTGTCCTCCTTCATTACAACACATCACATGTTACAAATCACCTGTCGTTGTTATTGCAAAACTATGGGATTGTGGTGGCGTGTCATTTTTTTGTAATCTTTTGTTGTCCGTGTCATGTCTGAACATACAGTGATATAAAGGGGTCAGCAATTTAAAACTTGAAAAATACTTTGTCAGTGGTTAAAAACTTGTCTTGTTTCAAGGACCAAGCTGTGTCAATGCAATCATATTTTTCTGATAATTAAAGCATGCACAGCAAGAAGCTGTCCGCTGGCCTGTTTTGAGAGATTAAAATGTAAACAGTGTTGTCATTTGAGCAGCTAGGCACTGGGATTCAGTACTGGTTGTGTGTCTTGAGAGTAACTACTGCGTGGGTTGAGAGCTGGGTGCTGGCTGGAAGTATCATCAGTGGTAGCTGAGCTGAAGTGCTTCGACAGACTGGATGAGTCACTGGTTCAAAGGTTGCCAAATGGCTGATTCTAATTACAGGCCAGCTTAATTCTAACGTGCTGCTAACTATCACACATGTAGTGTAGTCATTTACTTTGTTTTCTTTTACACTTATGTGCAAACATGCAGAAAAATGAATTTATTAACAACTGTGGAGAAGAACAGGCTCCTTTTGAAGGTTTTTAATTGTTTCTATGAATGTCAGTCTGAACTGTGCTTGACAAAGGATTCACACTGTAATTCCTTGCCATGTGTATATTTAGTACTGAAAAGGGATGATGCAGTTGTCTAACCCTAACATGTCTCGGCACAGATTTCTGAATCGTTCAATGATTTTGTGCGTTATAGAAAGAGAAGTATCTAAATGCCTCCCATCTATAATTTCAGTGAATTTTAACATGTTTGTTAACAAACATGAAATTATTGGTTCATCTTTTCTTCATCAAATATTCCCTTTATCCTCATAAGTGCATTAAGAAATGTTTTTATTTTTTTTATTTTTCATATCTTCCAAACTTTTCCTGATTATATTATACTACAAACTTACCAACTGTGGAGAGGAAAAAAAGTCTTCATCTACTGTACAATCACATGCTTAGACAGAGCACACACAACACAATTGTTTAATTCCTCTGTAGTCAGCCCCAAGAGCTTTATGTTTCCCTCATGAGCTTATTGCATTCTCAGGGAAATCTCCATAGACTAGTACGTAGCTAGTTTTATACGACATTCATG
Source organism: Telmatherina bonti (assembly GCF_933228915.1). Classification (NCBI taxonomy): domain Eukaryota; kingdom Metazoa; phylum Chordata; class Actinopteri; order Atheriniformes; family Telmatherinidae; genus Telmatherina; species Telmatherina bonti. Next base: position 15,766,972 of record NC_136615.1, on the reverse strand, counting down.
TGTGACTACATGGGTTTTAAGCCACCTGGAGATGATGGGGGTTTAAAAGGGTTGGCTGGCTTCAAATAATAAACTACTGTCTTCTACCTTTTTTTCATCTTGATGTTCTTTTAGTTTCTCTACTCTCCAGCTGCTGCAGCCGCGTTGCTTTTCTGGCAGCTATTTTTAATACTGACCGAGCCACCAACCAAGCATTCTTTTCCTCCACTGTGGCTTTTTATCCACAGCGAGGCCAACCCCCCCCCCCTTTATATTTTATTGGGTGTTTTTTTGGAAGTTTTTGATTTCACAAAATTGAACAAAATAAAAAGACCCTATCTGCAACCGTGTAAGAAGAAGGAAATAAGTAAAGGTGGTTTCTGTCCTTTTCCTACCAGTCTGTCTCTGTATGTTCTGCTGTACACAAATATAGAGGAATGGGTACTGAAAATAAGCTCTTTTTTTCCTTCTTGCTGTTCCACTTTATATTCTGAGCTTAGACAATTAAAGATATGGTTGCTGAGCCAAGTTCTAATTGTAAATCCAAAAAAATGTCATTTGACTATTTGGGCCTGGATTTCTTGTTGCAGGTGAAGAATTGCCATAACATATTTTCACTAAGCAAGAAGATAATGAAGATGAAGATATGAAAATGAATCTAGTGTATACCCACAAACCAGTGATGATGAAGTTGTACCAGTATGATTAAATCCAATGTAAAGATTGTTGTCAACAAATGTGGAATTTGAAACAAGATCTGGAAAAACAAATAACTTATAAGATAAAAAGGCACATCTTCTGAATCGAAGTGCTCAAAAAAGCAGCATTAATGCGCAGACATGGAAGAATAACCAGAAGGCAGCTGGCCATGAAACCTAAACTGTGTTTTTCTTGGGGAAAAAATCATTGGAAAAGGTGAACATAATGCTTTTCCTGCTCCTGGAGCTCGTTCTAGTGTTCTAAGCTGGTTTAAATGAAGAATCTTTAAAGAACCACTTTCATTTTCCATGTCTGAGATCTCCCCCAGAGCTATGTCATTATGTCACAGTAAATGTTCTAACCTTGTGTTTAAGTTGCTATCTGCTATATTCTAAACCTCTGTAAAGCACCAGAGTACTGCCAGACTGTTTACAGTGTCTCATTCTCCCTGAAGCCCCATGCATCGACATCACCCACTTGCTTTTCTAATCGCTTTTACAAACAAAAGTTTGTGATCTGCGTTTACTAGCATTTATAAACACAACTCTAAACAAGGTTTATGAAGATCAGAATGAAGTTTATGTATGCTGGCTGGTTTTATTAAACCACTGAGCAAGGTTTGTAAACAGAGCTACAAACACTAAATGTAAATAGGAAGGTATTCACAAATGTAAACAATCATTTTCATGTCCATTGTCATCACCCATAAATCCCAGTTCTCAACTTAAGCTACACAGGCTTTCTTTTTCTCTTTTTTAAACACATTGTGGTCACAAACTTTTGATACAGATTGATTAAGTTTCTGCTCCTGTGGTATTTGAATAATGTGTATTTTTATTCATTTCTTTTTTCTTCAACGTCACAAAGTTCATGTCTAGAGGATTAAAAGGATTACCTGCTGAAATGCAAATAATTGTCCTCTGCCATCAAATTCAATTTAGGGTGACTATGGCATCTGAGCCAAGATGTATTTCATTTTCTTCCTATAAAGCCTGATTTATCTATAGTATAAGGCTAAATGGGACCTGTTGAAGCACAAACAGTTTGCATGGCCTTATGGATGTGTTACTTGGCAGAGACTTCCTTTTCTTTCTATTTTCTCCTACTTCTTTCTGTTCTTTTCTGCAGGAAAGTGATGACACAGCAGTGGTCAGTGATCTCAGGTTCCACAGAATATCACACCGCTTCTCTTGTTTCTCCGCATGTGCTTTTGAAAAATCTTGCATGCCTGTGTGTGCTGGGACATGTTTCTTCCTGGCCCCCTGTGTCTTATGGAATACATAGGAAACCCCGCCTACTCCCCCTTTTCTGTGCCAAGGTGCTTCAGTCTTCAATGAAAAAACTTTCCTCACAAACCAAGAAGTTGTAATTGGAGTCATGGGGAGAGGATGAGGGAATTCCTAACATTATTGGACTTTTCCGGCTCTTGGCAGCAGGTCATGTTGCTTTGGTCCGAGGCGGGTTCGTTGTGAACGCCCAACACAGGGGAGTGCCACGCAAAAGAAAGAGGACGGGTTTTTTTCATGAAACCATAATATACTTTTTGTGATTTTTTTTTTTAAAAAAAAAAGAGAAAATTTTCAAGTAGTTTTTTTTTTTTTAAAATAAAAACATTGTCCATTGAGTGTATATTCAATCCCTTCAGCAACAACCTTCTGAATAATTTGATCTAATTCTTATCTGTAGACGAAATTCAGATATATCATTTAACATATTTTATAAACAATTAACAGCTCTTTCATCGAGTTGTATTTTGTGAAGGACAGCACCTGTAAGGTCTGAATGGATATTCTCAGATACTCTTAGATATGTCACAGTCCCAAGCCATAAAATTAATTAAATGTAGCCACAGAGTAACTTTAGTTCCCAGTGAATGATTAGCAGCCTGTCAGTTGTTTGTCCACACTCGGACTGAGCCTTTCATCCTGGCCAGGGTCAGCTGGCAAAAAACTAAAAGTTTTACTGCATCTACAACCTCCATCATACTTACCTGGCTTCATCTGTGCAAGGTCCGCTCCATTCTTTTGTCCATCTCATGCTTTGTTCAATAAGCGTAAAAAGATATTTGCAGTAATTTGCTGTTCTTGGGCCATAAATGGGCTTCACAGTATTTTATCATCTGTATTGAATTCTTTCACTTCATCCAGTAGGTTCCTGATGCTCTGCACAGTATCAGGTTGTATCAGTATTAGGCAACTGAAGGCATGTATGGGTAACTGCATGTGTGGTATGTCTCTGAATGGATTTGTGTGCAAGTGTTTAGTAACTGCATGGGTAAATTGCTGTAAAGTGCACTAGAGGGATTACTCCTCTCGGTACCTTGAACAAAGATGACATTGTGTAAAAGGAACTCATGACTCACCAACCAGTGGAAGATGTGGAAAACTATTTTAGGTGACAGTCTGACCAGACCTTCTGCCTCTAAGTAACATTGTAGTTGCTGCTGGGTTGTTGTGCTTTTTGCTCTAGATGTTTACTGAAGACAGACGTCATTACAAAGGAAAAAAGAGGACTGTTGTCTTGTGAAACTGAGCTTAAATTCCTTAACAGACTGGAGAATGTCGCCCCTTCAAACTATGTCGCTGATGCTGAGGAGCAAGACGTTCAAGTGTTGTTTACTGTGCAGTAAAGCAAAACACACATTAAGGTTGACTTGAACAAAGTAATTTTTTTTTCTTGTAATGATTGTCACCCCTGAATTTTAGTTTATCCTTCATAGAGCTGTGTTTATATGAAAAAGAAAAAAATGTAGTTAATCGTGTTGAACTGGTTTGTGGTACTTACTGTGGCTCTACCAGTCGAACGGCACAAAGATACCACCTTAAAGAAAGAGCCCTTTAACCTGACAGGAGACATGCCTGCACACTTCTGGTAAATCTGCTTTCCTGTGGAGTTAACTGCGCCTTTCATTAGTGTTTGTCAACAGCATGACTAATACTAAACTGTGTGCGTCCCATCCTATTGGCCTGGTGTTACAGACCTCGTATGTTTTAGAGAAATCTCTGTAATAGAAAAACGGCAGCTCATCAGTTCATATTTTGATCCCAGATGAACAGACGTTATGCAACCTTCTGTGTTGTGACTTAAGGAAAAAACAATTTCACCTTAACATTTGTCACAAAGTTAATATTACCTTTAATGTGGTTGTTGAAAGTGCATGACAGCTTTGTTTTTCTTATTTTACTGCATAGTTTGTGTATCATATGATATGACTCTCTGCTCCCAGACCCTGTTCACACTCACCAGAGGTACCAGAGTGACTACAGCTCATCCAGTGAAAGTCCGTCAGTGACCTCCTCTGATCCGGACTACAGGCTCGGTAAGACATGCCTGTGATAAAACTTCTCTCATGTTTTACACTGAGATATAACAAATGTCATCGGCAAGTGTATCGTGATCGGGGTAGATCAAGTCATGTGTGACATTACAGATGGCGCAACAGTTGATTATCTATAGATACGCCTCTCAGTCGGGAAGGAAGGTAATACTAGAGGTAAAGCAGGCCTGCCCCATGACTGCTCAGACATATCAAGCATTACAGTATCTGTCACTTGTCAGTCCCGTCATGATTCATGTGATTCAACAGAGCTAGCTTGATGTTTTGCAAGTAAACAGCAATGTGAGGCTGAGTCACCTCTGTCAGGTATGAGCCTTGTTTGATGGGCCCCACCCCCTTAACGGAAACCACCACCCTTCCAAGTAGTTCTTTTTTTTTTCTTCTTCTCTCCCCTGTCAATAGACCGCTTCCATTAACAATTGGCAGCTACCGTCAGTAATCGTTGGTATCACCGTCGTAGGCAACAGTCATTCATGATTCTCATCAGAAGTTGATCTTTCAGTGAGAAAGTTAGAAGTCGCAGAGAGCAGTAGTTTATTTTGATCATACCTACTTCTCTGACAGCTGTATGTTGGCTTCCCTGCTGAGTCATACTCTCTCCTCTCATATAAGCCGATGACAGCTAGGCATTGTTAAGTTTAACTGCTTCAACTTGATTTCAAGCATCGCATGATTTTGTCAGGTAACTTTAAAACCAGCCCATCATTTACATGTTGCCAATTACGTCATGACTGCTGCTGCTGCTTTGCACGAGCGAGTTGTAAAGTGCGAGTAAAGTGTGTATCAGGGTTTCATTTCTGGGATTAGCTGAGACATATTTACTGAAAGTGGTCAGCTCTTCAGCAGGTAAAGAGTCAAAAAAACCAAACATCCTGACATCCAGGAGCTTAATGGTAAACCACTGTTTTTCCTGATAAGACCGTCTTTCCACATCAGACCCCTTCACTCATCCTCACCTTCCTGCCGCTATGGAATAAACAAAGAAAGAAAACATTAAAAATGTTTTCTCTTCCCTAAGTTGTTGCACCAAACTTTGATACTGAACAAGGGTAGCTGGGAGAGTCGAGACACTGGTGAGGAAATTGACGGTTTTATTTAAGTTTATCTACGTTGGAAGATCAAAGCCTGTTTTGATTTCTTTCATCTGAAAAATTAAGTCAGTCCAAACCCCTGAGACATGAAAATAGGATGCAGTTTTTTTTGTTTTTTTGTTTTTTTTTTAGAAACCTTCTGTCTTATTGTGTAGCTAGAATGCAATTTTACTCCCTCATACACACTTCAGAGCAGCAGAGATTTCATTTGTGGGGCTTGCTTTGTGTGAGCTCACCTCATTGCAGCGATAATTTTGCTCCAACATGTTCACACAGGTTTCATCACAGCACCTTGTGGGTGTCTGGATCTGGAAGGGGGTGTGTTTGATTGTGTAGTTGTAAAAACAAAATGTGTTCCTTTGCTCTGATTTGTACAGCTAATGTTCCCATGTTTCTTGCAGCTAAGAAACCTGGCGAGGCGACAAGGTACGGTTCCCAGCTGCCACTTTCGTCTGAACATGATGCTGTGTCGCTGACAAGTCACAACACACACAGACACAGGTAACAAACATTTTCTGTATCAGTGTGTTAGTTTAGCATTTTTATCTCTTAAGCCACACTCAAGCTACTGCTTCATGGTGCACGTCAACTTTTTTTTTTTATTTGAGATGACTACGGACGTAGAAGAATAAGCACTGAGAACAAATTATTTTACATCTTTTTGGATATAACTGTATGTGAGGCAGTGAAGAATTGATAGAATGGTGTTTATGTTAACCTTTTTACTTATTCAGGCAAGATTGTACTTCTAAATTTCTATTTGCACTCTGTATGAACAGATTTATTTTTTCTGATAACCCAGACTTGGGGCGAATGAGCAAAGGAGTCCAGCACTGCTGCAGAGTTACAGTATTGATGACACATGCAGCCAAACATTTTGTCTTTGTGATTTAGTGTTCACACTCACCCTTTAGTGTCAGTTTTGCATGCTTCTTACCTGGATCACACACAAAGCAAAACTCAGCTGAAGTAGGCAGTAAAAAAGGCCTTATCACTGTATGTTATGTGATATATGAATCTCTCCCTTCCAGGGAAGGAACCCAGATCATTCCAGTTGAACTATGAACCTAAACTGACCAGTTTTCTCGAGAGAAACCAAAGCTAAATATTTAAGAAGCTAGTTTTTGTCAGATCACTGGTTATTTTAAATCAAACCTTTCAATGTTAAATGTACCCGACATGTGTGGTATTTGGTTGTCCCTTCTGCACCAACACAACTAACAGAATAAGACCATAATGAGTGTACCAGCTGTCTGCTTCTGGTTGAATTATGAGATGTTTAAAAGTGATGTAATGATTTGAGTTGGATATTGCATAAATACTTACCAACAGAGACTGAAGCATCTTTACCTTGAACAAGGACTTTGTGTCTGTTTGTAAAACATTTTCTTCAGTACAAGTCCTCTACTGATCCAGAGTACTGCAAAGGAAGTTGTCTTGTTTGATTCTCTGCGCCACACACATAGCTGGTGTTGCACAGCAGGGTCAGCCCCATACTTCACTAGTGAAGTCATCTAATGTGACATCCACATTCAGCATTGTCAGTGTCTCTAATCTCTGGCATTACAGACCTGAACTGCCTGCTCTTTCTGTACTTGCTACCAGAAAAAACAATGTTTTTAAAACTGTCCCACAGCACAGTGTTCAATCCCCAGTGTGGAGAGTAAACAAAGTGCTGACACACAAGCATTTACAAGGCATCACACATTAAACAACAGGCTTCTGCAGCTAACAGCTGTTATCCTACAGGCAAAATGAGGGGAAAGCTGATGAAGGTCTGCTGGAAGCCGAGTCACTCCTCCAGAGACAGGAACAAGAGGTGCAGCGGCTGCAGGCACACCTGGCTAATAGACTTTCCAGGGCCAACCTTTACCCCACAGGCGAGCTGCTCGTCCCACCTCACGCTTCAATACTTGATCTTCAAGACCCACTCTACACCGCCTCCGTGCCACTACGCAAAAACAAGGTTTGTGCACATAGTTGCATTCAAACATGTACAAATGAGATAATGCTGTAATCTGTCAGTAAGACAGTGGATAGCATTGAAGTTGTTTCTGTCTTGTTCTTCTTTTACCTCCATACACACATGACAGCATCCTTCAGAAAGGCATTAAAAGGCATCATTTCACTACAGAAGTGACTCCTTATATGCAAAACGCCTGATATGTGATGATGCATGTGCAATTTTTAACGTGCAGGAGCTCATTGGTAACAGACTTGTTGATGAAGTTCTCAGTTAATGTTGTATAAAGGCAAAATGCTGACTTCAGTGCATCAGTCATATCAGCTATGGTGCTTAAAATATGTGCGGTGTGAAATCTTTGGTTAAATAAGACCATACCCCACCCACTACCATAAATTGTGTTAAAGTGTGAATACAAGTGGTAAAGAGAACAAATCGGCCGTTGTTAGCTGTGAGGTTTATATGTTTTAGATTATTATGTTTCGAAAGATTAATCATAAATGGAAGGATGAGGCATTTTTGTTTGAGTGTGTTTGTGGACTGTTTAATGTTATTTAGGATGCTTGGATAACAAAAATATTATGTGATTGAAAGAAAAAGGGCATTTAGCCATTACACATGTGCAAAATAAATGTGCTTTCTGTGACACTTAGCTTTTCTGTATCCACTATCAGAACTTTCATGGACCTGAGTTTGTGAAGATGGCCAGTGAGCCTTGCATTGCCCTATCTGTGCCCTCTTCAATAATGGTGAGGATAAAAAAAAAAACATGCTGCCTTTAAGTCAGTGTGCTCTAGATGCAGTATATTTCCATTTGTAAGCCCCCTTTCTGTTCTTTTCTTTCCTGAAAACAAGAAACGGGGGAAGATGGATGAAGTGCAGAGGAAGGTGGGAGTTGTGCTGCTGAATGGCCAAAAGCTGGAGCTGAGCTGTGACATCAAGGCAATATGTAAAGATGTTCTTGATATGGTAGTTGCCCACATCGGACTTGTAGAGCACAATCTCTTCGGCCTTGCATACCTCAAAGGTAATGTTTACGCTATTTTTATTTTATTGTTTTGTAGTGTTTATTTGCATTATGTAGCCACTTTACCATATTGGTCACCAGTTATCCCTGTTGTAGTGTCATCCTTACTGAACACAGTGGTACATCTTCATCTTTATTCATTCTGCTTTTAAAATCACACAGAAAATGAGTTTTTCTTCGTTGATCCTGATGCCAAACTTACCAAAGTAGCCCCAGATGGATGGAAGGAGGACCCTAAAAAACGGAGATCTGATGTGCCTTTTAACCTTTTCTTACGCATCAAATTCTTCCTTGAAGATGTCAACCTGATACAGTAAGTGCACAGTTTTAGTAATAAGTAGAACCTGTTACATATCCTATGTGTTGGTAAATTTTATGTAAGATAACTTCCCGCCTGAAAAAAAAAAAAAGAATCAAAAGGTTTTATTTTATTTTTTGTGACTAACAGGCATGCTATGACCAAACATCAGTACTACCTGCAGCTGAGGAAGGATGTCTTGGAGGAAAGGATGCGCTGCAACACAGAAAATGCTCTGTTGTTGGCTTCGCTTGCACTGCAGGCTGAATTCGGTGATTACCAACCTGAGGTACAAAATTTTTATTTCGGGGGGGGGGGGGGGAATCCATCTGGAGATTTATTTCTTCTGTCATCATCATTCATCAAGTATTTTATAGATGTTATATTAAAAAGTAGACATACTGTATCATGTAAGTTCATAATTGTGTATGGAAATAAAAAACATTATTTGAACTTGTTCATGAATTGATTAGGTAATTAATTAGGTATATTTAAAGATAATGCTTTAATCCCTGTGCTGCAGCTCCTTGGGAAGACCTATTTCAGGCTGGAGCACTACCTTCCAGTGTCTGTCTTGGATAAGGTGGATCAGACCACGCTTAGAGAAGAACTGCCGAAACTTCACAACAACTACTACGGAGCTTCCGACTCGGAGGCCGAGTTTGAGTTTCTGAAGGTCAGCTAAAACAAAAGAAAAAAATGAAGAATTGAGGTCCAACAGGCCAAAATTTGGGAGGTTATTGCCACATTTTGTGTCTTCTATTTTATATTTATATAGCAGCAGTTCATGTTTGACAGCCCAACAAAATAGTAACAAGGTCTGGACAAAAAGTCTTATTGTCTTTTAATTCTTTCCAAAACTAAGCAGACAGACTGTCAGGAAAATTACTGCTTTGTTCCCCTAAACAAAAAAAAAAATTTTTTTGAGACCCAACAACGTAAAAAATGTCTTTTCATTTACAATAACTGAGTTATGAGTTTTGTAAGTTTGGTTAATTATTTTTATTCTCTTTTTGGGCATCTTTACACACACCAGTATCCCAGTATGCCTGAGTGATGCTGCTTTAACATTTAAGACCACTTCACATTCTCTTTCTTAAAGGTGAGCCAAAGGCTGATAGAATACGGAGTCCATTTTCATCGCGTGCTCCCAGAGAAGAGATCACAAGCAGGGATCATGCTGGGCATTTACTCCAAGGGGGTGCTCATTTTTGAGGTCCTAAATGGAAATCGTACCCCAGTGCTGAGGTTCCCTTGGAGGGAGACCAAAAAGATTTCATTCACAGTATGCACCTGTCTGTTTATTTTGCTATGGAAATAGCAATGCATTGTAATAACTTTGGCTGGAGATTACCTGCAGTGATCCTCAGTTTCACTTATGTTTTATGTTTTATTATCCTAAGAAAAAGAAGATTTGCCTTCAGAACACATCAGATGGAATTAAGCACCTTTTTCAGACAGACAGCAACAAGACATGTCAGTATCTGCTGGAGCTGTGCACCGCTCAGCACAAGTTTCACCTGCAAATGAAAGCTCGTCAAAACAACCAGGAGCTCCAGGACTTAGGTACGTAAGAAGTGAGCAGTCACATCTCTCTCTGAGGAGAGTTATCTAATATCTTCCCCTCTCAGATGGAGGGAAAAGTCATCATATTTATGCTGAATACACTTTTGAAAAATTGTAATATTAACTCTTTATTTTCTTTCTTATATACATTTCTGCTCATCAGAGAATTCCCCTTTAAGCAGTTTGAAGTATTCTACTGATCCTCGGAGCGGCGATGCAGCAGCGAGGTCGGTGAGCTCCGACAGCCTAGCCCCCAGCTTGTCAACACGCTCCAACCCAGAACACCTGAAAAGGATCTCCTACTCGGAGGTGGCCCTCAACAGGGCACCTTCAGGCTCAGTTTTAGTCCAAGACGATCTCCACTTTCCAGGTTTCAACCGAGTACCCTCCTCTGTCATTTCCAATCCACGAATAATGAGTCGCTCCCACCACAACCTCGCACATATATCAGAGCCTACGGAGCACCAAATGGCAGAGTTGTATCGAGGCCAGTCACACAGCAGACTGGCCCAACCACAATCCAACCAAGCACCTCCTTACTTCCAGCAACATCAGCGAGCCAGCTCGGACACAGACTCACTTTCACACCAACAAGACAAGTAAGGAGAAAAAAAGAGAGATGTGAAAAGCAAATGCTACATTTTCTGTATAAAGATAACTTCATGCAGAACCACTAATACTTTCAATTATGTTATAATCATTATAACAACATTTTTCATGTATTTGTATTCCTTTGAATAGTCTTTCAAAATTTTATTTCAAATTCAATTAAATGAGTTTTTGTGTTTATGTGTTGATCCTCTGTAAAGTCTTCAGTGTCAGAGTGTGTCAGGTTAGGTTACTCAGTGAGGACTTGTTAGTGCGACTGTGCCTCTGCCTACACTATGGTAACACACTGAACATTACCTCCATTCTCTAATTGACCCCCTGGGGGTCTCCTTGTGTGGGTCCACATGCACCTCAGCTTGTTGTTCTGACACTGTGTTTTCATGTTTTAATAAGAAAACCCACCTTTTTGCTGTTTGCTCTTGCTCATGTTAGCTTAGTCCTTATTGTGGCAGAACATGTTTGTTTTTGGTATCCGTCGGTGTTGCCTTGTAAGGCTAATCTCCTGTTCCCTCCTTCTCAGACCACTTCTTGCAGTGTCCCACAGCAGCCCGGCCTGGCGCCTCAGCAAAGCTAAGAAAGAATCTGACTCTTCCTCTTTGGAAGATACTGGCCAAGCATATGTTCTAGGTAAGGAGGCTTCCCTCTTGAGGATAAAAGATTTTATAATGATTTACAGTTCCAGCCTAAAATAAACTTTGTGCTTCAGAATATCAGTATAACTCCCAATTCTGCTTTTCTATTTTTTTTTTTATCATAAGCTCCCTTCTCTTATCTTTAAATCTTACACATCAAAGCATGATGTGGCACAGCCCACATTGTAGTCTGTGCGGTAGCTTTAAAAAACCTTGACTTGCTCCTCTGATGCAGTGTTACTGCTGCTGTAATTATATCTGGTTTTCTAATAAAGCTGATCTTTTAATGGTAATTTCATACTGTAGCTCAGACAGTGTGTGTATCAACTCAGCTGCTTCACAAATCATCTCTTTGCTTTTGCTGAGTTGCAGTAATCCCATTAAAAAGCTCCCTTATGTATTCATAAAAATAGTCACACAAGTTAAATAAACAAAAAGTTGAGATTTTATCAAAGACAAATCTTGGTCTTGGTTTTGTGCACAGGTGTAAGTATGCACAGTTCATCTGGACCACCTTCAACCCCAGCCTCTGTTAATGGTATGTTCATTTCAATTTGTTGTTTTGAAATGGTTTGTTCTTTCTTTGTGTGCACCATAATATTAATCTGCATTGTAAAATTATCTCTGTTTTTATTCGTCTCCTGTTGAACCATCTTCTCAGCATGGTTGTAAAGTTCAGATATAAAAACCAAATATGAAAGTCCAAAGTGTTCTCAATCTAAATAATAAAGAAATGTGTCCTCTTTGTGCTGGTGGCCCGTGAACTTTAAGTTTGGCCATAGTCCCGCAGTTTTAATAGCTTCATGTTTGGCACTGAACTCTTTTCCTTTCATCCCAGTTTATCCAACATTTGTTAACAGCACTAAAGTAGGAGGGCCTCTACATCACTGTGTGCCTGTCTGGGCTCATTACTTGTTATAGTACAGACATAATGATGCTCTCAGAGCAATCTCCTGTCAATCCCCCAAAATTACAAGGCATGCATGACTCAATAAAAGTGTTGGACATGTATGATATATCCTAGCAGATATAAAAATTGCAGTGTGTTTGTGATTCACTGGCAGATTCACTGAAGAAAAAGCTCAATGAGTTGCCATCTCCAGAGAGAGAAATCACAACTGTGAATCTGAAGAAGGATGTGAAATATGGCCTGGGTAAATCTACATTTCATTTTCATTAACTTAAAAACCCATTTTCACAAAATCCTGCTGCATTTTCTCAACTTAAGGGATCATAGATTAGAAAAAGTTGCATTTATAGATTGTGTGTGGTCAGCTGTGCAGTTGCATGCACACAGGAAAAAACATTTTATATGAAGGGAAACACAACCCCTTTAGCTAAGAATTTTGCAAAGTGTTAATTACCTCTTTGATCTGTTACAAATTTACCTACAAGTGCTTGATTAATGGAATTGAAATGTTTATTATTATTTGTCAAAATGTGTGTTTTAGGGTTTCAGGTTGTCGGAGGGGAGAACTCTGGCCGAGCAGACCTCGGTACTATCATTAGTTCCGTAATTCCCGGGGGTCCTGCTGATGTCAATGGTTCTCTCAAACCTGGTATGCCAGTATTTAGTTCTTTTATTCCTGTGTGATGATGGTTTGCTCTTAAAAGTAACATAAAGTTGTTTTGGGAAGTTATTTTATGAAGTACTTCTGAGTAGTCTGTAGTTGAGACTGTATTCAGAATGCTCTGAATTTTCTGGATGGATTGGCTAAAGCTAAAAGCTACTTAGAATGGGACCATCAAAGAGGTCCATTTTTTGTTGATTTATTCATGATTGGTAGATTCAATTCAGCCTTATTAGTATAGCACCACTTAAACACAATGGCAACTCAAAGCACTTTACAGACACATGAATTTGAGGCAGTTCATAATAAATAGCCTAGCTTAGATAAATCAACAGATGGCATCGAGTCTTGACATCGATCCAATCCCCCATCCTGAGCATCCACAAGGCGACAGTGGAATGACTCCTGAATGGATGACTCCTCATCGAGTGTATGGAACACTCCTTTAACTGTATTGACACAGTGTTGGTGTGTTGCTCATTAGCAACATCTGCTGGGTTTGAAAAAATCATTGCAGGAAACTTGAGTGTAGGGGACTCCAGCCTTTGACGGGACACTGTCCTGCAGGTCTGCTTCAACACATCCTGACTCAAACTAATGGATCAATCTGCAGATTTTGACACCCAGCTGTTTGATCCATTTGATTTGAATTATGTGTGCTGGAGTGGGGAAACATCTTAAACGTGCAGGACAGCAGCCCTCAAGAACCAGAGTTTGACATCCCTAAGAGACTGACTTAGGTTAATTCATTATATCATTTGGACACTAAATGAGTGGTGAATGTTACCGTTTACACAAGGAGCTAATAATAAACTGCTAACTGAATATTAGGATCTAAAATGACTATGACTAATCTAGTATATCAAATGCAGGATTTATCAGGAAATGAATGTGCAAAATATGTGAAATTACAGTTATTGTCATGTTCAAATCCTTTGCTTTATTAAAGTAATAAATGATTTAAATGTCTGCAGTTTGAACAAGGTTTATGTTGTGGATATCTGCGTTGCTTCACTTTTGGACAGCCTAGTTTGCAACACGTTCTGACCATGTGATATAATACATCCATTTAAAGATGTAAAAATGTACCTTTAAACGTTATTACAGATTTTTTGTAGGGTATTTTGTATGAGTAATGGCAGTAATGTTTCTTCAGGTGACAGACTGATCTCTGTAAATGATATGAAACTGGAGGGGCGTTCACACGCAACAACGGTTGAAATCCTTCAGAATGCTCCTGATGATGTTACTCTGGTGGTGTCACAGCCCAAAGAGAGGCTTTACAAAGGTAAATGTAGACATTTGGATGTGTATTTCTGTGTGGTTGAATGTTATTACCTGTACTCGTAAATAAGTTTTCACCTCCCTCTCTCTTTATTTTGACAGAATCTCTTTCAGAATATGTTCCCTATCAGCCCAAATCTTCATTCAAGTCACAAGTAATGTCTGCCCAGAGACTAGAATTAGATTGTGATACTTCCTCAGAAGAGCATCCAGGAACCGGAAGCCCCAGCCCTCCTCTGCACAGTGCTGACACACTATCATCTGCCTCCTCCTCCATCCGCCAGCGCACCAGCCTCAGTTCTCAGGACTCTAGAATCAGCAGTGCAGCTAAAATCAGCCAGCCCCCTCCTAATGGAGTTCAGCAGTTCTTGGAAAGAGCCACAGCTGCTACCACAGCTGCAACCATTACCCAACATCATGGACCAGAACCAAATGTGGGTTTGGACCCTCCACCACCGGCCCTGCCACCTAAAACCAGAAAAGCTAAAGTTGCAGAAGTTCCCAAAGTTTCTGAGAATTCTGACTGGGGAGATTCAGACATGGATGAAGAGACTTCTTCCAGTGGTCAGGAGAAACTGAAGGCTAAAAAGGTGCGGGCTTTGTGGTTATGAAATTTTTGTGTTGATGAATCGTTAATCTTTATACCGTGTCTGACCAAATCGTTGCGTACTCCAGAGATCTGTGAACTAAAATATAAACACTTAAGCTTTAGGAGATAACCCCGGTTCTCTGAAACATGAGTGAGCTATCTCACCAGACCACCCTCCTTGCCTGGTGCGAGGAAGAGGTATGCTTACCTAGACTAGAATGAGATGGTCACATCATGCTCTTATATGGGGGGGAGGCCCCTCCCCTCTGGAGCAGACATGACCTCAGTCTGCCAGTCAGGACTGGTGTAATGTAAAAACACAAATGATTCCTCTGGAGACAATCAGTGTATCACCTGCCAGATGCTTGGCATAATTAACTGCTTGTTATTAAGCCCTTGGCCTGCCATTGCATTTACA
This sequence comes from Telmatherina bonti, assembly GCF_933228915.1. Lineage (NCBI taxonomy): Eukaryota > Metazoa > Chordata > Actinopteri > Atheriniformes > Telmatherinidae > Telmatherina > Telmatherina bonti. Next base: position 15,751,909 of record NC_136615.1, on the reverse strand, counting down.
ATGTCAATGCAAGGCAGTTTGTACCTGTACCCTGCATGATATGACCAAAATTTATCAACATTTTCTCTCTGCATCGCCAGAATAAACTTCCCTGCTAAGCTTTTAATCACTTTTTCTTTCTGCACGTTTCTGCCTTTCACTATTCACTTTAACACCCTGTTCTCTGTTTGCAGGAAAACATCCTGGAAAATGTAAATGGTAATGCCCCAGTAGTCAATAGTCTTCATCCAGGAGATTTATTTGACATTGAGCTGTCTAAAAAAGACAGCAGCCTGGGGATAAGTGTCACGGTACTGTTCGGCAAGGTTTTCACCATCTCTTTGTTTTTGCCCCCCTTTCCCGCTCATCTCATCACTGTTGTTCCGTGTGTTTATTTGTTGTTTATGTTCTTAACCGTGTGTGTGTTGTGATGTATTTTCTCAAGATTTTAGAAGATAAAGTCACGCAGCATCAGTAGTGTCTTACAGTAACTATCAAAAACTGTGTTGGAAAGGGCTGGTTTGTGGGTTTTGTTCTGGCTTCCTCCATTACATGTTGGCTGCTGTTGAGTGATTTGCTGGAGTGCTACTAATCGAATTCCTCTCTTTGATCATTGATTTCTTATCTGTCTCGAAATAAATTCATTCATTCATTCATTCATTGCTGTGGTATAATTAACTTCTTAGGTAAAATAACAAACGACCGATCACTTGACTGGGTGTCTTACCTATTCAGTATAATTGGGTGTAATAATCATCAAGTGTTGTGTTATATTGTAATAAATAGCAGAGAAAATGAAAGTGTAAAAACCTGAGAGTGTCAGAATTGAAATTATAGTGATAAATCATTGCATTTAGATTAAACTCACCAATCATTTAGTCCATGACATCATGTTAGAGGAATTTTCCATTAAAAACTAGATTAAGTAATGAATGCTGGTTTTTTTTGCATTTGGAAGAATTAGAAATTTCCACTTTGACATATTTTAAACTAAGAAATAGGGAAAAGAGAAAAATTTTTAAAAAAAACAATCATGGTTTATAGTGTGTGAGGCTCTTTAAAGAAAATAACATATAAAAGAAAAACTTGTGTTTAAGTCAAATATTCCTCCCGCAGAATTAGTTTGAGAGTCATTGTGCATCTAAACCATGATCGGTTATGATGAGAAGATCCACAAATGTTAAACATAAACTTAGCTTTTAAAATCTGTGACTTATGGATTTTAGTTGCTGTATGTTAATCTGCACGTTGTTTAATCTGTTTATACCATGGTCCCACACAGTCAACATTTTTTAAAAAATGTTAATTTCTTTTTGTTTTGTTTTGTTTTTTTTAAACAAAACTTGCTAAATATGCTGAAGTATAGGAACTATTTCATGTTGGCCTCGATGTACATTTAATGCTAAACAAGTACTGTCAAGCTACAGCGCTTTTCTGTCATTCACCTGTCAAATGCAGCTGATCTGAATCAGTTGATTAACGCGTTGCTATGGTGAAGCCCGTAATGGAGTCACATTACAGTGATTTAATTCACCAAACTTAGTGCGTATATACAAAATTAATGCACGCCAGTTGGCATTAGATTATCACTGATGACGGCATAAGACCAAGTTAAAAGCAAAGCATTCATTATTTAGCAGTTAGACCTCCATATCTTCCTCCTGTCCCCCAAAAAAAAAACTTTTTGCCATTTTCTCTTTTGGTTGAGACTAAGATTTGGGTTATTTATTTATTTTAGGGAGGAGTCAACACAACTGTCCGGCATGGAGGAGTCTATGTCAAAGCCATTATGCCCAAAGGCGCTGCTGAACTTGATGGAAGGATTCAAACAGGTGAACAATTTACCATTAATTCAAAAAACATGAACAAAAAAGCTCAAATTGAGAGAAAATTGATCAATTCTGTCTCTTTTCTGGTCAGGTGACCGTGTGCTTGCTGTCAATGGGAAGAGTCTAGATGGAGCCACTCATCAGCAGGCAGTCGAGGCCCTCAGAAACACAGGGCAGGTGAGGCGTTGACAGATAAACTGTTTAACAGCCACCTAAATACCCTTCAACACAATGCAAACAATGTTGTTTGTGCCCCAGACAGTGCACTTGTTGCTGGAGAAGGGTCATCCACCTGCAGACGGCACTCATGTTCCCCTTACACCTCAGAGCACTTCAAAATATGATGCCAGTGACCGCGGTCAGACCAACGGCAAGGAACAGTTGCACGAGGCCAAAGTAAAACCAGATTACAGCTTTGTCACACAAGGTGAGACAACAATAAGGCATCGGATTATCATTTTACTTCACAAGTGTAGAAAACATATATAAATGCACCCTAACACATCATTTTGTACCACCTGCATTCACTTTTAGATAAACTAACGCCTATTTTGCATACAACAAGGCCATCTGACCCCATATAAATGTCCACATCGGTGCTAGTGAAGGGAAACCCTCATTACACTGATTATTTTTGTCAGCAGTTTTTCAGCACTGTTAACAGTGAGACTCTTTGTTCTCCTTCTGAACAAAGTAACATTAGTTGGTAATCTCATTTGAGTAAAAAAAAAAAAAATGTGTGTATGCACGACCCATTAGCTGCACACTGGTGCTTATTTAGAGCAGAGTGGGTGGCCAGGATGTGGTGTGCTTTCCTAGAACTGGGCATTTGTTTTGTGTAGTGCATCTAAGTAGTCACAGCATCTCCTAGTAATTACTGTTTCCTTGGAATTATTCCAGTAATATCTTTAATTGAGCACAAGAATACATTTTGTTTATGTGGTGTAGTAACTTGAATGACCCTCGTTTTAGTATTTTGTATTTGTGTGTTACTGTTGCCTGTGGATTTCAGTGAGTAATTTCAAACAATCAGAAAAATGAGATCAATCGTGGTAGTTGTGCTGTTATTCCTCGGGTTCATCCTTGCAGTATTTCATGGCTATGACTGAAAGTACTGAAATCACAGTACTTAATAGAAACGGCAAAGCACACTGGTAGTCACTTGTGTGTTGTTATTCGCATTATCACTTAAACTATTTGTTTGAGTTCAGGTTTTCCATTTCATTCTTATAAATGTTCAGTAAACCAGTAAGTTGGTGGTCAGGAGTAAAAGCCAGAACTTAAGAACAGATTAAGAGATTTAGAGTGTTGTTCACATTTAGTTTATTCATATATTATTGAAGCTAAGCATGTTTCCTGCTTTAAAATCATCTTAAAGTTTTTGTTCTTTCTCCTCTGTGTTTTCAGATAAAGGTGGCTGTGAAACATTTATAATTTAAAAAGCAATGTTTGAAGTTTAAAACATTGTCATGTCAAATAGTCTTTGGTCTGTCAGAATCTGTTTCAATAGTCCCCTGATGAATTCCTCGAGTCTTCGTATAAGGACAAATGTGATTGTTAACTGCAACTTGACTAGTTAGCGAGGACATGTGACCTCAGTGGAAGGACTCTGGTCAAATATGGTGACTAACCAGACCACCAGACGATGGTAATAGATTAATTTATATCACAATTGGATTTATGTCCAGAAGAAATTGCTCAGCCAAGAGAAAATTTGCTGTAATGGAAGAAAGTAGGAAGGAAATGAAGAGAATTTTTTTGTTTTCAGCCACTGGTTTGTTCATTGGAAGATGATGTACTAACTACTTCTCCCATTCTGACTGAGAACCCAGCTTGAACTCATATTGGTGCTTGAATGACCTTTGTGACTATGCACATAGGATTTAAGGGGCTTGAGACAGAGTATGCATTTTGCCTGTTTAACACAGGGTTATTTTTCCAGACAGACCCACATTAATACACCTCGACAGGGTATTACTGCATACGTATGTCATTTATTCCAACAGATAATGTGTTTGAGGTGTGTCTCCTGAAGAACACGTCAGGGCTGGGTTTCAGTTTTAGTCGAGAAGAGCATGTTCCTGATGAACCCCACGGGTCCAGCATGGTGAGGGTCAAAAAGCTTTTTCCCGGTCAGCCAGCTGCAGAGAGTGGTCAAATCAATGTGGGTGATGTCATCTTGCGGGTCAATCAAACCCCTCTCAAAGGACTCTTACAACATGTACGTACTTTCTTTTCATTTGTCATTAAGAAATTGAATTACAAATAAAGTTTACTGAATTTTTAAAAAAAACATTTTTCTCTCTCACCTTTTTGTGTGCAGGAGGTTATATCTGCTTTACGAGGAACAGGACAGGAGGTGACATTGCTCCTCTGCAGACCTGTACGTGGCGTTCTTCCTGAGATGGACACTTCAGCCTTGGTGAATCATAAAATTCAGACTTAATTTTATTTCATCACGGCATCATTTTAATGTCACTTTCAAAAACCTAAATTTGAACGCAACTCTTCCCAGACCCCCATGCCGTCCCCGAGAAAGGTGCCAATAACCCCTGCAGAGCCCAGCCTCGGCTTAGGCAGGACCGCTTCTCCTCCTGCGACAACAAGCAACAAGAAACAGAACCCTGTGGAAGAGGCCCTGGAGAGGCTGCAGCTGAAAAACCCCGGCCGACACAACAGCTACAGCGACAGCACCGATGGTGATGAGGAAGTGGAAGAAGCCTTCAGTCCAAGCGCTCTGGAGCACAGCAGGCAGACATGGGAGCGGAGTGTTTATCACACCCCTGGCGGCAACCTGGGACTAGGAGGCAATGACAGCACTAATCAGCTGGATAACACCTTCCACTCAGCTTTCTATTCTCCTAACCTGTCTATGACAAGGTCAGACCTCAGCAACAGGTACCTGATCTCATAGTTAAAATAATAGATTAGCTACAGCAGTTAACATATCATTATTTGTTAGAAATTATATGCTACGTATTGCATAAAAAAACTATCTTTGTGAACATTTTAGCAGGTGTCCTTCATCACCTGTGGCAGTTGATCTAGAGCCAGCCTCTCTGCCTGTGGCTGCTCCAAGTCCAGACCCCCTGCCTCCTCCAATGCCCCTGCCCTTAAACTTCAGCATGTCTGATAACAGACAAGACATAGAAGAGTTTGTCCCGGTGAGCCTTACAAATGGTTAAAATGTGGAATCTAAACAAAGCCTAAAGGTTTCCATTTTAAAGTGGATCTAAGTTTAAATTGTTTTTCTGCTAAATGATTTATTGTTGTTCTTTTATTTATTTTTGTTAGGAAGTAGAGCTAAAAATCTCTTTGATGAAGTCAGAAAAAGGCAGCCTTGGATTTACCCTCACAAAAGGCAATGATCATGGGTGTTACATCCATGATATCGTCCAGGACCCAGCCAAAGGAGACGGAAGGCTCAGGCCTGGGGATCGAGTGATCACGGTAACAATTTACCCCACATCCTTTTTCTTTTTTTTTTTTTTCTTTTTTTGGATACTTAATATTTACCGAATATATCAAATATTCACTTTTTCTAATTAAACGTTCAGTATGTTTTTTTCTTTAGAATTTTTAAAGAAATATTTGTTGAACAATTTTTTCTTTCCTATCGTTCATCTAATGAAATTGAATTAGATTCAATATAAAGAAATACAACATCCTCAAAAAGCAAATAAAAACATTTTACACCAGCCTTTTCAAGCTGCAAATGCCTTTATTGTTAACAGGTGAACAACACGGATGTGAGTGATATGGGCCACACTGAGGTGGTAAATCTTGTGCGTGCTGCACCTCGGGTGGTTGACTTGGTAGTAGGGAGGGTTCTTGAGGCTCCCAATCCCCCCATAGAGGCCCATCTGCTGCCTGACATTTGCTTCAAGAACAAACAGGAGCCACTAGGTAAGAAAGTGCTCTCATTTGCAAGTTTATGAGCTTATGTCCACAGTTTATCATCAAATCTAAATTCCTTCCTTCTTTTTCTTTTTACCTCTGTTATGTCCTTAGGTTTGGTCTTAGATGGTGGTAATGACAGTATATACAAGGTTTTATTTGTCAAAGACATCCTACCTGGTTCACTGGCCTCAAAAGAAGGAAGCCTGAAGCCCCTTGATTTAATCCACTACATCAACGGTGCTCCAACGCAGGACCTGACTCTGAGTGAGAGCACAAGATTGTTGGAGTTTTCCCTCGGTGACCTCACGGTCAAGGCAACGAGGTAATGACACATAGCCTGGCTAAAATCTTGTTGTTTTCATCAGTGCAAAAGTTATTTATATGGCTCTTTTCATATGTTACAGAAAGTTCTATTAAAAGAAAACTCTTGTTTCCTCTCTTCTTTGACGTTCTCACAGGGATGGAAAGCCCGTTTGTCCTGAACAGAAAAGCGTCTCTTTTCTAAACAACATCAGCTCCAATATGTCACCCAGCTTGAATGGTTTGTTTTACACCTTAAAGACATTCAGGTTCTTTTCTTTTTCATTTCTTGTCAAGTAATCAATACTTTGTTTTCTTTTCAAGGGTTCCTTAAAGAGGAAGATTCCAAAGATACAGAGAGTCTTGCTGCACTTTGTCCTTTAGAGGTGGGTTAAAAATTTCATCTTAACTTGATTATTCTATCATCTTTTGGTTTGATTTTGTTTTGATTAAAAAAAATAAAATAAAAAAATAAAAAAAAGCACTTGTGTTGAGCACGTTATGTGAGTGGTCAGAAGAGCGTGGTGGTGGGTGTGTTCATGACTCATAAAGGTGAGTTGTAGTGGTTTACTGTTAATCTTGCATTTGTTTGCTGCCCATGCAGGAAGATATCATGAAGCTGGATCTGGAGAAGCCTGAGTCTGGAGGTCTGGGTTTCTCTGTGATTGGAGGGGAAAGGGGGATTTTTGTTAAATCTATTACACCAGGAGGAGTAGCAGAGTCCTCGGGTAAACTGCAGGTCGGCGACAGGCTGCTGAAGGTGAGCACTGTCTGAAATGAGGTTCAGAATTTGAATGCATTTTTCACACAAACTTTTTTCGCTTACCTTCTTTATGTAACTTTTTTTTTCTGTAATATCACTCATTTATGAGCATTTTAAGGCTTTTATGTACTTAACCTAAGTTTACCACATGTTCAAGACAATACACACCTTCCTTGAGAGTTTGAAGAACAACTGTCTTCTTGTTGTAGGTGAATGAAGAGTTAATGACAGGAGTGTCCCACACTAAGGCAGTCACCACTATCCGTAAAGCCAAAGGCCTGGTACGTCTTATTGTATCACGACCGCCTGACCAGAATTCAAACACCTACCTGGCCTATCTGCCCATCAACTCTGACAAGTGTAATGGCAAAACAGGTATAAAGTCAAGCTTCAATGGTCTTTTTAACCTTATCTAGAGGATATGTTTTCATTCTTTGAAATTAGATCACAACTGGTAGTTGTTTAGGTAATATCTGGATGTGTGCTCTTGTTGATGCTGCTTTCAGATGTGAGTGAGGACAGTGGCGTGAAGAGTAAGCTGTGTACTCCTCATGATGACCTGAAATCAGGCAGCATCCCTTCCATACCACCAGCAGGTACCAATCGCTTCACAGGAGAAGTTGTCCAATTTTATTTCAAAAAGTTAAATTTCTTAAATGATAGATGTGTCAATTTTCCATTTCCACATCTGACAGACTACGAGGATGGTCCACTGGAGCTGAAAAAAGAGATGGAGGAGACTGCAGAGCTTTCAGAGGATACAGACTGTGATGGATGGTCTTTACCTGAAGACTCTCCTGTGGTATAAATCATAACAGCCAAACTTGATAAAATACTGCTTGCAAATGTTTTTTTGTTTCCTAAACAAGTCTTTTGTAAACTAATAGAATTCCCGTAAAGTGACGTGGTACGAGGAGAGTGTTGATGATCCAGGGAATGAAAAGTATGAATTTGCTTTAGGATATATACTCATCATATCTATGATAATGTCCTGTAAACATCACATTAATTCTGTGTCTGCTGACTCGGCAGTTATTTGCAGATGGGGGCTGGGCAGCCAGAGGAAGATGAAATCACATGGGGAAGTGATGAACTGCCCATTGAAAACATGAACTCCAAGTCAAAAGATGGTAACACAGACGTTCTCTCGTCTCTCAGTTTACCTTCCTTGTCTTTTTAGAACATTAATTTCCTGAATTAAACTGTTTATTCCCATCACTTTCTCTCACACAGACGGGCCAATCATCACAGAGGAAGAGCTGACCTCTTTGCCCCTGGTCAAAGTGGTCCCTGATGGTCAATACACAGGACAGAGGCTCCACACTGTGGTCCGCATGATGAAGGGACTTCTGGAGCAGAAAGTTCCGCTGCAAGAATTTGAAGTGAGACTCTTTGAATCCAGCACCTAGTAATAAAATTTAACTTTAGAAATTGTTTAGCTCATTAGCTGAGTGTAATTCATGTTATGTTGTGTTGCCAGGATTTACACAGAACCCCTAACCTAATCTGCTTCAATGATGGCACTGCCCTTATTTTATTTGTGGTTGTCAGTGGAAGCAAAAATTGCAAACATACATAGATTTCTGTCCTTTTCTGTAAGAGCAACCTCTGCTTTCCTCCCTCGTAGAATCTTCAGAACCTCCAGCCGCTGGATGACTGCTTAGTCGGTCAGACTAAAGAGAACAAGAAGAAAAACCGCTACCAGAACATTGTTCCCTGTAAGAAAAACCAAAAAGACCTCTTTTCCACGTTGTATGCTGCAGGTTTCTATCATAAGAGCAGACATATATTCATAAATCCTGGTGTTGATGTGCAGCAACCAGCAATAGAACACTTCAGATTTTTTTTTAATTTCATAGTTTCTGAGAATTTCACTAAACAAGATCGTTAGAAAAATATCACATATGAATTGATTTTCATGCACATATCTTCTAGTTGATACGACTCGCGTTTTGCTTGGCAAAGACGGCGGTTACATCAACGCCAACTTCATTAACATCCCAGTGAAGGACGAGAACTTCATGTACATCGCCTGCCAGGGGCCTTTACCCACGACGCTGGGTGACTTTTGGCAAATGGTCTGGGAGCAGAAGTCCAATGTGATAGCTATGATGACCCAGGAAGTCGAGGGGGGAAAAGTAAAATGTCAGCGTTACTGGCCGGACACACCGATGACAGCAGAGATGGTAGATAGCAGGTTACAGATAATGCTAATCAAAGATCAACATCTGGACAACTTCGTCATCAGAATCATTGAGGTCAAAGATGTCCAGGTGAGCTCTTTTTTTTTTTTTTTTTTTTTTTTTTTACTTCTATTATATCCTGAGCTTCTTCAGTACTTTAAATGAACTGAAGCGTTTCTGTCTCCAGACTAATGAGGTCCAGCGTGTAACTCATCTGAACTACACCGGATGGCCTGACCATGGAACGCCCTCACAGCCCGAGCAGCTGCTCACCTTTATTTCCTACATGAGGCACGTTTATCGATCAGGACCCATAATCACACACTGCAGCGCGGGCATCGGCCGTTCAGGGACCCTCATCTGTATAGATGTGGTTCTGGGCCTCATTAGTAAAGATGCTGACGTAGGTTTGACACTCTTTATATTATTTATAGGGAAACTTCTTTTTAAGGCTACTACTGATAGACTGATCAAATATTTTTCTTTTAGTTTGATATTTCAGATGTCGTGAGGAATATGAGACTTCAGAGACATGGAATGGTCCAGACAGAGGTCATTTAATTTGTTAACTAGCTCAACTCGATTAAGCACTGCGGCTCACATGTTTTCTCACTGTCTCCTTCTCTCTTTTACAGGATCAATATATCTTCTGCTACCATGTAATCCTCTACGTCCTCAGATGCCTTCAAGCAGAGGAGAACATCTCAGGACAGTAGAAAGAACATATCGCTGTCACATAGACGCGGGGTGACTCTTTCTTGAGAGCAAAACACAAGCGTTAACACGGGCAGAAGCTGCCAAATTACACTACTTTTTTTTTTTTTGCCTTTAAACTATTCAGTTCCTTAAGAGGAAGCCCTTATAAGAGGTCTATATTTTTATGTTTGCTTTTTACATCCTCTCTGGCTGCTACTCCTTTCGGTGCATTTATGCAAGCTGCTGATTGTATTTCTTGCCATCACCCACAAGAACACTTTTTTTTCAGACTTCCTGAATATTTTAAGATGATTACAGAATGATCAATTATTTCATATTTTATGTGGAACCTTTTGTGTATTTTGAAGCCTATTTTGATGCTGGAACATGCCTTGACAGAATACTATGTCAGTATTTGCTATGTAAATCTGTTATACAGTAAGAGCTCGCTGCCTGAGGCAAATGATGAAATTTAAAGTGTACATATGCATCTCCTGAAAATTAAACTGGATACATTTTAAATTCTGTGTGGAGGAAATGTTTCTTTTAAAGTTAAAGCAAAGAAAGGGTAACATACAAACGTCTTTTGCACACATCAAGAACAATGTAACTGTCTGCAAGTATCGTAGTAATGCAGGCAACAGACCACCAATGTTTTGTCACTCATCGCCATGTTTGTGCCAAAGTTTATGACTTATAAATCATTGCAAAACCAGTCCAGACATGTAAAAAGAGGCTTCACTGTGGCTGGAGTTTTGGCCATCTTTCAGTTAAGCAAAACAATTTAAAAAAATTAATGAAGAAAAGAAAAAAATTTATAGTGCTCATTATATTGGGTAGCACTTGCGTGATTACCAGATTTACTAACTTAATACAGTTTAAATATTTCCACTGACATGCAGATCTCTTAATTTTTCTTAAAGACATCAGTCTATGGCTGAAGGTGCTCTTCCAAAACAGCTTAAAGGTGCACCTCGTAAGAATTACTGACATCTAGTGGTAAAGAAAGGCATAGAAATTATTTTTTAGAACCAAGTACAGCTGGCCAAAATTCTTCCAGACATAAACATGTTTTCATCTGTGAGCAGATCTACTGGCCTCAGATGCAGTGTGACTGCACTACAGGGAAATACTTTTAATCCTGTAAATGTGCAGATGTCTTCTTCAAGGTTCCTTCTGAGGCACTACTTATCCCAAACCAAGCTGTAGCGCCCAGTGATATGTGGCACATCCCCTTAAATGTGGACGCTGTTGTATTGCTTATTAGTGACATTTACATCATTGTCTGCAACCTGAATAAGATGTGCAGATAGATTCAGCAGGTTAATTGATTCTGATACGAGGACATTGTGTGAGTGATGAACAGTGTTGGGCATGTCACTTCTGTCTGGAAAATTATAATGTGCAAAACTGAAATGGAGAGAAGGCTGAGAATCTTAGCAAAAGTGCAGGTCCTCAAAGAGGAGGGAAATCATGGAGACGTGGCAGACAGCAGCTCATCTGTGAAAAAGACAAAGTGAAGGAGAAGCTGTCTGTCATGGAAGATGAAAACCAAAAACTGAAGGCTACCCAAAAGGTAGTGAATTGAGAGAAAACTTATCTGCACAGCACAAGGCCTCTGTTCTCCAAATGATGCTTAGATAAGCTAAAAGGGAAAGAATGGAAGATTATTCTCCCGCAGAAGAACATCCAGAACCTGGAGAGCAAGAGGGATAAAGCTTCCACTGATGAAAGGAAAAAATCCAGCGAAAGGATGTGCATGGAGGAGACCTGGCAGGCCAGCTCATGCATTCACGTGGCTAAAAATATAAGGAAGTCAGCAGGGCCATGCAAAAGAGTCCTGCCAGGAAGTAAGACCACAAAGAAATAGTCAGCCCTGTCGGAAAGCCAACAGAAAATCCAACTCTTCATGCAGCTGAAAATTCAGCTTCAGATAGGTTGTCTCACAGTTCTTTATAAGATAACCAGTTTCCCCAGACCTGACAGTGACATATAAACATGAAACTCATAACAGGGGAGAATCAAAAGAAAAATACCTTTTCCCAGCATTTTGGAGAATGAGATGACATCCACGGCACTTGTACACACCAACTCCCCGCAAACACCCTCATAATCTAATCCTTCACCTATAACCCTCTGTACATCTTTTTAACACTTTAGTCTTTCTCACTCTCTTACTTCTTTAACTTATCTATTTCCATAATTCTACATAATACTTATATCCCCCTCTTATTATACCCATTTTAAACCACTAACTTTTCTCACTATCTTATGAAAAGAAAATGATTTGCCTCCTGAAGGAAACCCTTAAAATACAGACACTACTACCATAACTCCTACTGTTGAAGTTATACTAGTTAAACATGATGGGTACCTTTATTTTAAATTTTGTCTGGCATGCTGAGATCTGTTTCTCAGCTTTTGTCAGAGTATTTTTTTCATCAGGATGTTCAGTTGCTCCATCTTACATGGTTTGGTACCAGCTGAAGCTGAACTCTTCTTATCCAAAAGTGTTGGGCAGTGAATGCTTTGCAAATGAGTCACGGCTGTTGTCACAGTCACCCCCTGGTGGATGAGCATTTAAATCACAGTAAGCAACAGAAAAACTAAAGAGATGCAACCTTTTGATTTTATAAGGTTCCTCTTTGCAGATAAATGGCTACATCCTACCATGGGAATGAATTTCTACATTTTAGTCTCAGCTTTGGCTTGAGCTTTCTCTGATAAAACTAAAGCTTAAACTTGAATTTACTTTGTCCTTCATTTACTGGAATTGTTTACTGGAACAGCAGCTTACTAATCTTTCTGAAAGGACTGCTGCCATTGTGTTTTGAAAAATTAAGTACATAAAGAATATCATCAGCGTTTGCTGTTGTCTGACAAGGCCATTTGTATTTGGTAATAAATTAATATGCAGCTTTTCGGATGGTGTTATTGAATTTAAAAAGACCATTTACCATTTTTACTGCCAAGTTGCTGTTGGTCGCTTAAATCACGGTGATCTAAGTTCGTATATTAATTTAAGCCAGTAGCATTTCATCCAAGGATCTGCATCCATGTAGACAGTCCATTAGCATCTTCCTACGATGTCCTCTACAGTTTAATTTTGTGCTTGTGTTGTTCTCACTCATATGTAAGTCGCTTTGGATAAAAGCGTCTGCTAAATGACTGTAGAATAGAATAGAATATTCTTTTATTCAAATTTTCATGTACAGCAAAATGCTGACTGAAAAGTCTCTTTTTATTTACAGTCTATGGCATAGACATTAATAAATTTATTTATTTTATGTGTTTATTAATGTTTATGGCGTTGACGTACCGTGAATCGAAGCGGAAGTGATCACTGGAGAACCGGATGTGACGTACAATTTTTCTGGATTCCTGTTTAATGGCAGCTTACAGTTTGACCACGCTTGCTTTCTAAAAAGCACAAAGTTTGCTACGTTTTTTTTTTTTTCTCTACATTTGAGTTTTGTTTTTTTTTCTTCAATAATGTCTGGCCGGCAAAGCAACAAATTACCAAACAATTTACCGCAACTTCAGAATCTGATAAAAAGAGATGCGCAATCTTACGTTGATGAGGTTTGTATAGTTAGCGACACTGCTAACAGTTTTAGCTTGAGGACTAGCACTATGATTCAGTATGATTCACATATGGCTGTTCTCGTACTTTCAACAGTTTTTACAGCAGTACCGGCACTATCAGTCCAATGTGCAGATCTTCAAACTGCAGCCTGACAAACCAAACAAGGAGCTGTCAGAGCTTGTTATGTTTCTTGCTCAGGTACAGTAGCAGCTCCTGGTGTCTGTGATGAACTGGCTGAGTTCTGTTATTAAAACTCCTTCTACTCTCCAGGTTGGTCACTGCTACACTGAGCAGCTGTCAACATTTCCAAAGGAGCTTTCTGAATTGTTAATGACTTACCACACAGTCTTAGAGCCGGAGCTACGAATGGTAAAATCTGACACTTCTTACAGCAGCAGCTGCATGTAGCAGCATGCTAATAGGACTTGCTTCACTTTAGTGGTGCAAATAAATTTCCCTTATTCTTGACAGACCTTCTGCAAAGCACTTATTCTTCTGAGGAATAAGGATCTGATAGAACCCACAAGACTCCTGGAGCTGTTTTTCGAGCTGCTGCGTTGTCAAGACAAACTGCTCAGGAAGGTCAGGCCACTCAGTCCTCAAATATTTTCAAAAGATACATTATTTCAGGAAAATAGATATATTCCGTGCCAATAGAGTGATGATTCTGCAAGTATCTGGACAGTATCGCTATATTTCTACTATAATGCCAAGCCGTTAAGGAGAATACTTCTGAAATAGTAGTTTTGGTTTTACAGTTTTTGAGCAGTTTTGAGTTTTAAGCCATCTTTTGTTTAGTTATGGTCTGCTTTAAAAGAGTCCGATTAAACGCATGTAGTCTTCTTGTACACAAGTTATCCTGTCTTTTTCAGAATTTTCTTTGCTTGCTTGCTTTCTTTCTTAAATCAAGTCCTTGTTTCTGATGGTTTTCAGGGGAGGCTTTTTCCAAGTAAAATAGATCAAATAGAACTTGAGAGATGATTTAGTTTTGTTTTGACACACCGCAAAACAAATGAGCAAGGATCATGTTTCACATTATATTTTTAGGCACTTTCTACTGTCATAAAGACATGTCGTTCACTTTTATTTATTTTTTTGCATCTCAGAAAAATGTCTAAGATACCATAACTTTGTATCCAGCCTATTCTAAGCAATTTAAAAGAAATCAGAAAAACCAAAAGTGATGGGCTTAAAACTAACCAGATCATAAAAAAAAAATGACACACGTTCTTAAAAATGAGGAAGATAACATCCCGAGACATGTATCTGGTCTTCCAGCTTTGTATAGCTATAAGCGTATAGCTGCTAATTTGATCAGATGCTTTTCTGTTTTTGTTTTCAGGCAGTCTGTTTATTAATTTTTATTATATGATACAGATGTGAATGTTTGCTTTTTCTCTGTTTCCACAGACTTTGTACACACACATTGTAGCAGATATAAAAAACATCAATGCAAAACATAAAAACAATAAAGTAAACACAGTAAGTACAAAGTGTTTGACAAGTGTAATATGTAATAAAATGTGATAAAATATTTGTCCTTCCCATCAGTCTTATAATACTGTTTGTTACAGATGCTGCAGAACTTCATGTATACAATGCTGAGAGACAGCAATCCCATTGCTGCAAAGATGTCTTTAGATGTGATGGTGGAGCTTTATAAAAGGAACATTTGGTGGGTTGAAATAAATCCAATATTTTGTGGGATGTCACTCTTGTTAATAATTAGTCTGATCCGATCATTTTTAATGTCGCAGGAATGATGCCAAAACGGTTAACATAATTACAACAGCATGCTTCTCCAAGGTGACTAAGGTATGTTTCTTTTTTTCCTACTTGGATGTCAGTGTTTTCTTGCTAGTGTAACAATGTATTTATTGTATTTATGTATTTATTTCAATACCAACTTTTGCCTTTTGTAGATTCTTGTTGCTGGCCTTAAGTTCTTCCTGGGCAAAGATGAAGACGATAACAAGGAGAGTGATTCGGAATCCGAGGTGAGTAAGAAAAATTACATTATTTAAAATAGCTGCTGATATAAAAGGAGAATCTTTAAAGTTATTGTGACTTTGTGAGGTTTAGTTGAGATCTTGTCTTATTTGCAGAATGAGGGACCATCAGCACGAGATCTAATGGTGCGATTCTCCACTGGCAAGAAAACCTCCAAAAACAAGAAAAAGCTGGAAAAGGCCATGAAAGTCCTCAAGGTGCTTCACTGGTAACATTAACAAAGGTCCTACTCACTAACATGTGACTCCGATTCACAGTTTGATATCTTCATTTCTTGACAGAAACACAAGAACAAGAAAAAAGCCGAAGTCTTTAACTTCTCTGCGATTCATCTCATCCATGATCCTCAAGGTAGACGTGTCTGTCCACGCTGCGCCCAAAAGCTGCTGCTGAATATTCATTCATTATCATAACCGCTTAGTCCGACGTAGGGTCGCGGGGAAGCTGGAGCCTAACCCAGCAGGTGAAAGGCGGTACACCCTGGACACATTAACAAATGCCACCATGCAGCCCGCATCTGAACATGTTTGCAGCCATTAAAATGACAACTCTCAGAGCTGTAACGGATCAAATGTCTCCTCTTGTTCAGATTTCTCAGAGAAACTCTTGAAGCAGTTGGAAGACTCGAAGGAGCGCTTTGAAGTGAAGATCATGATGATGGAGCTCATATCCCGTTTGGTTGGAATCCATGAGGTCTGCTAGAGGCCCTTGTTTGACGTTGTGATTGTGATTCTTTGTGTCAGCTCTTTTTAGAGGTGTGCTTAATATCCTCTTCTTCTGCAGCTTTTCGTCTTCAATTTCTATCCCTTCATCCAGAGGTTTCTGCAGCCTCATCAGAGAGGTGAGAGTCGTCCATAAGTAAGTATTTGGACTGTGATGGTACATTTTTAACAATCTGCCATCTCTGCAGAGGTGACAAAGTTTCTCCTGTGTGCTGCCCAAGCTTCCCACCAACTTGTGCCTCCTGAGGTATTTTACAGATTTAGTTGGTAAATAAAGTAGATTTAACTTGTTCCTGCAACACTGCTTATCTATTCACACCTTGCAGATAATTGAACCTGTGATCAAGACTATTGCTAACAACTTTGTGACAGACAGGAACTCTGGGGAGGTCATGACTGTTGGGTAAGTCCAGGACGTGTCTGTTTTCTGGTTGGACTTATTCCCAGTTAATCTAGCTGCAGACATGCAAATAAACAGGTTCAAAATCTTGTAGCTGTGAAGCTATTGTTTTACTGTTTACATTTTGTTTGTTTGCACTTCAGTATCAATGCCATCAAGGAGGTTGCAGCCCGCTGTCCGCTTTCTATCACTGAAGACCTGCTGCAGGACTTGGCCCAGTACAAAACCCATAAAGACAAGAGTGAGTGGTTGCTCTGGTACTCAGTTATCATCAGTGGACATGAGGCTTGTTGGTCAGGGTGTGTTCTTGTGTTTGAGCTTGTTTGTTTTTGTTTTTGTTTTTTTTTTTAGATGTGATGATGTCTGCCAGAGGACTGATTCAGCTGTTCAGGAATCTTAATCCACAGCTGCTGCACAAAAAAGACAGAGTGAGTGATGCACATTATTCTGTTCTCACCATCACAAGGTGAAATATTATGTATCCATGAACGCTCTCCAGTTCCCAGAACTGACCAATCTGCCTCTCTCTTAACTATAAATGCAACTTTTTGTCCAGGGGAGACCCACAGAGGCGTCAGCAGAGGCCAAGATCAAAGAATACGGAGAGCTTGAAGCTAAAGACTACATCCCTGGAGCTGAAGTCCTGGAAGAGGAGGAGAACAAAGAGGGAGAGGAGGATGAAGGTCAGCTGCTGCTGTGGCTGCTGGGAGACACAAGCTTCAGTTTTAGACAACATCTGTGGCAAGGTCTGGTTTAAATTCAGGATGTTTTTCCTTATTCCTCAGACGGCTGGGAGAGTGCCAGTGTTAGCGACGATGATGAAGATGGGGAGTGGGTGGATGTTCACCACTCCTCTGATGAAGATGCAGGCGAAGTGGTGAGGATAAAGAAACACAGTCTTACAGACTCCAAAAGCCAGATTTATTCATTTACTTTGTTTATGAAGGCAGTTTTAACTTCTTTTTGTTGATTCCAAACATTCTGTCAGGCGGACAAACTTCAGAGTATGCCAGCTGAAGAAAGAAAAGCCAAGGCAGCTGCAATCAGTGCCAGCAGACTCCTCACACAAGATGATTTTAAGAAAATCCGTCTGGTCCAAATGGCTAAAGAGGTCAACGCTGCTCCAGGGAAGGGCCAGAAGAGGAAGAATGTGGAACTAGACAGTGAAGATGATGACAAGTAATGACTTTAGGAATTCCGTTATTTAGGAGTCTATTAAACATTTCATTTGTTGGGTTTCAGATTATGTTTGATAAGAGTGTGATCGATGAGATAATCCATTTTATTGGTTTTTTATTTAATTGACTTGTACGTATTTTTTTTAAATGTCAGAGGGGAGCTGCTGTCGCTGAGAGACATCGAGAAGCTGCATAAGAAGCCAAAAGCAGACAAGGAGACACGTCTGGCAACAGCAATGGTAAAGTCTACCTGTAGGATTCATTTTAGAGGTGTTGATCATAGCTTGTACCTGAAATTTAGATTGATCAGCACTGGGAAGTCCAGATTCTGAACATTGAGTGTGAGGTATACAGCTATGACTGACAAATATTTGAATCAAAATTTGTTTTTAGTAACTTTTTTCTTGATTATGGATGGTTTTGTAAAGAATTTAAGAAATTATTTGCAAAAAATTGTAAAACCTTTTGGAATTTAATGTTCTGTTTAATTTCTAGGCGGGACGAACCGACCGGAAAGATTTTGTCAAAAGGCGGAACAGACTAAACCCACATGCCAGCACAAGCAACAAGGAGAAGAGGAGAAATAAGAACTTCATGATGATGAGACACAGTCAGAACGTCAGAACCAAAGGCAAACGCTCTTTCAGAGAGAAACAGGTAACCTAACATTTGCATTTATCTGAAGGCTAATCACATTTTACAGACTTTACAGGAGACTGCTAATTTGGAATCTGAATTAATTTTTTTTTCTTTTTTTTTTCTTTGTCTAGATCGCTTTGCGGGACGCCCTCCTGAAAAAGAAGAAACAATACAAATAGGCCATACACGTTCCTCATGGCCTTTAGCCGGCCATCTCAAACCTGAACTTTGACTGTGTCAAATAACATGATACATTATTTAAGTGGCCTGTAAACCTTTACTGTCAGCTTATTTGTTTTTAGCGAATGAACTGCTTATATTTTCACTGGTCTGTAATAAAAGATCTTTAGTAATTATACTAATGTATTTTATTCAAGGGTGTTTTGCCCTTCTATACAGTGTTTTTTTAAGATATTACCTCTTTGAAAGCGTCATTGGTCATTTAAAGTCAGCTGTAAGTTTTGTGTGCTGGTAGCTTTTAGCATTAGGTGACTTGACATCCATGTGCTCAGGCCATAATATTTTGTCGTTACATTGATCAGTTTTGATTATGAAATCAGATCACATCATGACAGCTTTTTACTGTTCCTAATTGTTTTGAACATGGAGCAGTAAAGGCATTTTAACCAGAGTGCAAAGGTGCTGCTAATGTGCAATTTTATGAGAGCTTTATAGGACAGTATAGTTACATAACTATGGTAATTACAGAATAACATTTCCTTAGTTTGCATATTCCTCTCCAGATGATTAAGTGCACTGATACCAGGAAAGGGAGAAATAAAAAATAAAATTTGGAATTGATCTTACATTTATTTATGAGACACTGTTTGACATGGCCATGTACTAGAACATTTCAATATTAGATTTGTTATTGCAAATGTTAGGAACAGATACTTGCACTGGTTCTGGTGGTTGTGATGAACTTTGCTGTTGCATTTCCATGGACTGAGTTTTTTGTCTTGTGGGTTGGAATTCTGAAGCTATGGCCCTGAGATTACTGTGCGTTTCTGGTTGAATAACATGAGGTCTGTCTCTTCTCTCATACACAGGTATGGTTCTGAGAGAATATGCATACTCCTCTTCCTTATCAGAGTTGTCAGACTCCTGTTCAACTGTCTTCTCATCATAGTTCTGGCAGGTTCTTTGTTTTTGTCTTGTTTTGCATAGAGGCTGGGTCGGTTCATTTTGCTCCAACGGCAAACCATTTCCGGCTAGCAGTAAATTTCGATGGAGAACACGGAGAACTTTATCTCCTGTTTCTGCTTGTACGTGGTAAACCGGTCCGTCTCCAATCTTTCCAACAACTCGATGGATGGTCTTCTCCCAATAAGCACGAAGCTTACCTGGACCACCTCGCTCAGACAGATTTCTTACCAGCACCCGATCTCCTGGTTGTAATGCAGGGCCTCTAACATGTTGGTCATAGTATTTTTTTTTCCTTTTGCAGACAACTTTGCACTGTTTTCTGAGGCAATCTTATATGTCTCCTGCATCCATGAAGCCCAATTTTGTGCATACTCTTGTCTCGTTTGTGGTTTCGGGTCAAGCTTTAGGTCAAAAAGCAAGTCAATTGGCAAACAAGGAACTCTGCCATACAGGAGAAAGAAAGGTGAGTAACCTGTAGCCTCATGTCTGGTACAGTTGTACGCATGGACTATGTGTGGTAAATGGTCTTTCCACTCAGACTTCTTTTCTTCATGCAAGGTACGGAACATCTGGAGAAGGGTTCTGTTCAGGCGTTCAACTGGATTCCCCTGCGGATGATAAGGGGTTGTTCAGGAGTGGGCTATTCCTGCCAGCTGTTGGAGTCTTTGGAAAAGATAGTTCTCAAACTCTTTTCCCTGGTCGTGATGTTGGCAGGGTAACTGTAAGGTTTTAACCTTAGGGAGTGCAGAATGGCGACATCCCCTCAGGTGCACAGCCAAAGGAAGAAGAGGAGGAAGAACCACGGGACTCCAAAATTGGCAGAGCTCAGTTTCTTTTTACTTAGATTTCTTTTCAGTTTCACATGCACAGACACCTTTCCCCCCTTTTGTTTTCAATTCACATTCCTCCACCAGTATATATAGGCGAGAACCATATTCATTAATGCCCAACACAGGGGCGTTGTCACAAGTACAAATCTTAAAAACATACAATACAGCTTAACTCTAAACACCACTAGAAAAAGACTAAGTTACCTCACACCTTATCCTTTTACTTGAATAATCAAAACAAGAAATACTAATCAACACAAATAAAGATTAACTACTTTTTCCCCAATCCCCCCCCCCCCCTCTCCTCAGGCCATTTGGTTTGTGCCAACCAACTAATTAAGCACACCAGGCCCTTGTCAGCAACATTCATGGGCGCGCCTCCATGACACTGCTGATCTCCAAGATCACCTCAGAGAGATAGAGAGAGAGAGGTTAGAAGCCAACCAAAACGCTACAGAAAACAAACCAAATTAATGCATCATTCAACTAAATAGGATCCATCTTTAGTGAACAAATACATCAACAGAAACAAAGAAATAAAGGGATATGTACATGTCCGAGTGACAAAACAGCACCTGATTAGTGAGGGGATGCCTGCATCTTCCTCACAGTAACCAAAGCGAGGGATGAAGTCATTAAAAATTTTGTCAGCTGCTGTTTTGCCAGATTTGTTCTTAGTTGGGTAAGCTTGTGCAAAGCGGGTAAAATGATAAACCAGGACCAATATGTGCTCATAACCACCTTTACTTGGTTCAAGGTGAAGATAGTCAACAGATATGAGCTCAAAGAGGGCACTTTTTGTTATTGAACCCATGGGTGCTCTCTGTGGGATGTTTGGCTGCTTTTGCTTAACACAAGCACATTGGCGAATGACATAATCTTCAATTTCATTTTGCATAAAAGGCCAATAGAACCTGTTTCTTGCTAACTGGATTACTTTATCAGCTCCGACATGCCCCATGTCACCATGGAGGGTTTTCAACACAGTGGGTTTAAGCTTACTGGGTAAAATCAGTTGCTTCCGGTGTCCTGTTCGTCTGTACAACACTCCCTCTTCCAATGTGAGTTTGTTCCATTCATATACAAGTCTGCGTGTCTCTCGACCCATCTGTTTCTTATCTTACTGTTAGGTTTCCAATCCTTCGTCATGAGGTTGATCACCTCACAGATGGCAGCATCATCTTTTTGAGCATCTCTGATGTTCTCTGGGGTGATAATTGGGATACCTTCAGTGTGCAAATCTCTACTGTCCTGATGCAAGTTTAATGCAGCCACCCATGGTACATCACCATTCCTCCTTGCTTTGTCTCCCTGCCAGATTGCAGAGACTACCTCAGGGGGCATGACCTCTGTGTACTCACTAAGGCAGTCTTTAAAAGGGACTGGGTAGCGTGAAAGGGTGTCGGCATCTGCATTTGATTTACCAGGTCTGTACTTTATGGTGAAATGAAAGTCTGCTAACTCGCCCACCCAGCGATGTCCGGTGGTATTTAACTTCGCTGTGCTCAGGATATAAGTAAGGGGATTATTGTCCATGTATACGGTGAAGGTAGGTGCGTAATAGAGATAATCCCTAAACTTATCACAGATGGCCCATTTCATGGCAAGAAACTCCAGTTTGCCGGAATGCAGATGGTAGTTTTTTCAGCAGGTGTGAGCGTCCTGGAGGCATATGCAATAACACGGAGTTTGTTTTCTTGTTGCTGATAAAGCACCGCTCCCAGGCCTTCATTTGATGCATCAGTGTGGAGGACAAAGGGCAAATTAAAATCTGGGTAGGCCAAGATGGGTGGGCTTGTCAGCATGTCAACAAGGCGGGAAACCACACCACTATGTTCTGCTGTCTACTATACTGGGACTTTTGAGGTTAAATGATGTTGCAGCTTTGTTTCCACGTAGGGAATTTAAACTGCATGGTGGATAAATCTCTGATTTTGGATCTGACGTGTCATATAGTAACCTATGCAAACAAATAGATGAAGGTTTACATGAAGGGTTTACTGAAACTGAGATTATTCGCACAGTCCTTAAGATAATGAAACCAGGTACATTCAAAGAGATGTTGGCTAACAAAGATGACTTAAATATTGATTAGCTGAAGAGGTTTTTGCGCTCTCATATCAGAGATAAAAACAGTACTGAACTTTTCCAAGAGTTAAGTAACGCAAAGCAACTAGAGAAAGAGAGTGCACAGCAGTTTTTGTATCGAGTCATGGGTCTTAAACAGCGTGTCCTTTTTGAATCACAACAACCTGGTGCAGATTTTAGTTACGACAAAAAAGTGGTTCAAGGTACATTTCTCCACACACTGTATCAAGGGTTGAATGAGAAACATAGTTATGTCAGACATGATCTCAAACCCTTACTCACCAATTTATAAGTTACTGATGATTTTCTGTTGGAACAGATTACCAGGTCTACAAGTGAGGAGGCAGAAAGACTGAGACGTTTTGGTTCAGCATCAAAGACTCGACCAGTGACTGTAAACGCAACTCAGCTTGATGCTACTGACTCCAAGCCAGACAAAGTGGACATTCAGTTACAGACTAATCGTTATTCAATCAAAGAACTGACAGCAGAGGTGTCTTCCCTGACCAAACGCTTGTCCCAAGTAGTGAAAATTACTGACAAAGCAGTGCCTGATACTTACTGCTCAGCCAAAACTCAGATTCTCATAACTCCAGCCAACACCAAGGGTAGGTGCAGTAGCTGTCTACAGCAGGGCCAAGCCAGCTGTCCACACTGTTTTATATGTGGCCAAACTGGTCACCGCGCTGTCGGCTGTCTGCAAAAGAAGATGTCGGGAAATGTGGCGAGGTCACTGGAGAGGGGTCACCTGGGTGACTGAAGACGCCCCAACCGCATCTCACCAGGCAAAAACTAGAACTTCTGTTAAACATAATGGACAATGTCAACCCCCGTCTAAGAAACGTCTTGCACAGTTGATCGGCAGGAAATGTATGGTATCGTGTGCCGTCAATGGGGTACCGCTTCAAATGTTGCTCGACTCAGGGGCCCAAGTGACTATGATAGGGAAAACATGGATGGAGAGAGCTCTTCCTAACGTTCAAATTCAGCCGCTTGAGTCCCTCCTCTCTGACCAAGTAAATATACTTTTTTTTTTTTTTTTACACAAACGGAACCCCACAGTAATTTACGTATTTTATAATGTATTAACATATTCCCCTGGATAAAACTGCATTTACATTTTTATAGTACATTTCCACAAACCCTATAATATAAATGCATATTACATTGTTATCCATGTTTATAGTTTAAATAATGAGTCATTTCTGAACTTTTCACGCAAATTGGCTGAAACTACAATACCCATGAAACACTTGGAGTCATAACAAACGTGCCGATGCCAAACATTCCTGTCTAAGAAGTCGGCATTTTAATTCTTGCTGCGACATGAGGTATCTAACCTAAATATATATTTTCTCCATGACATAGTTTATTACTGATGTTTTGCCTTGCTGCATGCTATTTTACGGTGATTTTTCGCCCAATTTAAAATAAAATCCCTGGTTCCTGCCTAGTAACTCAAACTGTCATCCCTCTGCTAGTCACTGTTAGCAAACAAGCTAACTATTAATCTACCGTTAGCCTAGCTAGCTGGATTTATCATGTCTAAGAGTCGATTCGTTGGATAAAACGAACATTTTGAGTAAAATATCGGTTTTCAACAATCAAACCAGCCTTTGATTATACTCGCTTTACTTCCAAACTTGTTGACGTATGGTGTTGGGTGTAACTGATTTTGATGTCGACTACTAAGCTCTGTATTTTAAATCAAGCTCGAGCATGTTTGACCAGGAGTTGCTCCCATAAACTGTCGACACGTGAAAGCAGTTATTGTATAACGGAAGTTAACGGCTAGATCATATAAACGGTTCATATGGTGTATCTAATACATAGACTGTATATTGAGATATATATTCATATACGGTCTATGATCTAATAACTGCATCCCATGTTGTTTCCTCATGTCACTCCATTGTCGATTAGAGGTAATTTACATGTTAACTCCATCTATGTTTATCATATTTTCATGCAGACTTTTACACAACATAATTGCATATATAATGGACACATAAAAAGTAGGGGTGGGAAAATCAAATCGGAAATCCGGATTTTTATTTTCTGAAATTTTATGAAATTAATCCACTATTAAAAAAAAAAAAAAAGTAATCGTTTTTAATCTTTTTACTTGTCTTCCTTGGCATCATAGCAGCAGAATGATGATCTGGCTACTGTGTTGTTGTTTTTTTCCTCATTGAAATGAATAAGAATGACGAACAAAAAACAAGTTTTATACATTTTTAAAACATTTTTAATCTACAACAATCAGCAATATCGGAGAATTGTGAGAATCGCAATTTAAATCGAATCGGCCCCCCAAAAAATCGCAATTGGATCGAATCGGGACAAAAGCATATTGTCACAGCCCTAATAAAAATACTAGGTAATTTGGTTAGATATGTCTGCAAATGAGACGTAATTTCCTCCAATGTGCAAATAATGTCTTTCAACATACAGAAAATCATGTAGATATGACTTTCATCGAGACTCTTGACAGTAAATAATCAATTTGTATTAACTTTGGTATCCTAAGTCACATAAAAGTGGGGAGGAAAATACTTAAATTAAATCATATAATAAAATCATATACAGCATATCAACTGTTTTCATAACAGGGTTGTACTCTACTGTCACAGCACTCAGATTAAAGGACCATTAAAGCACAGTGTTTGGTAGCATTCATGTCTTTGTTGTGTCCAGTGGATGAGGTGAAGTGATTTAACATGACAACAATGGGTCCTTTGGAGAGCTCACTCCCTTAAGGGATGTTTGCGTGTTTGGAGCTTACATGCACAGATGCATGAAGGGTTTTCCTCTCTCTCTCTTTCTTTCAGTTCAGAATCAGTAGAGTTGAGTAGCTGTGCAGTACCTCCAAGTCTTTTAATTATTTACCATCTCGCTCCACTTAGACTATTCTATTTTATTTATAGAGACTGAGGATGTTGACATCTCAGGGTTGTCTGAGTCTTCTGTTGTACCCAGAGTTAATTTTTGGTTAATGTGAATATTACTGACTCTTGACGCATTGCAGAACCAAACAGTGTCGAAGATGAGGCCTGCTAAATAGATCAGAGCTACAGGAAGCCTTTGATTATTGGGGTATATATGATGGGACTTGATGTTTTCAGCTCAAATAGCTGAGAGGACTAGTGATGAGGAGCGATACAGTGACTCTATTCAGTGAGAAAGCTTGAAAGCTGTAAAGTGGGTGGAGTGCTGGCATCTTCCCTTTTGCTCCCAGAATTTAGAGACATTACCAGAGGAGAGGCCTCATCACATTCAGCAGTAGGTATGATTTAAAAAGAAAAAATCATTATTCATTATTATTTGTTCTTTTTAATCTGTTGTTTACTCATTATTTTCTTTGATGTGTGCTGTGTGGGATTGGAGAATAATGACTTTAAAAGATTTAGCACCCATCTTGCAGAATAGGAAAAAATGGAGCGACACGAAAGGCAAAAGAATAGTTAACATCTGGAACATCTCTTACCACTATTTCTATTTCTTGCAGGAGTTGAATGGTTTCCGGTCTGAATGAGTGGGTGGAATTAAACATTTGGTTGTTGTTTGACCTTGTAGCATGATTTTTATTAGCACTTTATCATTATTTGTTCTTTTAGGAAGCTGCAAATTGTTCAAGAAAGAAGAGACAAATGCTTATTTTAACTTCTTGGATTAAAAAGCTGCACAAACGTTTTATCCAGCAGTAATACAAAAAAAAGTAAGATCAAAAGAAGAAAATCTCCATGATTTTGGAAACAGATCATGCTCGTTCTTTGATTTTCTTTTAATTAATCTTGAGTGACAAGAAGTGTTTTCTCTTGTGACTAATGAGAACAAGACATGAGTGACTTAAACTGTTCATGAGATTGTAAAATAGTTGAACATTAGAGATGAACATTAGTGTAAGTTTTTGTTTTCCATATTGCCCACTGCATCCTTCTGCTGTGTCCTTTCTCTTTGTTCTGAATTACCTTCCCTTTCACCCCTCTTCCAGGTGTTTCCTGTAACCCATCATGGCACCAGGGGATGTGGTGCCAGAACATGCCAAGCAGCTGAAGTCCAAGGAGAAACGGCCTGGAAACAGGGCGCCAAAAGCAGAATGTGAGCCTGATGGGTCCTTTGTGTTTGAGGCTCACGAAGCGTGGAAGGACTTCCATAACTCTCTAAGGCATTTTTATGAAGTGGGGGAACTCTGTGATGTTACGCTGAAGGTAGGCCCCTCAGCCAGGACTTAAGTAAAGAGAGGTTTATTCATTTAGTCCTTTAAGTTTTTTTTTGTTTGTTTTTTTATTTTAGAGGTGTTCCCTCTAAAACAACAGCTAAGATTACAAAACACTGTGGTAAAAATTACAATCTTGTAAATATATGAAAGTATCCCATGTTTCTCATGTTTCATTTGTTCTGTATTTGTATCCGTTTGTAGGTTGGCAGTAGGTTGATACCATGTCACAAGCTGGTACTGGCGTGTGTCATCCCTTATTTCAGGTGTGTTTAGTTTCTACCTTGTTATTAAATTTGTTTATTTGTTTTTTATCCAGATGTCCTTTTTACATTTTTCCTTAACTTGAATTTACAAAATGAATGTTTTCTTCTTCGACATTTTTATGAAGCATCTATCAGCCATATGATGACACAGACACAGAGCAGTCTAATGCATCATCAGTTAATCTTCTGAAACTTTGCAGTTTCTCATCGGTTTGCAGCATTGTAGTTGCTTTTCCTTGACCACTCATGCTGAAAATCACTTAGTATCACTTAGTATATTTCCTTTACGTTTGTGGAACAAAAAAGTATATATTATTTTCTTTTTGGATGGTGTTTAGTTGGATAATATTCCTTGACATAATTTATTCAAAATCCAGCCTGTTATTGAAGCTTTAATGAGGGATTCCTACTGTTTGTATTTACAGTATATCTCTGAACTAGTGAGGGCTTTTTCACTGTGATTTCTACAATCAGATCTGATCTTTAATGTTAATTGTGATGGTTTTTCAATCCTTCTAAGGTACTGACAGACAGGGCTGTTATACTAATTAAAAACATGAAGATGAAACAAAAATCCATCTAATCAACTCAACTCTCATCCTTCTTACTCACATGGTCACTGCAAGAGCTTTAGCTGTTAAAAGCAATATTAATGGTTTTTTTTTTATTCTGTAGAAAGTGCTGCTTTTTCCTTTTTTGGAGTTAGGATGGAGTGGGACAATGAGATAGGACAGTAAACTCTCCAGACTGGGACTAGTTGTTAACATGCTGAATTCATTTCAAATCTCTGTAGTTTGATTTAGAAAAGACAATACAGCAGCTCTATCTTCACATTTTACTGATATGTGTTGTTAATATTTTGTTTCAACCTACAGATGTTCATAATGCGTCTTTATTAAACTTTTTTGGCTTTTGATCTAAAAGTTGTTGTTTTTTTTTTGTTTTGTTTTTTTTTTTACTGAATTTTCAAAAGGTAACAAAAATTACTTTTTTAAGAATGAGAAGTGAAGAAGAGCAAGAAAAATATAAGCAGATTATAAAACATGACCGGAACAGATCCAAGAGAGTACAAGTCTGCTGACTAAAAGCTCAAATCCAGTGATTACCATATAAAAACATAATGCCATCCAAGAACATTTTTAAAAATTGGGTTAAAAATCAATAACAAATAGAGACCAGACGTCGACTTTAGAACAGAACATGTGTTTGACAACTTGTGGCCTATTTTACCATGATTTTTAACTTGAGCTTTAAATGTAAAGCTGTGTTGCATCCCTTAAATATCTGTTTCTGTCCTCAGAGCCATGTTCCTATCGGAGATGTCAGAGGCAAAACAGGAACTCATAGAGATTAAAGACTTTGATGGAGATGCCATCCAGGACCTGGTGCATTTTGCTTATACCTCGAAACTCACTTTAACTGTCGACAATGTCCAACCACTGCTTTATGCTGCCTGCATCCTTCAGGTAAAGAAACACAAGTAGCTAAAAGACATTAAAAAGTGTTGTTTTTTTTTATCTTTTGCAACATTATATTCTGTTTTGTATCATAATGTGTGAAACAGGCTTATTACTTTACGCTGTCAGGTTGAGTTGGTGGCAAGAGCCTGCTGCGAGTACATGAAGGCCCACTTTCACCCCACTAACTGCTTGGCAGTTCGAACTTTTGCTGAGAGCCATAATCGTGTGGACCTTATGGACATGGCTGATCGCTATGCCTGTGAGCACTTCACTGAAGTGGTGGAGTGTGAGGACTTCACATGTGTGTCGCCCCAACACTTGCGCACATTATTGTCCTCCTGTGATCTCAATATCCACTCAGAGACACAGGTGTACAATGCAGCAGTGAAGTGGCTGAAAGCAAACCCACAGCACCATGAGGCCTGGCTGGACCAGATCATGTCTCAGGTTACAGAATTCAGATTCTTCTTCATGGTAGTGGTAGTCGCATGGTGTTTTTGGTTACATAACTGTGTGTTAAATTAGTGTTGCGTGTATATTCACAGCTTTATGTCATCACTTAAATGACTGTGTCTCCATCAGGTGCGCCTCCCTCTGCTGCCAGTAGAGTTTCTTACTGGAACAGTGGCAAAAGACGAAATGATCAAAGGTAACCTGAACTGTCGTGACCTGATGGATGAAGCCAGAAACTACCACCTGCACCTCAGCAACAAGGCCGTTCCGGACTTTGAGTATTCTGTCCGGACCGTTCCCCGAAAGCATACTGCAGGTAATATCGATTTAATGTTTTGTTTTGATCATATAGTTATATTCAAAACTTTTTTTCATGCTAAAAACATCACAACTGATCACATGGAAGTTAATATCTTTTTATTTGCTAATGTGAGGTAACAGAACTCAAGGTTATATTCAAAGTGGGTTTTGGCCATTTGCAGCACATCCCCTCTGTCTGAGTGTGCCAAGATACTATTATTGGAAGTTGACATATAACCGCACATCTAGGATTGTATAATTGAGGGAAAGTAGGGGAAAAAAAACCAAAAGCAAACCTATAATATTGATTGATTTGTTTAAAAGTGTATGAATTTCTTTATTCTGTGTCACAAAATGTTTGCTTCTTTCGCCAAAAGGAAAGCTGAAAACAAGTCAGTGACATTGGAGTGAGAAGCTGTTGTAATCCATCTCATAAACAATATCCACAGCATATGTATTAGTAAAAGAGATTATTCCAGGTTATAGGACTGTTCTCTGCTATTTCACAAAGACAAATAATGATGGATCCCAATTTTCCTATGATGTTGGTACGAATTCATTTGGCATGTATCTTATAATAAATCTGAGCTGTTTCTTCTATTTTGTTTGGTAGTTTTTATAAATGAGCACACTGTAAGCAGATAATTGTAGATGTGCCTTTTGATTCTGTGCACACTTTTAAATTGACTTCCTACCTGCGTGATGTGTGTTTAGCACTTTACTAAGACACAACACAAATTAGCAGAAGATTTTATGATCAGGATGATGCAAATCGTCAGAATGTTGCTTTCTGCTGGTGGGTTTGTCATCATGAAAGTTGGACCCATTGGCAGTCTTGAATAACAAAGACCAAAGAAAAATAATTCTCATTTTAATAGAAAATGAATCATCAATAATTCAATAAATGTTTCACCTTTTATGAAATTTTGTGTTTATTCTTCATTTTCACATGTGATAAAGTTTGGATTGTATTCAACTTTTCATGTCCAAACACTTCTTCAGGGGTTTTGTTCTGTGTTGGTGGCCGCGGAGGTTCTGGTGACCCATTTCGGAGCATCGAATGCTACTCTATCACTAAAAACAGCTGGTTCTTTGGTCCTGAAATGAACAGTAGACGGAGGCATGTGGGTGTAATATCTGTTGGAGGTAAGAGGGGCTTCGCACAGTCAGATCACCGAGGGTCAAAGAATTTTTGGTTTAGAAAATTGTTAATCTTTATGACATGGAGTATATTTACTCTACACTGAATATGAGGTCACACGTAGCTAGATAATGATGTGTAACTAGTCAGACTAGCGGAAAATGTTTGTCTAGAAGATTTAACTTTATATGTTTTTGTTGTTTTCTGGAGGCAAAGTTTATGCTGTTGGTGGGCATGATGGGAATGAACACCTGGGCAACATGGAGATGTTTGATCCCCTCACCAACAAGTGGATGATGAAAGCGTCCATGAACACGAAAAGGTCAGAAAACGCGCAGTATGGAAAGTTTAGCCAGAAGCCGTCAGACTTAATGACACATTTCTTTCTGTGAGATAATTTTCTTCGACAGTACCTCATATGATACAAGTACTGTAGTGCACATATGCCTTGTGTGTTTCAGGAGGGGTATAGCCTTGGCAGCTCTTGGTGGTCCTATATATGCTATTGGAGGTTTGGATGACAACTCTTGCTTCAACGATGTGGAGCGTTACGACATTGAAAGTGACAGCTGGAGTGCTGTGGCCCCGATGAACACACCCAGAGGAGGGGTGGGATCGGTTGCTTTGGGGGTAAAACCTAATTAGCAAAGTTAGCATTTCATGACTGTCATGTGATTTCTTTTGCTTTTCACTGATTCACATCCTCTCCCTGTCAGAGTTACGTGTATGCAGTGGGTGGAAACGATGGCGTGGCGTCGCTGTCCAGTGTGGAAAGGTTTAATCCTCACCTAAACAAGTGGACCGAGGTCAGCGAGATGGGCCAGCGACGGGCCGGAAATGGAGTCAGCAAACTCAATGGCTGCCTCTATGTAGTGGGTGAGAGGAATGTGGATTTGATCTTTTAGAGAGTCCGATCATATTTGGAGTCATAAAGAGCACTTTGAAGATTGTTTACAGTTTGGTGCTTTCCTAATACGCCCACATCACATGCTTTAGGTTCACACCCTTCAGTTTTATCTGCAGTGGTGTGAATGAAGACAAAAGTTCATGTTTTGTAAAGCTGTTTGATAACTGATTCACAGAAAACGATCATTTTATTACACTGCTCAAATTTGGACTTTTATTTTAGCATCTGCTTTCTGTCATGTCATAGAATAAAACCACCAAAACCACATAAAACAAGAAAACAAGAGAACTTGAAGTTTCTTTTTTTTTTTACTTTTTTTTTTTTTTTTTACTCAAGTTGACACCCAGACGCACTTTGCTGTCTGATCTTTGAACCCTTACATCCTTTCACAAAAACGTTTTGTCTCTCCTGTGATGTTTATTAGGTGGTTTTGATGACAACTCACCCCTGAGCTCTGTAGAGCGCTTTGACCCACGAATGCACCGCTGGGAGTATGTGTCTGAGCTCACCACCCCTCGTGGTGGTGTCGGGGTTGCCACGGTAATGGGAAGAGTGTTTGCAGTCGGGGGACACAATGGCAACATATACCTGAACACGGTGGAGGCTTTTGATCCCAGAATGAACAGGTGAAGAGGATTACTCTAAAATATTGTTTTTTTTATCTTCCCTGGTTGCAACAAGGCCACGCTTCATACTGGTTTCCACAGTCTGTTTATTTCTTCTCTGAAGACTCATGGAACACAATGAAAACTGGAAATAACAGAATGTTTGAATAACAACATCACGTATCAACCTTCACAAATAAATCAGTCTTTGCCGTGTAAGCCACATAAAGCAGCGGTAGATAAGTTTGATGAGCAAAAAGATCATATGTCCTGTGCACGTGATGTCTTTTTGTTTCTGTCGGACTCGCTCTGACACTTCCAGGTCATGTGACACATCTAAACGTAACAACTCAAATAATTCTACCAAGTAGATTTAACAACTTATGGTAGGAACCTTATAAGGTGGAGTGCGAGTATGTGATCATAAAAGTAGAAAAAAAAAAGAAACAATGCTTAATACTAAATGTCAGCGTTGCCATGAAAACACATAAACAATCACACTCGCGTCAGCTAAATCATTTCTAAAATGTGATGACAAATATGTAGACATTCGGTGTAGTTAAGCGTCTGTTGAGCAAAGGACTATCTTTGTTCACATCATTAAGCATTAAAATGCTCCTGCATCTTAGTTCATGTTACACTAAGTTCTCCATCACTTTTCATCCAAGATCAAGCTACATCTCAGCTCCTTCTGGAGATCGATCTTCAGCATAAAAATCTTATTCTACAGCATCCAACACTTTTTTCTGTGGTTGGAAATTCAAATTTCTAAGCATTTTACTGAGTTCCCAATAAAGGATTAAGCCCAGCCAACATCCCCTGGTTGTCATACACACCCCTCTGCATCGCCTCCTTTAGCCTTCTGTGTTAGCTGCACCTTAAATTTTCAAACTATCATGCTTATTGCTGATGCTCTGCATATCTGAGGCACGGCCAGCTGTTACAACAAAGCAATACCACAAATCTGAGCATGTTTTCATTTTTAAATGTTGATCCGCTTATTCTACATTTGAGTATTTTTTATCTCATTAGAATAGAAAACAGTAAAAATAGTCTATTTAACCAAGCCATACAATGTCATATTTAGCAAAAAAAAAAATTTTTTGATCCAATTTTCTTTTTTTCCTTTTTTTTTTAAAGAACAGGAAAAAACAGACACTGGTTGAGATCACAGTGGATCAGTTTTCACACCCTGTTTTAACTAAAAACTTGTTAGAAAACCTGCCAAACCAACTTAAATGCACTGCAAAAGTGAGCAATCATAATAAGGAAACCATATTTAACTTGATAAGAATCAGATTGTAATCAATTGTGCTGTAAAATGATGTTTTAGTTCAGAACACAGCATTGGTAAGAGCAGTTTTCATCCTCGGGACATTGATGGGCAACAACAGCACCAAGAATGTGCATTATATTATATTATATTATATTATATTATATTATATATATATATATATATATATATATATATATATATATATATACTTTTTTTTTTTTTAAAGTTTTATTTAAGGAAATCTTACCTCGTGTTACTTTACTGGCATATTATTGATACGGCAAGTAACTCCCTGCATGATTTTCCTGTGATTAAATGTATGTCTTTGTTGTCTCCGTTGTTCAGATGGGAACTGGTGGGCTCTGTGTCTCACTGCCGCGCCGGCGCCGGAGTCGCTGTGTGTTCGTCTCGCGTCAGCCAGATCAGAGACGTCGGCCAGGGCTCCAGCAACGTGGTCAACTGTATGTGACGACGACCCCGTGTCGTACCAGGTGACTGCCTGCCAGGTCACTGTCACATATGACCACTGCAAACGCACACATCACAAAGCACACAGACTAACGTTGTTACTGTTAATGCTGGACACGAGCATCTCACTGAAGGCTGATGCTGAGTCAGCACAAAACGACTGAAGAATATTCTGGAGAATTTGCCAACTTTGAGACCTCAAGTGACACAATGACCGATTTAAGTCATGTTTCCCGACTCCTGCTGGTACTGCTGAAAATAATCGGTGTAGTATTTTGTACTGTATTTTCTCCTGTTTGACATAGTTTTCACTTTTGTAAAGGGACAGTAGTAGCAGAGCCTTTTATTTAAGACAAACCTTGTAAGAACAATCAGAGCACTTGGATTCAAAACCATTAGGACTGTACTGAGGGCCAGTATGAAAGAATTTATCTCTAAATAATCTCTGCAGTTGTTGTTCTGCATGAAGATTGTGATGGATCACTGTTGGAAGAAATTCATGCTGAATCATTACCAGCTTGAGTGGTTTAAACATTAACATGTTCCGTTATGGGAAATGGGATATGAAGCTTCAGATAGATGCGCTAATATTTCCAGTGATCTTGCTCCAGGATAAGCGGCCAAGTCTGTCACAGTAGTTTAAGTTTTTTTCTTCAGATCTAACTGGTCTGTGCCATTAATATGTTTTGAATCATCGTTTTAAGCTCATTGAGTCAAAGCAGTCCCCAGGTAAGGTGAGATCCCCGGGGAATCACACTACAAGTGTCAAACAAAAGCACTGTTTGACAGATTTGGCTTCACTTAATTTACTTCCATATCATAACTGAGAAGGGCGTCACAACTCTACACAAGGGTCGGGCAGCAATCAGAGCAATATGGAGCGCCTCTCAGTTCTGTTCCAGTTTTACGTGATGGAGCAGAACAAACCGAGATCTGTTTTTGACGATAGCTGGACTGTCAGAAATCCTAATCGCTTTGCTTTCAGATGTTTATGAGATTCAGCTGAGGTTTGTGTGTCTGCACAAAGTCCCTATAATATCTCAGTATATGGACATTTTTGTATTGTCAGATTGGTGGATCTTTGATATTATTCTTTACTATATAATATAATTCATTGCTGTGCACTATTTTCTTAGAATAGATGTGAAGTGAATATATTTTTGTCTGGAAGATTTCATGTTATAAGTTTGAGGATGTTTATTTAAATGACTGACTGCCACATTGATGAAATCATTTTTAATCTTTGGCAGTTTAGTTTTGACGACAGTCACACAGATAACTTTTAAACAAATTATATTTACAATTTGTACAAAAAGAAATGCATATTGTTACGCAATCTGTGGGCCACTTGTGTGAATACTATCAGTCATTTTTACACCAAATATGAAGCCAACTTTGTCTTTTCTAAACTTGGATATGTAAACCTTGTGTTGTTCTATCTCCTTTTGACTGCTTCCATCTTGTGTTATATTTAGATGGTATTGGTATAAATTGATACAATAAAATGAAGTGCAAAGTTCACTGATGGGATTCCTTCTTTTTATTCCTGAACCAGTTTGATTTCTGAGCTGATCTAACAAAAATCAGGTTTGTTGTAATGCCCCTTTATGAAATATGATTTTACTGTGCACAGTGCTCCTTAGATGCGCATGTTTCTTCTCATTTGACACCTAATAATCTTAATTCAGACGGATGAGGTTATTTCCTCGCTAGTATGTTTCCCAAGCTGTATAACATCAGTGAAAAATGCATCTGGATGTGCACAGTGTGGTAACATCTTATTAAACTATGTTAAAAAGTAACACCAGGAGGTGGAGGATGGGCTGTATAAGTTTTATTGACAGTAGACATGTGGTTGTTATAAACTGTGGTTTCAGTGTCCGATGTGATGAGTACGCTCGTAAAAGCTTCATCAATATTTTTTAAACACCACACAGTTCTTTTGGAAGACTGCAATTTTACCCCTTATACCCTTTATACTACTTGGTTTAAACCATTTCTATGTTTAATGCATTAATATCTGATATGAGCTACTTGGCTAATGTCTGTTAATTTTTATTTTAAAATAACAATTATTAAAACAATAAATATGTATTAATGTTTGGATCGGGTAATTATTGTTTATTCCTATATTTAGTAATTAACCATACATGTCCTTAGCTTCCTGTGCTTTTGACAAAAGTCCTCTAATGAAGACAAAAAATGCTATTAACTAGTCTTTCAAGGAAAAAAACACATCTGTAAAAAGGTTTTAATTTTAGGAAATGTAAAGATTTCTAATTGAAACGTCTGATTATCGACTGGCTTTACTTTCTGGATACTGGAGTCCAAAATTCATTTTTAATATCTAAGGATTTAGAGATGTTTGCTTTAAACTGTTGTTGGTTTTTAAGCAAAAAATGAGTCAAGAGGTCGAATGTTTGTCATCTGTGTTTTACTGCTTTCAGTCTTTGGACTCTGCGTGAACGTTGAAAAGAGGTGAACCAGAGAGAAGATGCTCAGAGCTCTGCACACTTGGACATCCAGCACATCGCATACATACACACACTCACACACATATACACTGCCAGGCTTTTTTTTGTTTTTCTGCACTTGATGTGCAGAATAAAAGTTTGAAAAGTGAATGCAGAAAAGTTAAAAATGCACAGAAGGCTTCTTCTGGGGCTGCTCGGCCTTGCTGCTCTCCTTGCCTGCGGTAAGTCAACATGTTATTATTTTCCTGTTTGCAACTATATTTTTTCTTTCTGCATTTTTTTCTTCTTTTTTTTTTTTTTAAGCCAATCGGGGAGCACCTCGCCTGATTTAAATTCAATAAGAAGCATTTTCAAATACAGCTAATTTGCTATAACTTCTATTTTACCTGTTAGTGACTTGCTGTAGGATAATATATAGTTACATGGCAAAAGCTTTGGAAAAACATTTAAAGGTGTATTTGACCAGGGATGGAGGGGTCAACACAAGACATCTCTCCTCTAAATGCATCTTTAGTCAGAGCAGTAACATAAATAAAACAAAAGCTTTATTTCCTTATTTTTATTCTTTAATAAGCAGTTTATCTGAACCAAAAGCATATTTAAATGTACTTTTACAAACTAAAGAACTGGGTAGTGTGTCTGGTAAGCGTAGTTTACTGCTTGTTTTTACTATCTTTACCAACTGCCTTAAGAAGAGAAATATCTGAATATGTTTCCATAGGAAATCCTATATTTACTATAGGATTTCAGCTTTATTTGCATATCTCTACTTCACAACAATGTCATGGCAGGGCACTTTGCAGACACAACAGTTCAAGCCAACTCATAATAAACAGCTTAGCCAAGGAAAAAAAAAAGAGCTAACATCTAATCTTGACTTTGAGCCAGTCCCCCATCCTGAGCGTACACAAGGCGACCGTGATATACAGAGTGGAGACTTTTAGGTGTGGATGTCCATCCATCCACACCTGAAACTTATCCATCCATCCATTTTTTTAACAGCTTAGTCCAGTTCAGGGTCGCGGGAAACTGGAGTCTACCTCAGCAATCATTGGGTGAGAGGCAGGTACACCCTGGACAGGTCGCCAGTCCATTGCAGGAAACAAATGTCAGATTTATTTTATCGGAGATCTTTTTGACACATTTCATGGCAGCACTTTGTTTCAGGCAGGGAACCAACAGACCAGTTCAACTCTCAACTCTTCATCAGTGGTCTTATCCTGGTCACCCAGACAATTAAAGACGTCCAAAACATGTGATCCTTTAGCGCCTGTGAAGTCGTTAAAGTCAAACATTCACCGTGTGAGGTGCTCAGAGTTGCATGACTTGATTAAACTGTGGATTTGTCATGAGACTTTTATGACTGATGCGTTCAAATGACTCCCTTATCAAATTCCACATGAACTGAGCAACGTCTGCACTTATCAGAGTACTTCATTTGAATTGTCTTAGTCTTTCTGGATGAAAAATGATAAGGCTTAGTGTCACCAATTTCACACAAATTTGAATTACCACCTCAAATTTAAGGATTAAGACTTAAAATACAAAAAAAGTGTTTTTCTCA
Source organism: Telmatherina bonti (assembly GCF_933228915.1). Lineage (NCBI taxonomy): Eukaryota > Metazoa > Chordata > Actinopteri > Atheriniformes > Telmatherinidae > Telmatherina > Telmatherina bonti. Next base: position 15,714,527 of record NC_136615.1, on the reverse strand, counting down.
CCTTAGATTAACATATCTTATAGTTTTCAGTCTATATAAGTACTAATCTTCTTTATAATAATGGTTGATCAGCTCTGAGCTTTCTGTAAACCAGGTGAAGGGAATAAAAAGCCTTTTAGGGATTAAAGACCAGCAAAGCAGAGAGGCAAGTTGTTATCTCTAATAAACGTCACATTTTAATTTATGGTCCCTTGTTTTAATTTTTCCCTTCCAGGTCATTGTCAGTGCAAGCCAGGCTGGAGGGAGAACGAGAACAAATGCTACTTCTTTTCAAGCGATACAAAGTCATGGATGGAGGCGAATGCATTTTGTTTGGAGCAGAACAGCCACCTGATGAGCATTCAGGATATTCATGAGAGAGTGAGGCACAAACACAAATGATGTCACTCCTGAAATCTTAGTTAATGCATGCTCTCTTAATATTCCTTTTCTTTTATGTGTTATTTTTAGTTATGGGTGAGGACACAAATCAGCTCAGAGATCTTCTGGATCGGCTTGAATGACCGAGTCGTAGAAGGAGTCTGGGAGTGGACCGATGGAAGTCCTTTTATAGAATACCTACAGTATGTAATGCAGCTATTACTCCAGTTTAAAAGTCATATTAATGTTTTAGTTCTCTTATTATGTTTAATTAATTCATTAATTATTTTATTTTATTGTATTTTATTTTATTCTTAAAGGGAGATTGGGATTTCCCAGTCTTCATTCTAGAAGTGTGAAGAGTTTTTTGGTGCTTACTCCAAAACAATGGGGGAAAAAAAAGGTCTTTTCTGTTTCAGGTACTGGAGGCCAGGCCAGCCTGATAACTGGAATGATGATGAGGACTGTGGTCAGGTGGTTGGAGTTGACTCGGGACACTGGAATGATGAAAACTGTGAAGTGAAAAGGAAATATATCTGCAAGCACATCAACCGTACGTAAACTGGAGCATGTGATGTGTATTTTCTTTTTACTTTATATCTTTTCATTTGCTGAAGCTGCAACCTTGAAGTGAATATTGTCTTTTCTTTCCTGCTTTAATCGTTTCTGTAATTTTTAATTTATGCAAAAATCTGCAATTCTTTTCAGTCAATTACATTTCTTGATAAATTCATTGAAGTTTTGACTCATTTTCAGCTCCTCAGACACTGTTTCCACTCGATCAGGGGTGTCCAGCTCTGGTCATTGAGGCCAACAATCCTGCAGGTTTTCCATGTTTCCCTTCTTCCAAAACACCCAACTCAAATAAATCAGTCAATGTGCAGATTCTCATTGGTTGTTGGATCCATTAAACAGAAACCAGGAGTGTTGTAACAGGGATGCATCAAAAAACCCGCAGGACAGCGGCCCCTGAGGACTGACTTTTGACACCCCTGCTCTAGATCATCATTAGCATGAACAGGAATGTGTTTTATTGTCAGATTTCCAGCACATTGAAACATTTATTTTCTTCTCTTGCCAACAGAAAATCCTGCCCCACAGTGCGACTTGGCCAAAGGGTGGAGGCTGTTTGGATCCAACTGCTACAAGCTGAAGTCGGATGTGAGGAAGAACTGGATAGCAGCCAGACATGACTGTGTGCTGGAAGGAGGAGACCTGGTGTCTGTAACATCAGAAGAGGAGAACACCTATGTGACAGGAACAATGGAAGAATCCCATCTGGACCTCTGGATTGGGCTCTCCACTCTGGTGAGAGGCTGTTGTGCCACAGAGTTCGTCATCATTTAATTCTAATAATAACCATTGAGTGAATTGACTGTAAAGATGAACTTTTTTTCTCCAGAAATGCAACAAGATTTCATGTCAAGTCGAAGTTGGGAACAGCAACCTTGCCTGGTCTGATTCTGTCCAGTCATCATATACAAACTGGGGCGAAGGGCAACCTTCAGTGTGAGGCATAACAGCTAAATACAAGTAAATTAAACTGCCGCACGCATATGACGAACAACCGTTAAAACTTATGTTCTCCAACAGCGACGCGCAGGTCGGCTCCTGCGCTGCAATAATCAAAGATACATCTGCTGAGTTTGGAGACTGGAGGACCCACCTGTGCCGTTATGAGCGACCTTACATGTGCAAACGCCCACTCAACAGTAAGCTGACCATTTCTGGTCCCGAACTCAAAACTCTTTTATGTACACGGACTTTGTTTTGATTCTGACTTTTACTGCTCCTCTACCTTCCTCGCCTCCAGCCATCTGTCCTCCTGGCTGGCTCAGTTTTTCTGGCAGTTGTTATTGGATGGTCAGTAATGTCAATCTTTTGACCACCTGGCACGATGCTCTCACCAAGTGCTCCGACATGGGGGCTCACCTGCTGATTCTGAACAGGTAGGGAGGAGCAGAATCGCAGGCTATAGGACTGCAAGATGAAAACATTGTTGGTAGAGAATCTCATTTTTGTGCTGGTGCTCTTTTGCAGTCAAGAAGAGCAGTATTTCATAAATGGGAGGCTTCCTGACTTTCACCAAGTGGACATTCCTGACATCTGGATTGGCTTGTCAGGTGCTGAACTGACTATTTTTTAGAGGTTCTTTCTGAAACTACAGGAAAAATAAAATGTCTTTCAGTAATTAGAGGCTTGTCAGTGCTTTTTCCCCTTATTTATCTGCTTTACATGTCACCAGATAAAGACCAGGATGGAGTTTTCAAATGGGTGGATAAAACTGAAATTACATTTTCCAACTATGGTGCTGGTTGGCCCAGAAACACAGCAAACACATGGGACTGTGGACAGATATTTACAGGTAGGACTAATGAACTGATCTCCTACTGGTTTTCAGACTAAAGCTGGCATTTCAAAACCAGCATCAGCTGAGATTATCTTCATTTTTTTTTTTTTTTTTTAGGGAATTATGATGGTAAATGGGAAACGACCAACTGCTTCAAGAGCCTGGGTTACATCTGTGAGATGACAGGTGGACAGAATCCGAAACCAACTGCACCCCCTGGTGTGTTCAGTCGCTGTTTTATTCCCTTTGCCTTTTGGCCGAGAGCCAAAGTATTTTTTGAGAACCAAGGAAAATAAGTTGAGTTGCCGTAATTCAAGCTCTTTGAAGTTTCATCATTGTTGTACTGTTTACTTCAGATTCCCACTGTGACCAAGGGTACTTGCTCTACGGGAACTTCTGCTATCATTTTGAGACTGAGAAATCTAAAAACTGGCATGATGCCGAAGCTCACTGTAACAGCGAGCAGGGTCACCTGGTCAGCTTCCACTCACAGGAGGAGCTCAGTTTTCTGACTGGTGAGCAGTTGAGATGAGAAAATGAATTATTCTAAAATGAATCACAGAGATGTAGAGCGACTGTAAGTTTTTACCAGCTTGTAGAGTTTTGATGGGGTTTTTTTTTCCTGTAGCTCACATGCCAGGGGAAGCTTGGGTGGGTCTGAATGACATCAACACTGAAAACAACTTTGTTTACAGTGATGGATCACCTTCGGTAAGTGACAAAGCTAGGATCAGAATCAACCATGAATGGCTAAAGTGCTGCAGTTTGGCCATGCGTATCCTCATACGAATGTAAAAGCAGCATCTCAGTCTGTGCTGCTGTTTGCTGTGGATCTCAGGACTTCATCCCCTGGGCTCCGAACCAGCCAGACAACTGGCAGAATAATGAAGACTGCGTGCAACTCAGAGGAATGAATCATCATGAAGCTGGGATGATCAATGATGATTTCTGCACTTCCACAAAGGAATATATCTGCAAAAAAGGTGCGATGCTCTTACACCGCTGTGCATCGGTTTGCTTTCATGTTACATTTCTGGTTATTATGTGTCTTGTATCTCCACAGCCAAGGGACAAGGACCTCCTCCCCAGCCTCCAACATCTGGACCAGGTTAACATCAGGCTGCACTTTTAGATCTGAAACTGACGTCGTGTTCGTTATGTTATAAATGTGAGCTTGTATGAAGTGATGTGTTTGCTACAGGGTGGAATGACAAATGCGGTTCATGGATGTTTGACCCTTTTAACGACTACTGCTACCTGTTTAACTACCTGTCCATGAGGACCTGGGCAGAGGCTCGAGCTGACTGTGTCAACCAAGGAGGAGACCTCGTCAGTATCACAGATCCCTTTGAGCAGGCCTTCATTCAAGGTATCAAACCTTTAATATTTCACTTTATTGCTATCTAATTCTGCACAATAGGATATTCTATTCTATTCTATTCTATTCTATTCTATTCTACAGTTGTTTAGCAGACGCTTTTATCCAAAGCAACTTACATATGAGTGAGAACAACACAAGCATGAAATCAAACAGTAGAGGACATCGTAGTAAGGTGCTAGTGGACTGTCTAGTTGGACGCAGGTCCTTCCATGAAGTGCTACAGGCTTTTGTTTTGTTTTTTTTTGTTTACTCCCTTCCCACCCCATAATACCATCTATGTTATAATACAAAGAATTAATACCATGTTTGTTGCAAAGAACTGGGCTAACTTCTCCAACTTTCCAATAAATATAGCTAAACTGAGTGTGGACGTGCTCCTTGAAGAGCTGGGTCTTCAGCTTGCTCTTAAGCAAAATATCTGCAAAAGATATAAATGATGCCTTTGTTTCCTGTCAGGTGTGATTCAGCAGACTCCAACTGGGATTTCCCTGTGGATGGGTGGACACGATTCCATCACTGAAGGCGGCTGGGAGTGGACAGACGGCTCTCCATTCAGATACATCCGCTGGAATGCAGGTCGGTTTAAAGCCGAGTGATTTCTGACAGATTCTTGGTCTGAAATTGGCATTTGGATTTGCATCTGTGTCTCTGTTTCTTTGCAGGAAACCCGGACGACTATTACGGTGAAGACTGCTTGTCTATACTGATCAATAATGGCTACTGGAACGATGATAACTGTGAGAACAAAAGAGGATACATCTGCAAGCGGAGAGGTGGGATGTGTCTTCAGTCATTGTTGACACTTGCAAAATAAGAGACATTATAGCGGGTTGTAATCATGCTTCCTCTTATAGGAAACACACCCGAACCTCCTCCACCTCATGATGGTAATGAAGACATCTGCATGCTTTTATGTTCTTGTGTTATTAATTAAGAAATAAATTGAATTTGAGTGTAAATCCTTTTTTATTGCAGGTTTTATAACAGCACTGGTGTGCCAGGACTCCAGTGCTGTCCTTCATTGTCCCCATGAGAGTGTAATTAACATCCAGTCTGCTTTCTATGGAAGGAAGAGCGCTGACATCTGTCCACACTTTGATGGATCAGAAGGTGCTTTTGCACATCAGTAACTACAGAAGCAAGGAGTTTTTAAAATGAATGAGCTGCTACATTGCAGAATCAAACTTAACAGCTGAACAAGGACATATCCATCTTTATTTTTTTACTTCTGTTTAGGCAGCTGCACAGTTGAAGGGATCCTCCCCTATTACAGAAAAGCCTGTGACAACCGTCCTTTCTGTTTCGCATATGCCCATGTGGACGAGGACCCCTGCCCCTCTGTCTCTAAATATCTCGAGATTGTTTATAGCTGTGAGCAAAAAGGTAGCTACTTCCTTTTTTTATTCGTTTCTAAGTCCATCCTGGATATTTTCAAGCAGATGCTTCATGGTGTGTTTCGCTCAGTGTGTCTTCACGGCCTGGGTGTCGAGGACGGGAACATCACAGACTTCCAGTTCTCTGCTTCCTCCTCTATTGGTCTCTTTACTCCCAACAAGGCACGTTTGAATGGAGATTCCTGCTGGATGCCTTCAGGAAGTGGTATGTAAGAACCTCATATAAGGAATAACACCCTAATGGTTAAACATAAAGATAGTTCAGATTTTTTGTGAGCAGCTTTAGTTGATATTGAGGTTTAAAAACTGGCATGATTATTGGCATTCCACCATGTCTCTTCCAGCTTCCTCAAGCTGGATTCAGGTAAACCTGGGTGAGACCAGAAAGGTAACTGGGATTGTTATCCAGGGTTGTCCTCAGAATGATCACTGGGTCACTAAATTTAAGATCCAGCACAGTATGGATGGATTATCCTGGACTGACTACACAGCTGATGGGGGGGTGAGTGAGAAAACGCCGTAAACAGAAGTTAAATAACATAATGGATCAAAATTTAATCTGAAAGACCTGAAAAAGCAGATTTTATTTTACTGTCGTTAATAATCATTTTGTATTTCCTTTAATTTTTAGTTTTTCCTAGGTTCAACAGACAGAAACACAGCTGATACTCAGCTGCTGGGCACGCCGGTGTCGACTAACAATATTCGCATCCTTCCGCTGGAGTTCAGCGGCCAAGCAGGCCTTCGATTTGAGGTCTTAGGATGTACACCTGACTGTAAGGAAACTATTTCACTTTTCTTTTCCATAATCTGGTGGAAAGGCTGGGTTTTTTTTTGTGTAAAGTGCTGGATAATTGAGACATCTGTGGTTTAACAGATGCGATTACATGTGCCAACAAGCCCAACTTCAACTTTGCCAATGATCGAATGACGTGAGTAAAACCAGAAGCATTTCTTTCATGCATGTTCGATGTGCAGTTGTTTTTCGGTTTTGTCTCTTTCGTCGGGTGCATTCTGTGTTTGCACTTTTAAACATGATTCTGCTGTTTGTTAGGGTCCACTGTCCTGCAGGCTGTGCCCATTCTAGTTACACGGTGTACGGCACATCAGTATATCGCGGGGTATGTAAATACACTATTCATTGCGTGAAGCTTTTTGTTGCATGTGTCGGCGTTTTATCTTTTCTCTCTGTCTTGTTTTAACAGGACTCAAGTATCTGTGCAGCAGCCATCCACTCCGGAGTGATACTGAATGAGAATGGAGGCGACTGCACTTTGTTGAAAGCCCCAGGACAGAACTTCTACTCCGGATCCACCAGAAATGGCATCACCTCAAGACAGTGTGTACACAAGTTTCATATCTCACACTCTTTCTGTCATGCAGCTCAGCAGTTTGGAATAGTTAATAATTAATGCAATTTCCACAGATTTAGTGGAGAATATTCTGTGTCGTACACTTTTGCAGATGGAGGTGAGTTAAGATGTGTTTATGTCTCTTTAAATATTTCTCTCTGCTGTTGCTCATCTCTTTTGTTGGCGCTTACAATGACCATTTCTACACCGTCTTCTCCCGCAGAGCTGAGATGTTCAGGGCTTGACTGGTATGAGTTCGGAGAGTTCTGCTACAAGCCTTTTGCAGACAAGAAAACGTGGCATGATGCTCGACATGCATGCAGAAATCTGGGTGCTGAACTGGTGTCCATCCAGTCAATGAAGGAGCAGAGCTGGGTGGAAAGCTACTTGTACATGGGTACGGATGTAGTGAATTAGGGCAGGAAAAATGGCATACGGATAAAGAAGATTTAAAAAAAAATGGGCTGAAATAAAGAATTATTAAATACTTTTATCTTTTTTTAAATGAAGGCTCCATCAGATCAGACTTTGTAACTGCTGTTTATCAGTTTAGTATTGAGTGAAACTCACAACTTCCCACTGTACATATGACTTAAGTTCTCCCCCTCTTACAGCCACCAGTGATGTGTGGACTGGTCTGAACGATCTGATTGTTCCTGGTCTGTTCTCGTGGTCTAATGAGCACTTAGTAACATTCACCTACTGGGCTCCAGGGGAACCCAACAACCATGATGGGTTCAGTGAGGACTGTGTTGAGATGTTACACCAGGTGATGAACACAGGAAAATTGCACCTCTTCTGCAGCCAAAGTTCAAGAGATGTTCTTATTGTTTACAGATAATTGTGGATGTTTTGTTACAGACTGGTCGGTGGAACGACGTGTCCTGCACAGAACTCAATACTTACATATGCAAAATGCCAAAAGGACATTACCCACTACCCTCCGTCAAACCGACTGTGTATGGATGTCCTGAGGTAGGACAAAGTTTATTTCCTACAACTTATTGAACACACATGTAATAATACTTGGAAAAGAAAAGCACCAGTGCCTTAAAATGGTTTTTGTTACATTTCAGGGCTGGGATGCATATGGTTACGCCTGCTACTGGATGGAGGAGACGGCCAGGAGTTGGTCTGATGCTAAAGCCTTCTGTGATGGCCAGGATGGGTTCTTGTTGCACATTGGAGACATGTGAGTTGATAAAAGTAACTCTTGCAATTTAGACTTTTCCTCTGTCATTTGGGGTTTTTTTTTTTTGTTCTTCAGAGAAAACCTCCTTTTTTTTTTTTTTTTTTTTTTTTTTTTTTTACAAACATTTCACTTGTTCTTTTATTTATAATTGTTCGTAAATTGGGTCTCCTGCATCGTGTGTTATTACAGTCTTGTTTACTGGAGTCTTTGATGTGACATTCTGTCATATAGAAGTTTTTTTCCTTCTGTTTGTATGTGTGCAAACTTGAATTCAGTATGTAATGTTTTTTTTGAGTTACATCTGGAACATAAAACAACTACATCCTTGCATAATGTTGCAATATTTAGCTT